>NW_026652279.1:41065757-41457985 GCF_009828535.3 Hylobates moloch
AGTTTCTTTTGCTGTGCAGAAGCTCTTTAGTTTAATTAGATCCCATTCGTCTATTTTGGCTTTTGTTGCCATTGCTTTTGGTGTTTTAGACATGAAGTCCTTGCCCATGTCTATGTCCTGAATGGTATTGCCTAGGTTTTCTTCTAGGGGTTTTATGGTTTTAGGTCTAACATTTAAGTCTTTAATCCATCTTGAATTAATTTTTGTATAAGGGGTAAGGAAGGGATCCAGGTTCAGCTTTCTACATATGGCTAGCCAGTTTTCCCAGCACCATTTATTAAATAGGGAATCCTTTCCCTATTTCTCGTTTTTGTCAGATTTGTCAAAGATCAGATAGTTGTAGATGTGTGGCATTATTTCTGAGGGCTCTGTTCTGTTCCATTGGTCTATATCTCTGTTTTGGTACCAGAACCATGCTGTTTTGGTTACTGTGGCCTTGTAGTATAGTTTGAAGTCAGGTAGGGTGATGCCTCCAGCTTTGTTCTTTTGGCTTAGGATTGACTTGGCGATGCGGGCTCTTTTTTGGTTCCATATGAACTTTAAAGTAGTTTTTTCCAATTCTGTGAAGAAAGTCATTGGTAGCTTGATGGGGATGGCATTGAATCTATAAATTACCGTGGGCAGTATGGCCATTTTCACGATATTGATTCTTCCTACCCATGAGCATGGAATGTTCTTCCATTTGCTTGTATCCTCTTTTATTTCATTGAGCAGTGGTTTGTAGTTCTCCTTGAAGAGGTCCTTCACATCCCTTGTAAGTTGGATTCTTAGGTATTTTATTTTCTTTGAAGCAATTGTGAATGGGAGTTCACTCATGATTTGGCTTTCTGTTTGTCTGTATTGGTGTATAAGAATGCCTGTGACTTTTGCACATTGATTTTGTATCCTGAGACCTTGCTGAAGTTGCTTATCAGCTTAAGGAGATTTTGGGCTGAGACGATGGGGTTTTCTAGATATACAATCATGTCATCTGCAAACAGGGACAATTTCACCTCCTGTTTTCCTAATTGAATACCCTTTATTTCCTTCTCCTGCCTGATTGCCCTGGCCAGAACTTCCAACACTATGTTGAATAGGAGTGGTGAGAGAGGGCATCCCTGTCTTGTGCCAGTTTTCAAAGGGAATGCTTCCAGTTTTTGCCCATTCAGTATGATATTGGCTGTGGGTTTGTCATAGATAGCTCTTATTATTTTGAGATATGTCCCATCAGTACCTAATTTATTGAGCATTTTTAGCATGAAGTGCTGTAGAATTTTGTCTAAGGCCTTTTCTGCATCTATTGAGATGATCATGTGGTTTTTGTCATTGATTCTGTTTATATGCTGGATTACATTTACTGATTTGCGTATGTTGAACCAGCCTTGCATCCCAGGGATGAAGCCCACTTGATCATGGTGGATAAGCTTTTTGATGTGCTGCTGGATTTGGTTTGCCAGTATTTTATTGAGGATTTTTGCATTGATGTTCATCAGGGATATTGGTCTAAAATTCTCTTTTTTTGTTGTGTCTCTGCCAGGCTTTGGCATCAGGATGATGCTGGCCTCATAAAATGTGTTAGGGAGGATTCCCTCTTTTTCTATTGATTGGAATAGTTTCAGAAGGTATGGTACCAGCTCCTCCTTGTACCTCTAGTAGAAATCGTCTGTGAATCCATCTGGTCTTGGACTTTTTTTGGTTGGTAAGCTATTAATTGTTGCCCCAATTTCAGAGTCTGTTATGGGTCTATTCAGAGATTCAACTTCTTCCTGGTTTAGTCTTTGGAGGGTGTATTTGTCCAGGAATTTATCTATTTCTTCTGGATTTTCTAGTTTATTTGCGTAGAGGTGTTTATAGTATTCTCTGATGGTAGTTTGTATTTCTGTGCGATCGGTGGTGATATCCCCTTTATCATTTTTTACTGTGTCTATTTGATTCTTCTCTCTTTTCTTCTTTATTAGTCTTGCTAGTGGTCTATCAATTTTGTTGATCTTTTCAAAAAACCAGCTCCTGGATTCACTGATTTTTTGAAAGGTTTTTTCTGTCTCTATTTCCTTCAGTTCTGCTCTGATCTTAGTTATTTCTTGCCTTCTGCTAGCTTTTGAATGTGTTTGCTCTTGCTTCTCTAGTTCTTTTAACTGTGATGTTAGGGTGTCAATTTGAGATCTTTCCTGCTTTCTCTTGTGGGCATTTAGTGCTGTAAATTTTCCTCTACACCCTGCTTTGAATGTGTCCCAGAGATTCTGGTATGTTGTCTTTGTTCTCGTTCGTTTCAAAGAACATCTTTATTTCTGCCTTCATTTCATTATGTACCCAGTAGTCATTCAGGAGCAGGTTGTTCAGTTTCCATGTAGTTGAGTGGTTTTGAGTTTCCATTTCCTGGGCGTCTGTGATGCTAGTGTTAGTCAGTTTTGTTGTAAGTGTTAGAAAGATGACATATAGAACTAGGAAGCTGATTAGGAAGATGATTATAATGGTGTGATCATGGAAGGCGATTAGCTCTTCTATTATAGGGTATGTGGCATCCTGAAGGCCTAGTTGGGCTGCGTGTGCCGCTATGATATACGAGGCTTAACCTGTAACGTAACTTTGACAAAGTTATGAAATAATTTTTCTAATATCTTGTTGAAAAAGTCATAGAGGTTATGAGGTTGGCTTGAAACCAGTTTTATGGGGTTCGATTCCTTCCTTTTCCGTCTAGGTTTTATGTAGACTGGTTCTTCAAATATATGGTAGGGTGGAGGGCAGCCACATAACCAGTCTAAGTTAGTGGAAGGTTATTCAATTATTAGAACTTTCCGTTTTGAAGCGAAGGCCTCTCAGGTTATGAAAATGATTAATATTACTGCTGTTAGGGAGATGAATGAGCCTACAGATGATAAAATATTTCATGTGGTATATGCCTCGGGGTAGTTGGAATAACGTTGGGGTATTCCAGATAGGCCAAGAAAGTGCCGTGGGAAGAAGGTTAGATTTATTCCTACGAATATGTTTCTTAATCCTGAGTTCTAGTTTGATTGCACTGTGGTCTGAGAGACAGTTTGTTATAATTTCTGTTCTTTTATATTTGCTCAGGATTGCTTTACTTCCAACTATGTGGTCAGTTTTGGAATAGGTATCTTGTGGTGCTGAAAAGAATGTATATTCTGTTGATTTGGGGTGGAAAGTTCTGTAGATGTCTATTAGGTCCACTTGGTGCAGAGCTGAGTTCAATTCCTGGATATCCTTGTTAACTTTCTGTCTCGTTGATCTGTCTAATGTTGATAGTGTGGTGTTAAAGTCTACCATTATTATTGTGTGGGAGTCTAAGTCTCTTTCTAGGTCTCTAAGGACTTGCTTTATGAATGTGGGTGCTCCTGTATTGGGTGCATATATGTTCAGGATAGTTAGCTCTTCTTGTTGAATTGATCCCTTTACCATTATGTAATGGCCTTCTTTGTCTCTTTTGATCTTTGTTGGTTTAAAGTCTGTTTTATCAGAGACTAGGATTGTAACCCCTTCCCTTTTTTGTTTTCCATTTGCTTGGTAGATCTTCCTCCATCCCTTTATTTTGAGCCTATGTGTGTCTCTGCATGTGAGATGGGTTTCCTGAATACAGCACACTGATGGGTCTTGACTCTTTATCCAATTTGCCAGTCTGTGTCTTTTAATTGGAGCATTTAGCCCACTTACATTTAAGGTTAATATTGTTATGTGTGAATTTGATCCTGTCATTATGATGTTAGCTGGTTATTTTGCTCATTAGTTGATGCAGTTTCTTCCTAGCCTCAATGGTCTTTACACTTTGGGATGTTTTTGCAGTGGCTGGTACCGGTTGTTCCTTTCCATGTTTAGTGCTTCCTTCAGGAGCTCTTTTAGGGCAGGCCTGGTGGTGACAAAATCTCTCAGCATTTGCTTATCTGTAAAGTATTTTATCTCTCCTTCACTTATGAAGCTTAGTTTGGCTGGATATGAAATTCTGGGTTGAAAATTCTTTTAAGAATGTTGAATATCGGCCCCCACTCTCTTCTGGCTTGTAGAGTTTCTGCCAAGAGATGAGCTGTTAGTCTGATGGGCTTCCCTGTGTGGGTAACCTGACTTTTCTCTCTGGCTGCCCTTAACATTTTTTCCTTCATTTCAACTTTGGTGAATCTGACAATTATGTGTCTTGGAGTTGCTCTTCTTGAGGAGTATCTTTGTGGTGTTCTCTGTATTTCCTGAATCTGAATGTTGGCTTGCCTTGCTAGATTGGGGAAGTTCTCCTGGATAATATCCTGCGGAGTGTTTTCCAACTTGGTTCCATTCTCCCCATCAGTTTCAGGTACACCAATCAGATGTAGATCTGGTCTTTTCATGTAGTCCCATATTTCTTGGAGGCTTTGTTCCTTTCTTTTTATTCTTTTTTCTCTAAAGTTCTCTTCTCACTTCATTTCATTCATTTGATCTTCCATCACTGATACCCTTTCTTCCAGTTGATCCAATCGTCTACTGAGGCTTGTGCATTCGTCACGTAGTTCTTGTGCCATGATTTTCAGCTCCATCAGGTCCTTTAAGGACTTCTCTGCATCCGTTATTCTAGTTAGCCATTTGTCTAATCTTTTTCCAAGGTTTTTAACTTCTTTGCCATGGGTTTGAACTTCCTCCTTTAGCTCGGAGTAGTTTGGTCGTCTGAAGCCTTCCTCTCTCAACTCGTCAAAGTCATTCTCCGTCCAGCTTTGTTCCATTGTCGGTGAGGAGCTGCGTTCCTTTGGAGGAGGAGAGGCACTCTGATTTTCAGAATTTTCAGCTTTTCTGCTCTGTTTTTTTCCCCATCTTTGTGGTTTTATCTACCTTTGGCCTTTGATGATGTTGACGTACAGATGGGGTTTTGGTGTGGATGTCCTTTCTCTTTGTTAGTTTTCCTTGTAACAGTCAGGACCCTCAGCTGCAGGTCTGTTGAAGTTTGCTGGAGGTCCACTCCAGACCCTGTTTGCCTGGGTATCACCAGCGGAGGCTGTAGAACGGCGGATATTGGTGAACAGCAAATGTTGCTGCCTGATCGTTCCTCTGGAAGTTTCGTCTCAGAGGAGTACCCGGCCATGTGAGGTGTCAGTCTGCCCCTACTTGGGGGTATCTCCTGTTAGGCTACTCGGGGGTCAGGGACCCACTTGAGGAGGCAGTCTGTCCATTCTCAGATCTCAAGCTGCATGCTGGGAGAACCACTACTCTCTTCAAAGCTGTCAGACAGGGACATTTACGTCTACAGAGGTTTCTGCTGCCTTTTGTTTGGCTATGCCCTGCCCCCAGAGGTGGAGTCTACAGAGGCAGGCAGGCCTCCTTGAGCTGCGGTGGACTCCACCCAGTTCGAGCTTCCTGGCCACTTTGTTTACCTACTCAAGCCTCGGCAATGGTGGGCGCCCCTCCCCCAGCCTCGCTGCCACCTTGCAGTTTGATCTCAGACTGCTGTGCTGGCAATGAGCGAGGCTCCGTGGGCGTAGGACCCTTCGTGGCAGGCGCGGGATACCGTCTTCTGGTGTTTCTTTTACTAAGACCGTTGGAAAAGCACAGTATTAGGGTGGGAGTGACCCGATTTTCCAGGTGCCATCTGTCACCGCTTCCCTTGGCTAGGAAAGGGAATTCCCTGACCCCTTGCACTTCCCGGGTGAGGCGATGCCTCGCCCTGCTTCGACTCACACTCCATGCTCTGCACCCAGTGTCCTGCACCCACTGTCCAGCACTCCCCAGTGAGATGAACCCAGTACCTCAGTTGGAAATGCAGAAATCATTCGTCTTCTGTGTCGCTCATGCTAGAAGCTGTAGACTGGAGCTATTTGGCCATCTTGGCTCCACCCTCTGCATGTCCAGTTTTATGGTCAATTTTGATAAAAATTTCATATGCACTTGAAAACAAAGTATATTATGTAATTGTTGGGTGCAGTGTTCTAGATATGTATTAATCATTTTTTAAATCTTCTGCATCTCTGTTGGGTGGGGTTTTTTTGTCTGTTTTTTTCATCAATTGCTAAGGAATAAGTTTTATAATCTCCAACTATAAGTGTGAATTTGTCTATTCCTCATTTTAATCCTGTCCATTTTTCATTTATATACTTTGAGATTATATTACTAGATGAGTACTAATTTATGATTGTTTGAACTTCCTAAAGGATTAACATTTTATTATTTTAATATGTCCCTCCCTATATCTGGTAATACATTGTACCTTGAAGACTGTTTTGTCTGATATTAAAATAGTTAAAGCCAACTTATTTTTAGTTGGTGTTTGTGTGGTTTACCTTATTTACATATTTCAACTTTCATCTTTCTGTGTCCTAATATCTATGGGATGTCTCTTATAAGTAAGATATAGCTAAATTTTGTTTTGATGACCAGTCTGACAGTCTTAGTATTTTTATTTGATTCTTGGGCCTTGCCCCCAGATATTCTGACTCAGAGTTATGATTGGTGCCCAAGCATCTGCATTTTAAGAAGCATCTTGATGATTCTCTTATAAGTGAATAATGCCTTGAGAAATATTGGGTAAGGTGTGGAATCAGATTGCCAAGTGGATATCAAAGTGTTTAATGACAGGACTTATAGAGCAGAGGGATAAGACTAAGAATGAGATGCTAATAGGAAGCTAGTACATATTAACGATAAGACAAGGAGGGAGGGGAGTATAGCTGATGCTCCAGAGCATCCAAAGAAGACAGATTTCTAATATAAGGGTAGAGGAATAATGCACTAGAAGTAGCTTTGGAGAGTAAGCAAGGCATTTCCTATTTTCTGAACTCCAAGGTAATTAGAATATTGAAAAGTGAACACCATCTATCTGAGAGGACATAAGGAGAAGTTGTGTTTTCAAGGTAGAGGCAGAGATTTGTTAATAGAATGAGATTGAGGATAAGGTATAATGGAATTTTGTAACCGTGGAGTAAGATTCCAGGAGAAAAGTGGAAATATTTGGAGAAGGAAACAATTAGGGGTTTAATGATGGGTAGAGGAAGCAAAAGCAGTCTGGGAATAAGAATATGAGAGACCAATTAAGGACCCAATATGTATAGTAACAGAGGATAACTGGGATATAAATGTCTTGAGTGTAGCTGGTGGCAAAGCTTCCAAAAGAAACTTTATCTCAGCAATCCCCTGTATATGAGAGTGGAGACTTGATTTTGTCTGCAAGGAATGCTTTTGTGCAAAGTCCCAGAGAGCAGGCCAACATGAGATTACTAGTTAGTTCTCAAGACACTAACCAAGTTTTAGAAGTAACAGCAGTAATTCCCTTTAGAAACTTCTGCTTTAGGGCCAGGTGCAGTGGGTCACGCCTGTAATTCCAGCACATTGGGAGGCCAAGGTTGGTGGATCACGTGAGGTCAGGAGTTCGAGACCAGCCTGGTCAACATGGTGAAACCCCGTCTCTACTAAAAATACAAAAATTAGCTGGGCGTGGTGGCACACACCTGTAATCCTAGCTACTCGGGAGGCTGAGGCAGGAGAATCGCTTGAACCCGGGAGGCAGAGGTTGCAGTGAGCCAAGATCAGGCCACTGCACTCCAGCCTGGGCAACAGAGTGAGATGCTGTCTCAAAAACAAAACAAAACAAAAAGACAAATGTCATATAATTACGTTACTGGGTTTACTGGAATGACTGTGGCACTAATTGATTCCTTTAAAGACAGTCTTACCTGAATTGTATTATTGTGGAAGAATGGGACATGGGCTGAAAATGACTTGCTTTACTGTTCATTGTATCTTAAGCCAGTTGACTTCTTGTTTTTTATTTGTTTGTTCGTTTTGAGATGGAGTTTTGTTCTTGTTGCCCAGGCCAGAGTGCAATGGCGCAATTTCGGCTCACTACAACCTCCACCTCCCGGGTTCAAGCGATTCTCCTGCCTCAGCCTCCTGAGTAGCTGGGATTACAGGCACCCACCACCACGTCTGGCTAAATTTTTTTGTATTTTGAATAGAGACTGGGTTTTACAATGTTGGCCAGGCTGGTCTCAAACTCCTGACCTCAGGTGATCCACCCGCCTAGGCCTCCCAACGTGCTGGGATTACAGGAGTGAGCCACCATGCCTGGCCATGTCTTCCATTTTTGAGAAGAATGCATTGCGTGAATGACAACATAAGTAAAAGGCATTTTTAAATGATAACCTTAAGTTGTCATAGACATGTAAATCACTGTGACTGTTGTTATAACAAAGTGAACAGTTCTTTTCTATAGAAAGAATAACTAAACCTTATAAAGCCTTTACCTAAATAACTTGGGAGAACACTGTTACCTGTAGCAGCTTTTATATTGCAGTTATAGTTTTTGTTTTAGTGAAACCTGTGAGAAGGAATCTCCAGAATTAGTGTAGATTGATGAATACACACTTTTCAAAACTCTTAGAAACAGTTGCCTCTTTTTTTTTTAATTTTATTATTATTATACTTTAAGTTTTAGGGTACATGTGCACAATGTGTAGGTTTGTTACATATGTATACATGTGCCATGTTAGTGTGCTGCACCCAACAGTTGCCTCTTTTACTTCAAATCTATTAAGAGCCAACCAAAAATAGAGATGATAGCAGTGATGATGTAATTGTTTAATCTTAAGTACCAGGTGAAGCTAATGAGTTTAATGTATGTACTCAGTAATTATTAACATTTTGGATTTACTATTTAGTACAGAGGTGTTCATAACTGAACTGAAGAGAAAAGGAAGAAAAGTTTAGTTTTCTGGTATTCTTCATTCATTCCTGTCTTTAACTTCACTGCCCCAAGTCTAATGGGAGTAAATATAAATACATGGCTACTCTTAATTATGAAAACAAGACTTAACGAATTTAGAATTTAGTCTTTTCACAAATTATAAATAAGGAAATTGATTTGTCATTTCTAGTTCACTTTAATGGTAATTTAACTCTCTAATTTACACATTGCATACAATCAACATTTATTGAATTCCTCTTTGGACAGCATAACAACGTACAGACAATGGGGAGAAATTAAAGGAATAGTCTCTGTCTTCACTAAGCTTAAGAGGTGGGACACTTTTTCTTGCCTACTTTGGCTAGGCATCCATTTACATACTAATTCATTTAATTCTCACAACAACCCTATGACGCAGGTACTATTAGTGCCCCTATTCATTCAACATAGAAGCAGTTGAAGCACAGAGGCACTACATGACTTGTCCTGGATCATATAGTTAGTAAGTTGTGGAATTGGGATTCAAACCCTGGCAGTCTGCTTCAAGAACCTGTGCTCCTGATCACTACTCTGTACTGCCTCTTGTTCCAGAACAGTATTAAGAAAAAAAAAATTCTGATACTGTTCAATATAGTAGCCAATAGCCTCATGTGGCAGTTTAAATTTAAATTTAAATTGACTAAAATTAAAAATCTACCTCCTCAGTTAAACAAGCCACATTTCAATTGCTAAGTAGTCACATGTTGCTAATGGTTACTGTATTGGACATTTCGTTCTTTCTTTTTTTATTTTTTATCATTATTATTATTTTGAAACAGAGTCTCGTTGTTGCCCAGGCTGGAGTGCAGTGGCACCATATCAGCTCACTGCAACCTCTGCCTCCCAGGCTCAAGAGATTCTTGTGCCTCAGCCTCCCAAGTAGCTGAGATTACAGGTGCGTGTCACCATGCCTGGCTAATTTTTGTATTTTTAGTAGAGACAGGGTTTTGCCATGTTGGCCAGGCTGGGCTCAAACTCCTGGCCTCAAGTGATCTGCCTGCCTCAGACTCCCAATGTGCTGGGATTATAGGTGTGAGCCACCACACCCGGCCTGTATTGGACATTTCTATGGCTGTAGAAAATTCCATGGGACAGCACTGATATAGAAAATAAGTGTTATAGTAGTTCAAGAAAGTAAGTGTAAAATTATCCTAGGCACTAATGATTGAATGGGTTGCTTAAGTAAGTGGCTAGATGGACTGTCTCCAAGAAGAGGGCCATATTATAGGTGAAAAAGAAGGAAACAATAGTAAGTTCAGTTCCGGACATGGTGAAAGGAGGTATCTGTGAGCTAGCCACCTGGAGCTGTCCTGGAAATGAAATGCTGAAGCTCAAAAGACAATTCTGAGTTGGAATCATATTTATAGAAATAATCCTGAACCACTAGAACTGATGTAATTTCTAAAAGAGAAAATTTAGAAAAAGGTGGGGAGAACCTTGGGGTATATTTAGAGAGTTGATGGGAAAAGAGGGGTCAGAGAAAGACTGATTAAAGAAGTAAGAGGATAGCCAAAATGAACTACAAGAGCAAAGAGAGATGAGAATTTCATGAAAGAGGGATTGATTTTTAGTATGAAACAGTAGCAACATGAAGACTGAGACAGGAAAAAAATACTGGATATGGTGATGATAAAGTCTCTGCTGACCTTTGAAAGTGCAATGGAATATTTGTGGCAGAAACCAAATGATGTGACTGGCAGAGAGGAAATAGAGACAGTGGTTTAACTCAATTTTTCACAAAGTTTAGATGTTAAATAAAAGAGCGAATGGGTACAGAATGGAGGGGAAAGTGAAGGGCTTTTTTTTAATTAGAAAAAAATAAGCTTGACTGAAGGCAAAAGAGCATTAACAGGAAGGGAAGAGACAGCAGTACACTTTACACTATTCATTTGTTCATTTGTTCCTTCAATACATATGTTACACACCTCCTTGGTATCAGACACTGTGCAAGGAACTGGAAGTATAGCAGTGAATGAGATAAATTAATTTCTGCTCCTGTGGTATATTCTCCTAGTATCTCTTTTTCACCCTTCTCTCTTTGTTAGCAACTCCCTCCTAAGACCTCCTACCTCCCTTCCTTCTTTAATAATGATTCTGCAGGTACAAATACTAAACCAAACTTATTAGCATCTACAGTATCTACTGTTCTTTCTTGATGTGTATCATTTTTTTTTCTAAATGTGTGTCTGCATTTTAAAAGTTACAAACAATGGGCCAGGCGCAGTGGCTCACGCCTGTAATCCCAGCACTTTGGGAGGCCAAAGCAGGCGGATCACAAGGTCAGGAGTTTGAGACCAGCCTGGCCAATATGGTGAAACCCCATTTCTACTAAAAAATACAAAAATTAGCCAGACATGGTGACATGTGCCTGTAATCCCAGCCACTTGGGAGGCTGAGGCAGGAGAATCGCTGAACCCAGGGAGGCGGAGGTTGCAGTGAGCTGAAATCATGCCACTGCACTCCAGCCTGGGTGACAGAGTGAGACTCTGTCTCAAAAAAAAAAAAAAAAAAAAGTTACAGACAATGAATGAACTCTTCAAATGAAACAAAACCTTATGTATATAGGTCTTGATTTTGTTTTCAAGAAAGTCAAAAGCTGAATAAATGAGAAGATCCAAAGTGGCAGCATCGTTGAGGAGTATTGTTCCTTTTTCCATTTAATGATCAGCTGTACTGTTGCTTCCTGTTAAGAAAATCCTTTATTGTATAGCTGTAAGGTCTGTAATGACTTTAAGTATCAGATCCTTGATCACCTGCTTTAAATATAAAACACACTTCTTATAGTTTGGCATTACCTCCCATCATGTTGGGCTCTCGGTATAGCACCAAAGTACTACTTACTGTGTCAAGAGCAATACTTGTTATAATGTCAAGCTTTCCCTTGGAAATTACTCACACATGTGAAAGATGGACCATCATAACTACAAGCTGTAAGCTACTGATTTAAAATTGTTGGGATTCATTCCATGTGAATTGAGTTAAACTTAGCCAGTATTAAGTTGGAAAGGAAAGAGGACACCTTATCTTCTGATTTTAAAAGGAAACAGGAAAGGATTTGACTAGGAAAGGTAATTTGTGGTAGAGAAAAGTTTAGATGAGTGAGTCAGTCTGGCTTGGGGGTATGCATAGCCTGAAAGGTGCTGGCTAACAGGTTTGGTACAATGCAAGGCTAAGAGGGTATGCTACCTAGAAATTTATATTGGATGATGGCTATTCTCAGAGGAGTTATAGTCCTCTAGAGGAGGCAACATTAGGTACTTGAAATAATTTAGAGAAAAAAATGGTGTACTGCAGTGGTTGTCAAACTTAATCATGTATCAGAATCACCTAGGGAACTTTAAAAAAAAAAACACAGACTTTTGAGCCCCATCCCAGAAGCTTCAAGGACAGTCCAGGAATCTGTATTTTTTAACAAACTTCCTATTGGCTTCAATTTTGTTTGCTCTCGGAACTGTACTGGAGAAACAATGGAATTCGGTAAATAATAAACTGAATGTAATAAAAACCCGGAGGATGAGTTATCCTAAATTTATTCATGTATTTAATAAACATGTCTAAGCATCTAATATATGCTAGATATTATGCTATTTTCTAGGGCTAAAGGATGAATAATACATGGTCCCTGCCCTTACACTCAGAGTCTAGAAGAAGAGATATCAGTAGATAAATAAGACAGTGTGCTTAGTGAAATGATAGAGGTGTGTAGGATGCTATGGAAGCAAATAGGAGGAGTACCAAACCTGCTGTGGTTGATGTGGGCCCAGAAGGAAGGTAGGATCAGAAAGACTTAACTGAAGTGGCTGAGCTTTTCATAAAAGATAACTTACTCCTTATAAGACCTCTTACTGCTTTTTCTCGTTGTTTTGCTTAGAAATCTTGCTAAAACGTATGTTTTTTCTGCTTGGTTTAAATTTTTTATTGCTAACTTGGCATGATCACATATTATAAGTTATTTTTGCCACATAACAAAATAGTGATGCCTTCTATTGTAGTATACAGAATTAATTTCTATTATCCAAAATGGTCCTCAACTGCTGTGACTGTGCTATTCTCATTTTTCTGTCATACTGTCTTTGATGTCAGTCTGATAATTGTCTTCTTAACGTCAATGTGGCTGTTTATAGAGTAGCATATTTATTTAAATTTTTCCTTGGCCAAAAGGATTTGGACAAAAAAATTGTGAATAAGTAAAAGTGTAAAGCATTAAGTTGAATGTAGTATGTGAGTTTTAGTGCATTTTATCACATCTGTTTTAACTACTGAGCTATCTTGTTTTTTTAATTATTATGTCAAAGCCAGTAGATACTTTAGAAATCACATAATACAATTCTTTCATTTTATAGGCAAAGAAACTGAGGCTCCAAGATACCAGGGACAATCAATGGCAATCAAGGAGTAGAATGTAGGCCTTCTGATACCATAATAGTCCCATTCTATAAAAGCAGCAGTTCTTAACAAGGGGATTACAGCAGAATCATTTGGAGAATTGTTCAAAATACACATGCCTAGTATTTAATCCCAAAGGTCCTGATTCAGTAAGACTGGCATGTATATTTCTTAAAAAAAATTAATTCTTGGAAGATGCCAATGTATACTCATGAACCAGCATACTTTAATCTGCTTGCCATATATCATAATTTGTTTCTGAATAGTTATACAGTACAGGCAATAAATGCCTATAGAGCCTAGACGTGAGAAAAAGAGAGTCTTTGGAGATAACTGTGAGTGAGAAAGTCATTGGAGGGTTTTGAGCAAAAGAGCATATGATATAACTTGCATTTTTAAAGGATCACTCTAGCTACTGTATGGAAAACAAACAGGGAGGTTGGGGGATGCCTCTAATAGGGAGATAAGTTAGAGACCATTATATCAATTCAGGCAAGGAGATAGAGACTTTGACCTGGGTGGTAATAGTGGAGATAGGGAGAAATGAACAGATTTTTGACATATTTTTTTAAAGTCGAAGCAGCAGAACTTGTTGACAAATGCAATAATGCAATATGAAAGGAGTCAAGGATCAGTCTTAAGTTTTTGGCCCAAGTAACTGGAAGAATAAAATTGCCTTTTAGATGAAATTGCCACAAGAGCGAGTATTGATAGAAAAGAAGAGACTGAAGAACTAAACCTTGAGACACGTTAGCAATTAGAAATCAGAGAGATAAGAAGGACCCAAATGGAAGCTGAAAAGCACTAGCCAATGAGATAGGAAGAAAACTAGAAGAGTGTGATATCCCAGAAGCCAGGTGAAAAAATATTGCAAGACACAAGAAGTGACTAGGTGGATCAAATGGTGGAGTAAAATGAAAACTGTTAATTGACCATTGGAGTTAGCAATGTGGAGGTCATTGGTGACCTTGACAAGGAATAGTTCATTGGGGTCATTAGGGCATAAGTTCTATAGAAATGAGTTCAAAAGAGAATGTGAAGAAAAGGATTACCACTAAGAATAGACAACTCTTTGGAGGACTTTTGCTGTGAAAAGGAAAAGGAAAGTGGCATGGTAGCTGGAAGAGGACTTGAGGTCAAGAGAAGAATTTTTTTTTAGATGAGGAAAATTATGCCATGTTTGTATGCTGAGAATTGAATTGTGTGGTGAGGATTATCCAGCTGAGAAGGAAAATTTGATGGTATAAGGGAGAGAGGGGAGAACTGGTAGAATTACATCTTTAAGCAAGAACGTGGGGATGGGATCTCATGCACAGAAGGAGGATTTAGCCTTAGGGACATAGGCAGCCTAAGAAAACAGCAAGAAGGAAAGCAGATTATGTGGGCACAGATGGAGGGAGGCGGATAAATACAGGAAGAACAGGTTGTAGAAGTTCCTTTCTAATTGCTCCTGCACTAGGAAGCAAAGTTAGTTGTAATTGAGGATGAGGAAGAGATATTAGAAGTTTATAAAGAGGAAAAACTATGAAATAGTTATCTGGAAGAGGAAAATGGTAAATTAACTGTGGAATTGATTAAAGGACAGCTCCAAAGGTACACTTAAATTTAGAAAGAATCCATCATCTTGAATGCGTATTTTTCTGAGCTCCACATTCGGTTGCTGGGTTGTAGACATGAAAGAGGGTAAAAGGTGGATATAACCAAGAGTGGAATTTTGTCAGATGAATACGATGTGAGAGAGGGGCAAAGGAGTGACTGTAATGATGGATCATGGAATTTATGCTTCGTTAGGAGGGAGGTGAGGCTTCGGAAGTGGAACAGAGAGCTGTGAAAGACGTTAAGATCAATTAACTATAAGGTCCTCTGGAGTAAAAATTATTAAAGTATTAAAGAGAGTAAGCTTAAAAGATAAGAGGTAGCGATCAGAAAGTCAGAGTAAGATGCTGAAATGCTTTAAACTGGAATAAGGGTACTTACTGGTTTGTTTAGTGGCTATATTAATTATTTTAATTGATTGATTTGTTAGGTTCATGATTACAAAGAAGGAACCCCAGAAGAGAAGACCTACTACATAGAATTATGGGATGTTGGAGGCTCTGTGGGCAGTGCCAGCAGCGTGAAAAGCACAAGAGCAGTATTCTACAACTCTGTAAATGGTAAAGCATTTTTTAATTTCTATCTTATATTAATGGTCTAAGAGTATAGATCATCTGATATGGAATGCCATAGCATGCCAGACTCATCTTAATTTGAGAAAGATACAATGTACTCAGAACCCTTGATTTAAATCTGCATAGTACGTTCCAGTTTGCGTTTCTACATTGTAACCATCCAATTCAGAACATTAAACATGTGCTTTGTCTTAAGTGTTTATATTATTGTCATAAACTAAATATTGAGAAATAAAATCATATTTTTGGTACTTGACATAAAACATGGAACTTAAAATGTTGTCCTCTGGGGGTGCTATCTCTCCAGTGAGTTGAGTAAGTACAGTAGGACCATAGGAGTCCCATAGTCTTGAGCCAGATAACACAGAGATAGAGGGATTTCTTTCATCTGCCCCTTAGAAAGAGCCCTAAGGCTGTTTCTCAGCTAGTTATAAAGAGCTGCTTAAGGGGGTCTTTATGGGTGCAGAAATTTTATCCAGTTACAGATATTCAAATACCTGGAGCAGACTTCCAGATGGAGGTGTGTAATATAGGACATAATTTCCTTTCGTAGAGTACCTACTCTGTTTCAAGAGACTAAACTGCTTATACCTGTGATTTGCCAATAGAGTTTCTTTCTTAGTCTTTTTAAAAATTCATTTTTAAAACCTGTTTTTACTGTGAAACATAATTTCAACTTCTGTTTGATTAATATAACAAAGGATTTGGTATTTCCCTCCTGGTAAATGCATAGCCATTAATAGACCTCATTCATGCTGTGCTTAGATTTCACTCAATATTAGGTAAGCATTGCATTTATTCAGTATGTTCATTCCTTATATTCCTCTTCTGATGTCTTCCCAGATGATGAGGTGTTGTAGATTCTACAAAAAGATGTAGAGAAGGTTCTTTTCATTGGATACATGTTATAGAATACAGAATGAGATGTGTCAGTTCAGAACTATATCCTATTTAGCTCAGAATTCTATCTGAAAATGTCACAGTCTTAGTAAAGAAACAAAGCATTCATAAATGAGACAAAATACAGTTATAAGATGACCTTAATATATGCCATCATCATGCAAAAAAGTATATACAATGGTATATATTAATAGAATGCATATAAATAAGAAAAACAATAATAAGACTAAATACAGTGTGAGGTGACCTCTTAGAGAAGGAAGTGAAACCTAGTTTAGACTTATACTAGAGTGATCAACTTGTATCAGTAAAATTACTTGTCAAAGTAAGATATCTATCTGATCTGGCACAGAGAATTCTGAATATATAACACCTTTGATATTTAGGTATTTTTGAGACAGAGGTACAATACAAATTATAAATAAATAATAGAGATAAATACCACTCAAATCCTAGAAGCTATGGAATTCTGAGTTGTAAACTTGTAAGTGCTGAAGAAGAAATCCATCTAATCCATATTTGTTTATCTTTTCTGTACCTACTATTCATTAGTGATTTGTCTCCTTTAATATTATTGAAAGAATTGCATATATCCTATGTTGATTTTCCAGATAAGACTGAGATATATTTCCATTTCTTAAAAGTAAAAAAAAAAAAAAAATCTGCATTTATTGAAAAACCTATTTCTGTGTTCTTTCACCTTAGCTCTGGAACATTCTTCCTGGTAGAAGCACTCAAAGTTCTTTATTCCATCTACTATCCTTAGTTTCCTAAGAAACTGAACATAAGGATCACTCTATCCAAATGCACAGTCCATATTCTTAGCAATAACTTTCTTCCCTTAATACCCTACATTCTTCCCTCTCTGATAACCTAGGCTGGTAATCCTTCAGAAGGAAATAATGAAGTGTCTTTACTTCTCTCCCTTAAGATTAAGATATATTATCATTTGTTATCACCCTGACTCCTTTCATCTCGGCCCCACCTTGATTCTTCTAGCACATGTTCTACAAAGCAAGAACTCTCAGCCCAAATGAAAGAGAAAGAATAGGGGAAAAGGGTACTCAAATGCCCTTAAAAGCTCAAAAGTCTTACCTAAAGATCCTCAATGAAGTCTTCCCTGTCCATCTAATAGTCAACTTAGGCCTTTGTAATCCTTTCACTCCCCCGTCCAAAATTCTCACCCATAGTTTTGCCATATTTATAACCTGGGGAAAAGGAAAGGGAGAAAATATATGCCAGTTGTTTGCCCTAAAATGAGATTTTATTCTGCTTACCACCAGTCTTTACTGTCAGATTACCTGAGTGCAAATTCTGAGTAACATGTGCCCAAGGACAAGTTACTCCACTTCTCTGAACTTTAGTTTTCTCTTGTGTATAAAGATATAATTCTTACTTCATAGTACTGTTCTGAAAATTAGATAACACATGTAAAGCACAATATTTAGTACGTAAGTACTGAATAAATATTAGCTGTAGTCTTTAATGGTAGTTCTTTATTCCTTTTTTTAAATCTATGCCACTGATGCTGATTAAAACCTCTCATTGAGGAAGGAAGAGTGGGTACAACTGGATATTAGGGCAAGTGTCAGATCTCTATTAGTTTCAGACACCAGAAGAGATGCAGGTTTGTCTAAGCTGGCTGGAACAAGTCAGCTATAGCTTGTACAAGCCCTTTAGTTACGCAGATGGCTATAAAAACTGTAGAAGCCAGCTAATTCTACCTCTTCTGCTTTTCTTTTTCAAATGGACACATACCACCTCTTGAAGATGAAGGAATCATTGGTTTCATGTCCTGTTCACAATGTGGGTAATACAGAAAAGGGTTGGGAGTTTGAAACCTGTAGTGTTTTGACCATAAGATGATATCCTAAATTCTAGTGGGCATCAAAGTTTTTCCTCTTTTGTCTATATCTTGCTGTAATAATTGATTCCCTGATTTACCTTTCTATCTGGATTTTAATTGATTCTCTTCAGTTGTATTTTATTGTATTTCTGGGCCCTGTTACATTTTGTTATTTTTCTCAATCTATCAAAATCCGTGCATGTACTTTCTACTATCCATACTTCTTTACTATTTAATGTCTCACCCACTCTCTTGTAGTGGCATATTTCTTTTGCTCTAATAACTAAATCTCCTACGGGTAGGAAGCTTACATAACTAATCATTATTCAAAGAACTAGAAAATTAGACATTTGAGTAGGTTAGCCTCAGGTGATCTACAGGACACTATTTTGTCAGCTAAAGAATAGCAATTGTATCAAATCAGTACTATTTTAGTAGATTTTCATTACTTAATATTATTTTTAGTGAGTATAAGTAATGTATGTATGTACTGGTATCTATGGCAGTACTATGTACAGTGAAGAAACAACGTAACTTTTTGAATGAATAATTTCATATGTACTTGAAGTAGTTTTGATTCTCTTGATTAATGAAGTGGTTCTACAAGTAGGAACAGGCATGGAGTAGACACTCAGGAAGTGTTGAATAAAGTAAAGATCTGCTAAAAGTTTAACGGGATTTCGTCAGCCCTTGTAAAATAAAGAGTTATAAAAGTGACAGAGAAAGGTTTATGGCTATTTATAAACATTTGTAGAGGAAATTTTAAAATAATTGTATCTGAGTTGTTAGTCATACTAGAATGCTAGATTCATTAAGCAACCTAATGCTTCTGTTTACTAAGCTTCATCTGGCCAATTGTGAAATGAAGAGGAACTGTTAAGGGATTAACATTTTTTTCTCTGATTATTTTAGGTATTATTTTCGTACACGACTTAACAAATAAGAAGTCCTCCCAAAACTTGCGTCGTTGGTCACTGGAAGCTCTCAACAGGGATTTGGTGCCAACTGGAGTCTTGGTGACAAATGGGTAAGCCCAGAATTATTTCACGATTGGTTTGAAAGGTTGTAGCAACCATAGGAATGTACTTCCCTGGATAACACTTTGTAAGGTGTTTGATTTGCAAAGATTTTTCTTTCAGTTTATAGATTATCTTTTCCTTTTAACAGTATCTTTCACAAAGCAATAGTTTTCATTTTGATGAAGTCTGATTACTCTTCTTTTCTTCTATGGATTGTGCTTTTGATATCATGTCTTAGAACTCTTTGCCTAATTCTAGATGATGCAGGTTTTCTCTTATGTTTTCCTCTACAGATTTTATGGTTTTACATTTTTATAGTAAAACATTTATATAAAACATTTCAAGTTTTATAGGTTTACATTTAGATTTATGATCTAAGTTAGTTTTGTACGAGATGGGAGGTTTTGGTTGAGGTTAATGTTTGCATATGAATTTCTAATTATTCCAGCACCGTTTATTGAAAAGATATCCTTTCTCCATTGAATTACTTTTGCTCCTTTGCCAAAAATCAGTTGACCATATTAGTATGAGTCAATTTCTGGACTCTAGTTCTGTTCCATTGATCTATGTGTCTGTCCCTTCACCAGTACTACGCTGTCTTGATTATAGTCTTAAAATTGAGCAGTATGATTCCTTCTACTTTATTCTTTTTCATAATTGTTTAGCTATTATAGTTTATTTGTTTTTCCATAAATTTTGAGAATCAGCTTGTCTATATTGACAAAAATTTTGGTTGGATTTTTATTAGAATTGCATTAAACCTATTGATCACACGGGAGAGAATTAACATCTTTATTCTGTTACATCTTCCAGTTCATGAACACAATATATCTCTAAATTTATTTAGGTCTTCTTTTATTTCTCTTAGCAGCATTTTGTAGTTTTCTGCATACATCTCCTGTGCATGTTTTATTAGATTTATACCAAAATATTTAATATTTTTGAAGCTATTATAAATTGTTTTTTTGTTTTGTTTTGTTTTGAGACTGAGCCTTGCTCTGTTGCCAGGCTGGAGTGCAGTAGCACGATATCAGTTCACTGCAACCTCTGTCTCCTAGGTTCAAGCAATTATTGTGCCTCAGCCTCCCAAGTAGCTGGGATACCTGGCTGATTTTTGTATTTTTGGCAGAGACAGGGTTTCACCATCTTGGCCAGGCTGATCTTGAACTCCTGACCTCAGGTGATCCACCTGCCTTGGCCTGCCAAAGTGCTGGGTTACAAGTGTGAGCCACCATACCTGGCCATAAATGGTATATTTAAACTTCAGTTTCAAATTGTCCATTGCTAGTATAAAAAAATAGAATTGATTCTGAGTGCTGACCTGTATCCTGTGACCAGAGTTTTTTAGTATAATCCTTAGGATGCTCTACATAGACAGGTTTATTTCTTCCTTTTCAATCTGTGTGCGTGTTGTCTTATTTCTTGCCTTTTCGCACTGGCAGCAACTTCCAGAAGGGTACTAATTAGGAGTGATAAGAGTGAATATCTATGTCTTACTTCCAATCTTAGGGGGAAAGCATTCATTTCACTATTAAGTATGATGTCAGCTTTAGGTTTTTTTTGTTGACATCATTTATCAGGTTGAGAACATTTCTTTCTATCCCTAATTTGCTGATAGTTTTATTAATATCATGAACAGATACTGAATTCTGTCAAAAGCCTTTTCTGCATCAATTGATATGGACATGTGGCTGCTTCTTTAGGCTGTCAGTATGGTGGATTACATTCACTGATTTTCAATATTGGTGGATTACATTCACTGATTTTCAAATATTGAACCAGCCTTCCATTCCTTGGTCATGATGTATTATTCATTTTATGTGTTGCTGGATTTGATTTGCTAATATTTTCTTGAGGATTTTTATCCATGTTCATGACAGGCATTGGTGTGTAGTTTTCTGTTCTCATAATGTCTTTGACTGGTTTTGGTGTGAGGATAATGTTGGCTTCATAGAATTAATTGGAAGTATTCCTTCCTCTTCTACTTTTTGGAAGAAATTGAGTATATTTGGTGTTATTTCTTCTTTGAAGGTTTGGTAGAATTTACCAAGAGACCATCTGGGCCTGGAGGTTTCTTATTTGAAAGGTTTTTAACCACAAAGTCAACTTCTTTAGTAATTAGGATTGTTCAAGTTATTTATTTCATCTTGGATGAGTTTTTGTAGTTTGTGATTTTCGAGGAATTCATCTATTTCATTAAATTTTTGAATTTATATCAATAGAGTTGTTTATAGTATCTGTTTATTGTCCTTTTGATAGTTGCACAGTTTGTAGTGATATGACCTTTTTCATTCTGATTTTTGTATTTTATATCTTCTCTTTTTTCTTGTCAGACTTGTAGAGGTTTATCAATTGTATTGATTTTTTTTCTAAAGAAGCAACTTTTGGTTTCATTGATTTTTCTCTATTGTTTTTCCATATACAGTTTAATTGATTTCTGCTCATTTCTTTCCTTCTGCTTGCTTTTGGTTTATTTTGTTCTTTCTTTATAGCTTCTTAGATTACTGACTGGATACCTTGCATTTTTGCTAATACAAGTATTTTAATGCTATAAATTTCCCTCTAAACACTGCTTTAGCTGCATCCTGCAAATGTTTAAATGTATTACTTTTATTTTCATTTAGTTCAAAATATGTTCTAATACTCCTTGAGATTTTCCCATAGGCTGTTTAGAAATGTGTTGTTTAGTTTCCATGTATTTAGAGGCTTTCCAGTTATTCTTTGCTATTGACTTCTAGCTTAATTTTATTACGATCTAAGAGCATACTTTATATGATTTCACTTATTTTATATTTGTGCAACACCCAGTATGTGACCTGGGTGTTGTTATCTCTGTTGTTTCAGTTTTCAGTGTCTTTGGTACACTAAGTAGGATCAAATCCATGTATGCACAGCTTTGACAATGAGCTCAAGCATTCATGAACTACTTCATGGGGTTGCTTTCTCACACTTCACCCTCTCTACAGTCTCTGCCATACTTTGTGATTTGCTGAGGCTCCCTTTTTCGGTCCCCAGGCCAAATTTTCTCATGCACTTGCACAACTGCACCTATGTCCAGGGCCAAGTGGTAGAAGGACAAAGAATAAAAGCAATGGGAGTTTGCCCCACTGTCTTGAGATACAGTTCTATCAATCAGAAAAATTTCCCTTCCGGGCCTGGTGCAGTGGCTCACACCTGTAATCTCAGCACTTTGGGAGGCCGAGGCGGGCGGATCACGAGGTCAGGAGATCGAGACCATCCTGGCTAACACGGTGAAACCCTGTCTCTACTAAAAATACAAAAAATTAGCCAGGTGTGGTAGCAGGCGCCTGTAGTCCCAGCTACTTGGGAGGCTGAGGCAGGAGAATGGCATGAACCTGGGAGGCGGAGCTTGCAGTGAGCTGAGATTGCGCCACTGCACCCCAGCCTGGGCGACAGATCGAGACTCCATCTCAAAAAAAAAAGAAAAGAAAAGAAAAATTTCCTTTCCTCTGTATTTGTAAGCAGGGGTTCCCAACCCCTGGTCCATGGCCTGTTAGGAACCAGGCCACACAGTGGGAGGTGAGTGGCAGGTGAGTTAGCATTACCATCTGAGCTCCACCTCCTGTCAGATCAGCAGAGGCATTAGATTCTCATAGGAGCGTGAATCCTATTGTGAACTGTGCATGTGAGGGATCTAGGTTGCAGGCTTCTTATGAAAATCTAACTAATGCCTGATGATCTGAGGTGGAACAGCTTCTCCTGAAACCATCCCCCAAACACCTGTCCATGGAAAAATTGTCTGCCATGAAACCAGTCTCTGGTACCAAAAAGGTTGGGGACTGTTGTTTTTGAGCATTCCGCTTGTGTTATAGCCTTTGCCACAACCATCATGAAATTGCTCAGAGGCTGGCTTACGACAGAAGGAAAAATACTGTATTTCTACACTATCTCCAAGTATTCGGAAGTCCCCTTTCTTGTTTAATGAGCCAGAACTATAGGCCTTCTTCTGGAGTATTCTGTTCACACTTTCGGATTTTAAGCTTAGTTGCATTCAGACAAGGGGATATGGAAGGGAACTGCTAATTCAATGGTTCTTCTCATTGCAGTCTTCCTCAATATGCTCACTATTAATTTTTCAGAGTCCTCAAATAGCCACTTCATGCATCCTGTCCAGGTTTTATAGTTGCATTCACTGGGAAAGACAGGATAGAGTTTGCTTATTCTGTCTTAACCTAGAACAGAACCCCATTTTCTATCTTTTGATTGAAGCAAATCTTTCAAAGACTTTGTTTTCTGTGTGGAAGTCTAATTGTTTTGTGAAACCTAAATGTAGTATAAGTTTGAGCATATATATATGTAGATTCCAGCAAGACCTAATAAAGAATAAGCACAACTAATTTAAAACCTATATTTCAAAGCCTCGTTGATATTTGTTTCCTATCTCAATTCCTTTCATCACTGATGTCTTCATTAACCTAGCTTGTTCTCTATTTTCTACTAAAATTTCTACTTAAGAAACTTATCCTTAAATTTAGGATTAGGAGACAGCATATTCATATCAGAAAGAAATCTGCATTTGTGTAAGGGAATTCAGTAAAAATTCTACATCCATTTGCATTTTGACACTACAGTTTCATTTTGATCCTATAGATAAACCTGCAAATGTATAAAACAACCTTAATACATTGGTGTGCTTTGTTGGTGCATTATTATATAGCATCAAAAGATTTGGAAACAACCCTAGTGTCCGAGCAATGAAAGATTCATTGAATAAATAATGGCATATCCACATACTGGAGTAGTATTCAACGTTTAAAAAATAATCAGGAAGATCTCTACGAACTAAAATAGAAAGATCTACAGAGGGTACATTATTAGGTTTAACAAATCAAAATGCAGAGAATATATATCGTATACCTCCTATTGTATAAGAAAGGAAAGAAATAAGAATATGTATTTATATTGGGATAAAGAATCAGTGAAAAGATAAATAAGAAACTAATAAAAATGGTAACCTATAGGGGACCAGGGGAAATGAGTGGATGGGTACAGTGGTAGGAGCAAGACTGCTTAGCATGTATCTTTTATATCAGTTTGAGTTTTTAGCCATATTTAAACAATTTAGGTAAATTTTATATTATGTGGTTTTTACCACAATACCATTTTTTTAACTTTTTATTATAGAAAATTTTAAATATATGTAAATACAAAGAATGGAAAATGAACTCCCATATACCTGTTGCCTAGTTTCAACAATTATCAACATATAGCCAGTCTTGTTTCATCCATATCTCTACCCACTTTTTATCTTCTCCCACTCTCAGCTGGATTATTTTGAACCAAATGTTAAAACATCATATCATTCCATCCATATATACTTTAAAACATAAGGGCTTTTTTTAACATGATACCATATAATTATCACAGCTAAAACTTTAATAATAATTCTTTAATAACCAAATATTATTTTAATTTCCCCAATTGTCTCATAAATGTTATAGTTGATTTTTTCGAAACAGTATCTAAATAAGGTCCACTGGTTGTATTTGGTTTCTTAAGTGTCTTTTAATCTTAGGTTCTTCCTTCTTGGTTGTTTTTTTTTCCAACCTCCTAGCAGTTTATTTGTAGAAGAAGATGGCTGTTTGTCTTGTACAGTTTCCTATATTCTGGATTTACTGATTGTCTCCCTGTATTGTCTTTTAAACTTGCTTCTCTGAATTCTAAGTCTTCTCTAAAGTGATAATTAAATATAGTGGTCTGAAAGATCCAAGTTTTTTTGTCTTTATTTTTCCACCCAGTATTATGCATATAATATGATACCTGGCTGTGTGTCTCTTTGTGATGTTAAGGAACTATCAGCCTTATCCATCCATGATAAAGTTCTGCAGAAGTTTACCAAAGAAGATTTCAAGATTAAATTTTAAATTGGATGCTGCCAGATTTTATGAAAAAGATAAAAGGAAAGCTAAAAAGAGAAATAAGAGAGCAAACTATATATGTATGCTTTATATGTGTCAATGTGCAAGGAATTGTGCAAGACTGAGAGATGTATGTACATCAAAGATGATATTTGATAGAAGATATGCAAAAATTTGTATGTGAGACAGAAGGAAACAGTCCTAAAGGAAAGACCCTCTCAAAACTTTATTCCCTAACAAAGCGAATTGCAGCTTTGAACCATGTCTCTTTAATTAGGGTTGCTGTTGGTATGAATAATCAAAAGTCTTGATCATGCTATTATTGGCTTTGATGCAATAAATAGAATGGTAATATTTTTGTGAGATGGGAGGTTATATAGTTAAAACACTTGTGTTCCGAGGCTGAACAGTTTGCTGAGGCTCTGTAAGATTATTGTGAAGGGCATAAATATTTAGTAACTTTGCCCCCTACCCCAATTTAGAATTTCTGTAAGAGAAAGAAAAGTAGTGTTAAAGGAAGAAAAAAAGCTATGCTCAACTGGGTTGTAGTGATTGGATTATGCAATACTGATTTGCTGTCATAAATTGTGCACAACCAGATTTTGTTGACTGTTGTAAATTGAGCTTATAACGTGTCAGAAATCCAGATCTGTTTTATTTCTAATATGTGAGTAGAATTTAAATTAATTCAACAGCAATGGCCTCTGTGTTCTTTTCAGTAATGAGAAGTATCATTTACATCACCACTCTGTTCTTTGGATAAATAAATTTTTTAAAAAATAAGGATTGTAATAGCCAGTGATCCAAGGCCACTAACCCTAAGTGGTTCTTATTGCCCGTCCTCTATCTCCCATGGCTCTCATTTCAGGAAACAACTACTTGGTACTAAGTTCTTTCCTTTTACTGTTCATTTTGCATTTCAGCTGTTTGCTGCCATTTCCATGTGTTTAACCGACCTTTCCCAGGCTATAGTATCACCTATGTTTGATTTATTCTAGTCTTCATTTTCTTATTTATTTATTCTATTTCTATTTTCTTATTCTTATTTCTTTACTATTCAGACAGAAATGTGTATTGTAGACATAGAGTTAATGCATACCCCAAAAGGTACCCAAGAAGCTTGCCATTTTCTCTTCTAGCACAAGGCTTGAGTGCCATGCTAGGCTTTTGGGTTTTCACTACAATAAGGCTTAAATCCACTCTCTGCTTCTACTCTGAAACATTCCTGAGCTGTTATGTTAGCCTTAGAAGACAGAGCTACACTGGAAGTCAAGTCCACTGACTATAATATACTTGATGGGCACTTAGTTGTTCAATTATTCAATATTATTCAATATTCAATAAAAACATGGGACCAAATTTTGAGAAGTTAGATGAATAGCTGGAATCTGATGATGATGAGGATGGATTGATAAAAGAACAAGTAGATGGAAGAAGTTGGAAGGAAAGTAGATTTATAGGTGAAGGCAGCAAAAATCAGTTAATTTTCAGTAAAATAGTTTAAGTTAGTTGCATTTAAATATTACACATCTACATCAGAAAGGTACATTCTATTCACCTGTTCATTATTATTTATCACAGGGATTATGATCAAGAACAGTTTGCTGATAACCAAATACCGCTGTTGGTAATAGGGACTAAACTGGACCAGATTCATGAAACAAAGCGCCATGAAGTTTTAACTAGGACTGCTTTCCTGGCTGAGGATTTCAATCCAGAAGAAATTAATTTGGTGTGTATTTTCACTAATGCATGCTTGTATTATTATCGGGTAAAGACAAAACTAAAGACATATTCAAATAATATATTCTAGTGAAAGAAGCTTTATACTTGAAATCAGGCTATTTGGATTCTAGTCTAAATGTAGTCAAGATTGGAATCAACATATCTAGACTGAGAGATGTGCACAGTCACTTCAGCCTTTTATGTTGATCTGTTGGAATGTTCCAACTTTAGTCTATGAATAATTTAAATCGTGGGCTTCTTTTTTTGAGACAGAGTCTCGCTCTGTCGCCCAGACTGCTGGAGTGCAGTGGCATGATCTCAGCTCACTGCAGCCTCTACCTCCTGGGTTCAAGCGATTCTCATGCCTAGGCCACCCGAGTAGCTGGGATTACAGGCATGTACCACCAAGTCCAGCTAATATTTTAAATATTTTTAGTAAAGATGGGGTTTTGCCATGTTGCCCAGGCTAGTCTTGAACTCCTGACTGCAAGGGATTTGCCCGCCTTGGCCTCCCAAAATGCTGGGATTACAGGCATGAGCCGCTGCACCTGGCCCATGGGCTTTTTCTTGAGAAAGTTTTTTAAAATCACACCAAAATTAAAATAAATTGATTAAAGTGGCACTATAAGTGTATTATTCTTGCTTTTAAAAAGCCTCTTAGCTTCTTAAGCTACAAATTTTACCTTAAAGGGCAACCTAACAGATACATGAAAAAATTACAAACCTTAAACTAGGAGTGCTTCATAAGGACTAATTTATGTACACTTACGCATATATAGAGGATTGAGTCCCTTGATGAGATAACTAGCTCAATGAGAACTGAGCGCTTAAAAAAGCTAAGAAATGGTTGTCATGTAAGCCTGTTAGGATCCCAGAAAAAGATCCTGGCCAGCAACTTTAGTCATGGTCATGTTGTTGTTCACAAATAGGATTTCTGCAACTGTGCACTGGCATTCCAGAAATGCAGTGGTGGTGGTGTGATAGTACTAGTGATCAACATTTACTGAGCACTTACGGGTTGAAAACTGTTTTAGTTATTTACATACATTATCTCACATGCATCATCTTCACAATCAACTCTGTAAGACAGGTACTATTACTATCCTCTTTTTAAAGATAAGAAGGAGAGAGGTAACAAGACCAAGGAAGATTACCCAGGTCAATTAGGGTATTCAGATTCAGAGCCTGTGCTCTACAGTTAAGCCTCTTTTCCACTTAATTAATCCTTCAACTCACCTTGAGAATTTGGCGGCTGAAAAAACTCTTAGAAATCATCTAGACCAACAGTTAGCCAAATCTGATTGTGTATTTATATTACCAATAGTACTTATGGAAAATGGTGACTAACTATCCCACAGGTGGAGATTTTTATTCATCAAGCCTGGCACGAGGACCAGGAATCTGTAGTTTTAACAAATAACTCAGGTGATTCTGATGCCTTTATTCTATGAATCAATGTTTGTGAACACTGCTTAGTTCAGCCCCACCTCTACCCCTAGCTTCTGCCTGCTATTCCATTGTTCTTTACATTCTGCTTTGCAGTGGAGAGCCCCTCATTTTTCTCAGCTGCCACAATGGAATATTTGATGTGCATACCCCAGGTAGTCAGCACTGAACCATGATATTCCAAAGGATTCTTGCTATATAGATATATAATATTCTTGTTGAAGAAGTGCTGAGATTACTTTGAATATTATTTCCAAAGAGAAATTTACATTGAAAACAATTTGTTTCAGCACATACTTTTAATATATTTTAGAATGTATCTGTTTCTGTTGCCTGTGGGTTTCTGTGATAATCGTGTGTATATGTGTGTGTGTGTGTGTGTGTGTGTGTGTGTGTGTGTGTGTTATTCCTACTTGCCTTACAAAGCCAAGGCCATCTTTTAACTGTGAGTCAGATGTAAAGGTACTCAGATAGTGAGACTTTAGCACACACAGTCTCCAAAAAGTTCAAATATAACATGTTTTTGGCCTTTATCAGTGTACAGCTTCAAGAACACAGCACAAATAACAATAGGAGAGGGTCAGAGAATGCAGGGAAGAAAAAATGAGGAGGAAAATTGAATACGAGAGTTTCAAAAAGAAATAGCAATCAAAAATTCAGCAATTAAATATAAAGCCTCAAATAAAAACTAATGTAACAATATTTGTGCTAACATCAGTGACTGTATAAATTTCCTTAAAACTGTAGAAAAGTAAGAATTAACAAATGTATACGTCGAAGGTGGACTCAAAGTTAATAAATAACTGCCTGAATAAATGTAAATTGTTTAAATTATAAATAGGTGAACCATTACTTATTTTCTAAAATCCTGTTAGGCTTATTGTACCCTGTAAAAAATTTTCTCTATCATGTATTTACTTTGAAGTGATCACATTGAAGTGTCTTCCCTAGTTAATAGTCCTTTCTCAAGCTCAGACAAGCTATTTGGAGCTATTAATTTTCAGGCTTTTCCCTCAGCCATGATAAATGGCAGATGGCTCTTTCAGCTCTAAATTTCTCATCCCAAAAATCATAGTGTTTCTCTAGCTGGTCAACCTGAAATTATGGAACCATGGAATTAAGGTTTTGGGGGTGTTTTTTTGTTTGCTTGTTGTTTGCTTTAGTTTTTATATTTAGTACTTCAGCTCTATTTAGAATTGTCTCAAACTTTTGACATTCTGATGACTAGCTAATCAATATCTATTTTATAAAACATTTCTACCACAGGTCTAAGGTTTGTCTCTTATATGCCCCAATTGCTGTAGAAATGTGTTCAAACACTATTTCAAATACCATCGTTTGTGCAATGACATTTCAGTCTACATAATCCATATATGAAATTATCTTTATTATGGTAAGTGCTTGTTGTGCCTGAAAATTTTTCTTAGATTGAAGAGAGGAGGAGTAATATTTTACTACCCACTATGTCCAGGTATGGATTATTTAATTTTTCACAAAAATCCCATGAAATAAAATATTGTTATCCCCATTCCACAAATCAGTAAGCCCAAATTTAAAGGTTTAGTAACCTAACCAATGTTACACAGAGTAGAAATGTTGGGATGGATATTCTGATTTAGAGCTTGCTGGCTTTGAAGACCCCTGATTTCTAGTACTCTATGATCTTTGACAACTTTGTTGTAGCCTCTCTTTTTTGTGGTTTTAGAGAATGTATTATCATTTCTGGCCAAAATTTAAAATGTGAGCCTTGAAATGTTGCATATGAATAAAATAGGAGGCTTCATTAGAAAGGAATCATGTGGGCCTGGAGATTGCAAAAACAGAATAAATGTAACAATAGTAATTTCAGTAATTTATAGGGGCACAGAGGGTCTATAGCTAAAAGACAAAATTTCATACTTGCAAAGGAGCTTACATGATAGCCCTTATAGTTTGGTCTTAGGTACATTTCAGGTACTCTATCTCTCAAGGTCACAAGTCAATGGTAACAAGCAAGAGAAAAAAAAAAAAAAAAAACCAGCTACACTGGAATTCCAGCGGATAGTAGGCCTTTTAAGGTTTTAAAGTTATTGTAATGATTAATGTTCCAGATCGTTTTGTCCCTTCTGGGCCCATTTTTTTTCCTATAAAAAAATTCCATCAAAGAGTAGTAATATATCTTTATTATCAAACAATAGTAGTAGATGTTTATTACCAAAAAAATATATCTCTGTGGCCTACCAAAAGATGTAGTACCTTGCATCTAAAGAGAAATCCTTGGCAATTGTTCTGTTTGTTCTTTGCACCTCTAAATCCTTATTTTCATGCTTTCTCTGATTCATATGAACCGCATAGTACTAAATTAGTTGAGCACTGGTGATTAACTAGCACTAAAAGTGAAATGCTTACTGTTTTTCATGGCTCGCTCTCTCTGGTTTTCAGGGTAAATGTAGGTAGGTCACTCCATTAGTACCTTGGTTTTGTTATTAGTAAAATATTAGTAATCTTGTCTTCCTCTGTGAATTATTTGATGATGATACATTGATTTGATATACTCTAAAATTGTTTAAATGACAAAGATTAAGTGACCTTATTTTCCTTTAGTACTTTCCTCCTTTGTGCACCATAATTTGAAAATTATTTGAATATTTTATGAGAGTATTATGCCTAATAGTATTATGCCTATAGAAATGTGCAACAGGATAAGTTATGAATAGCAACGAGCTTGGGTTTCCTAACTTTCAATTGTGGATCTTACGTTTTATCTTCTAGGACTGCACAAATCCACGGTACTTAGCTGCAGGTTCTTCCAATGCTGTCAAGCTCAGTAGGTTTTTTGATAAGGTAATGGTTTCAATTAAGTTATTTTTAAACTTAATTTATATATTATGAGAGTTTAAAATTTTTTTGTAGAATCCTATGACCCTTTATTTTTTTGTCCAAAACTTCACAGCGTGAATAATACTTGTTTTGATCTCTCTTATCTGTTGGTATAATTGCCCAAGGCCTGCTGACGTATTTATTCCATCACCAGTGTTCTCTAAGTAAAGGGCAAAAGCTACTGGATTTAAATGGGGGTTTTAAAAAGATATCTAATTCCTCTCCTTAAAATAATTTCTATTTACCCATTTTCTAGCTCTTTTTTTCATTTATTCACCCTCCCACCCCCATAAAGGCACTGACCCGAGGAGATTCTGCTTAAAGCCCTGAGTTCCTTTTGCTCTCCTAGCTGTTAATATTCTCCACATAAATGTTACTGTTACCTTTTAAGGTAATGTCTTCTTGATTTCCTAGTGTTTCCCTCTCAGAAATATTTGCATTCCAATTATTGACTCTCTGCTAACATCGTTTTATTGTCCTCAACTGGAAGGAAAATGTAGAATGACCCAGCATAGTGGTAAATTAGAGCACTGTTTGTCTTTCCTTCACAAGGCCATACAACTTTATTGCACATAGTATTGACGAAGTTTAAGTTGTTTCCCCAATGCTGACATTGCATAGTAAGGTAAAATAGGATGTCTTTCTGCAGGTATTATTGAAAAAGGTTAATTCCTGTGTTGTATTTCTTTTTAAGTGACGTCTCCTAAGAAAATCATCTTCCCCATAGCTCTTCTTTATCAATCATTTTTTTCTTTTAACTATTTAGGGATTTAATATTTGGCCCTTTTGTTCAGCATTGGATAAGCCCCACCTTTAGATAATTTGGGATTTAATATTTGGCCTTTTTGTCAGCATTAGATAAGCTCCAGCACCCTCCTCAATTAATAGGCCACTAGGAAAATTTTGCTTCACTGCAAAACTTCTTAACTGATATGTGGCAAATAGGGTACAGATGTGCCTAGATGCTGATTTCCCTCAGTTCTCAGAGCAGCCAGGGTCCTCAGGGTGGGGGATTGGGTGATTGGCAGCCTCTTCCATTTTCTCCAGTGTGCTATACAAATATTAGCATTTTCTATGTGTGACATGACATGAAAAATGTTGTGCAGCACTGCAAGGAGCCACATTTTCTCTCCACATTGTTTTCAAACTTAAAATGTAAGAATTTCCATTGGGTTTAGATCCATGGCCCCATCAATACAAAATTTTGTCCCCTATGAGCAACATCTTAATAGATCTGCCCTGACCTGGAAAGATCCCACAGTATGTTGTTTAAATTTAAAATTTTGTTAGTTCTAAAATTAAAAAATAAGATATACTAAATTACATCCTAGAGAAACTGGGTTATTGACTGGTATAATCTGAGTTGTCAGGCAAGGCTTTATTTTTTAAAAAATCAGGAGTACACATTGCAAGTCAGGGGTAAAGAATTATGACCAAAACCAAACTTCTCTTTTATTGCCTGAATCACAACAAAATGTATGTGGGTTAGGAGGTTGGCCAGACCACCAGACTGAAGTGGTTGCCTGAAACCAAAGGAGCTGACAACCAAATTTCACCCAGTTTTCTGGTGAAAGAACCATCAGTTCTTCCAGAATTTAGCATAAAGATTTCTTCTCCGGCCGGGCGTGGTGCCTACGCCTGTAATCCCAATACTTTGGGAGGCCGAGGCGGGCGGATCACGAGGTCAGGAGATCAAGACCATCATGGCTAGCACGGTGAAACCCCATCTCTAGTAAAAATACAAAAAATTAGCCGGGCATGGTGGCGGGCGCCTGTAGTCCCAGCTATTCAGGAGGCTGAGGCAGGAGAATGGCGTGAACCCAGGAGGTGGAGCTTGCAGTGAGCCGAGATCGCACCACTGCACTCCAGCCTGGGCTACAGAGCGAGACTCCATCTCAAACAAACAAACAAAAAAAGATTTCTTCTCCAAAAGGAAGTCTAACCCCTTCTCCAGCCTCTTTCAGCTAGTAGTAATTCCTCACACTCCAGAATAATCAGATTTTCCTGTCCTGCCATAGAGAGGAAAGGGAATCAGTCTCCTTCTTGGTTTTTGTGGGATTGTTTTAAGATGTACACTAATGATAAACCAACTTTTCTACCTCTGGGGTAAGTGAATGCAACTTTGCCCTGGTGTCTTGTGGCTAAAAATAATCCAGCTATAGTCTCCAAGACAGCAAGAATCTAGATGAATGGCCGTCGCACCAGAGAGAGCAAGCTGGTCTTGGTCTTGGAAGAACATGCTCTGTTCTCATTCAGAGGAACTCTTAGCTTTATTATTTCAGATTTGAATGTCTTAGAGTTCATCTCCAGCTGATCTGTATTATTATCTGATTAACTTTTCTTATCACAGCAGGTCTATGTAAAGAAAATACAGATACTCCTCAACTTGCAATAGGGTTATATCTCAGTAAACCCCTTGTAAATTGGAAACATTGTTAGTCAAAAATACATTTATTACACCTAACATACCAAGCATCGCAGCTTAGCCTAGCCCTCCTTAAACATGCTCAGAACACTTATGTTAGCCTACAGTTGGGCAGAATCATCTAACACAAGCCTATTTTATTAAAAAGTTGTGAATGGCTCATGTAATTTATTGAATACTATACTGAAAGTGAAAAAAGTGCCCATTGTATGGGCACTCAAAGTACAGTTTCTACTGAATGCATGTTGCTTTCACACCACCATAAAGTCAAAAAGCATATTCAAGCCATCCTAAATCAGAGACCATTTGTAATACTTCCTCTGTAACCATTGCAGTTTCTCAAGTGTCAGAACAGAATTTATTATTCTTGAAAATGATTTTCATCATCTGAAAACATGGTGCTCTTTAGTGTTTACAGCAGTTTGGGGAACAAATAAAAACATGGTGCTCTTAAACTTATTACATTTGGACATATATTTTGAGGGTTTCTTTTCAATAATGGCGATGGATTTGTGCAGATACATCTGCTGCTTGAACTTGTTTTTTCTACTTATCAAATGCAGATAATTCTGCAACTACTGAAGTAAGGGTGCAGTTAGTTAAAAAAAAAAAAAGTAGACAATACAACAGTCATCAGACTGCTTTTGATGTTGTGTCATCTGTCTATATTGAGGACGTATAGAATTTGTCACCACTTACTATAGGGATGTGGTGGTTTGCTATGTTAAACAGTCCCCTCTTAAAAAATCGACAAGGCTATTGTAGCAGGCAAGTGCTTTTTTTATCTTATGGATTCTGTTTAGTACCTTGTGGGACTGACTGCTAGGAAACTTAGAGTCAGATTTGCTGCCATACTCTAAGAATTGCATGGGATCTTATATCATTCTATCATTATTTAGTTTTTGTTATCATTTATTTTTTGATCTATCATTAATGTGTTTTGGAATGAGGCAGGCTTTTATGGAAATACTCTCACAATTCTGATCTCATTAACACCAGATTTTTAGCTCACTGTACTGCATGGAAAAGATTCTTAGTTTGGATATATTCCTTTTAGTACCATTAGTGGTCGTTCAGTTAGCCACTTTTTGCAGGTATGTGTGCTAAGCCTTTAAAATCTTTGTTTTTCACAGGTCGTAGAGAAGAGATACTTTTTAAGAGAAGGTAATCAGGTTGGTATCTATCTTTTCTTGATAAAATAGATTCTTAAATTTTGATAGGTGATTTCCAAATTTAAGTTCAGAAGTAGTTTTAAAAAGTTGGGGAAAGCCCTTTGTAGGCACAAGCAACTGATTTCCTTCTCTCCTTTTAAATACAAAAGGAGAAAATCAGAACAAAGGGAAAATAAGGATCTAGGAAACAAATATAATCTAGGAAACAAATATAATCTAGGAATAAGATTACATTATGAAATAGAAGAAGAAAATAATTTGCTTGGGACTCCAAGAGTATACGTTCAGGGTCTGTCACAATACAAATAATTTCTATAAAAGTCTAGTAGGTATTATGAGATTTACCATCACTCTTTCTGATTTAGATGACACTATCACCAATTTGTTGGGAAATGTTTTCCATTTTGGTAAAATTTATTTTTATTATTTAATCTGTGATTTTCTGAGTAAAACCTCAGAAAGCTGTTTTTTTAAGAAACAGCAGGCTGACATACAGAAATGGAAAAGAAGAGAAAAATTACTATTAGTATTTGAACTTTTATTGCTTGAGACTTAATGCGATTATCTTTCTTGCCTACAGATTCCAGGCTTTCCTGATCGGAAAAGATTTGGGGCAGGAACATTAAAGACCCTTCATTATGACTGAGTTATGCTCATGCTTTGGAAGAGTGAGCAAGCAGTGGCAGTTTTTCACAGCTCTCCTCTTGCTGTGTTCAATTATTACCATCACAGCCTTTTAACAAAATCATCTCAAAATGCTATCCTTCAGCCTACCCTTTAATGGAAAAATGAAAGGAAGTGACAGTACGGGAGGTCCAAACTTTGTCCCTGTTCTCTGTGTTCCTTACCTTTCTGTCCCTGTGTATAGATTATGTAAAAGCCTTGTGGAAATATGAGATGTTGTCAAAATGATGCAGTAAATGAGCAATGACAGTGTACTGCAGAGAAAATTTACTCTTGCCTAGGAGGGTTTTTATGGGTCTGTAATTTTCCCACACTCATTGCTGAAAGCTTAATTAAGTACTTCAAAAATGTATCTCCATTGTTTTACCTTCTCGAGGGGAAAAGTCTTGTTAACCAGCCATGAGTCGTCTACCCCAAACAATCTCTGTCATTTCAAAGATGCAAAATGGTGTTATTTAATTGTCTCCACCCTCGTCACACACAGGAATGCCTAATAATAGCCACCCTTGTCTCCCTCTTCTCTCCTTTGCAAATGGCTCAGTGACTGGAAGAGGCGGACTAATAGCCAGAGTTAAATATAAATACAAATTAATAATACATAGAGAACAGCAATACCAGAAAAAAAGAATTCCGGTAAAATGATGTGAAAAATTGACAGCTCCCTCACTCTTAAGGTTGCTGCTGTATGCAGTCTAGGTTTTCTGTTTGGAAATAGGTAGGGTAAAATCTAAGGCCTGCGCAAGGGCAGTGAGAGAGATTTACAGCGTCCTCTCCATTTGTTTTTTTTAAGGAAAAGTCAACTCCTGAAATGTCCCTTAGCTATAGTCAGAAAACTAAGAATATTATTCTGTGTCAATGATGTATTTATAGAGAGAAGTAAAAATAAGTTCCACAGCAACACATTTACATGAATTATGAACTAGGATTCTTGGATTTCATAATCACTCCAAAGCTTTTTGGGGATGGTGTGTGTGTGTGTCCATAATTGTGCATCATTACTTTTTTTAACCTATCTTTTTGCTTGCTTAATCTTCTCTGCCCCAGTTCTTCCTTAGTATATGAATTTGATTTCTAAAAACAATTTATTCAACACTTTATCACCCATATTCTCTCTTCGGCTCTGCTGCAGGTCTCTGCACTCCTGATTTTGCTCCATACTTTTAAATAACAATAATAAATATACAGTTTTCATTTCTCATTTAAAAAATAGGTGGAAAACACCAAATTTACTTTCTATTCCATTTTAATTAGGTTTCAGAAGTATCTTGGAAATCAAGGTATGTTGCAAGAGGATATTAAAATAAGAATGTTAGAAAGTCCTTGTAGAAAGGCAGTCTTGGGAATTTGGAAAAGGATTTTTAAAGCAGCTTTCATCAGCTAGACTGTTCGCCAGCCTTTCTTTACTTCCTCTTTGAAAGGACATAGCCCTGGTTTCTTTTTGACACAAAGGAAAGCTATGCAAATCATGATCTGTATGTAGAATTGGTCACAAGTGTGTTGTGGCATAGGCTGTACAGTTGGGAAGTAGAAACCAAATGCTACCCAGAGACCTAACCCAATTAAGCTTTTTGTATTTCTCCTTTAAGAAATAAATCTTCCTTCCCTCTGCTTTCTTCCTCTTTCTTTTAATTAAAAAAAATTCATCCTGATTTTTTTATTTTTTATCTTATTTAAAAAATAAAAATGGGCCAGGTGCAGTGTCTCACACCTTTAATCCCAACACTTTGGGAAGCCAAGGCGGGTGGATCACTTGAGATCAGGAGTTTGAGACCAGCCTGGCCAACATGGGGAAACCCTGTCTCTACTATCTCTACTAAAAATACAAAAATTAGCCAGGCCTGGTGGCACACGCCTGTAATCCCAGCTACTCGGGAGGCTGAGGCAGGAGAATCACTTGAACCCGGGAGGTGGAGGTTGCAGTGAGTCAAGATCGTGTCACTGCACTCCAGCCTAGGTGACAGAGTGAGACTCCATCTAAAAGAAAATAAATAATAAATAAATAAATAAATAATAAAAGTAAACCATTGCTGATGACTCCAGGGTCAATCTGGAAAAATTAACAGTATTCCTCAACTCCATTTCTTTCTGCAGCCAAGCTTGATTCCTTGAATTATAGTTTTCTAAGAAAAAATAGTTTTTAATAATCTAAGGTAAATTTGTTGCAATTATTAGCAGCAGCATTATAAGGCTTTTTGCACAAATGAATATTATTAGCTAGAGTTCTTCAAAAAAGAATGAAGCATAGTTTTTGCTAGGACTTCTTGAGAACTATTCATAAAAATGCTTTTAGATAATAAACAAGTATAGATGTCAAAATATTTTTTAAAAAGTATAATTGGCCAGGTGCTGGCTCATGTCTATAATCCCAGCACTCTAGGAGACCGAGGCAGGAGGATCACTTGAGCCCAGGAGTTTGAGGCTGCAGTGATTCATGATTGCACCACTGCCTTCCAGCAGCCTGATGACAGAATGGGACTCCATCTCTTTACATATGTATATCTTACTCTCTTGATGGGACAAGTTGGTAGCAATAAAGATTTTTTTTTCTGTTGTGATTTCGGTGTCTAACCAATTTTCTGACTCATTGTGAAGGTGACCAGATGTGAAGGCATATATACGACTACTCCTCTGTCCCTTGGGTGTATAAGACTTAATTGGAATCCAACTAAAGATTTGGGCTGGTCTCTCCATCTTAACGTTGATGGGATTCAGGACACATAACCCCAAAATATTGCACCCTGATATTTGAGAAAACTGCAGAAGCAAGGTTTCTCATACCTTCCCCTTACCCCTTCTTCCCTGAAGCAGGCCATAAAACCTAGATCACAAAACCTTCATTCCATAGGTACCCTCTATCCTCACAGATACAGAGACACCAAAAAGAATCTGGACAAATAGGACTTGCTAAGTTCTCCACAGTTTATTACCATTAGATTATGTCCTTTTGTCCTCTGATTATACTTCTGCATAAGACTGTATATAAAAATACACAAGTTTTCCTATTTCTTCTGTGTCTTCATTTCTGAAGATTCCTGTCATGTAAAACTTACAATAAATAAATTTGTGTGCTTTTCTCAATAATCTGTCTTTTGTTATAGGTGCCTCATTTGTGAACCTAGTGATGGGTGAAGAAAGAAAGCTCTTCTCTGCTACAGTGCTCTAAGAAAAGCTATTCCCAAAAGAATTGATCCATATTAGCTTTAGCTCGGGTTCTTAGAATTCCTCAAACTTGAGGCATTCATGACATAATCCAGGTGCCCTGACACTGTTGTTTTTCTGTTCATTCTGACAATGGACTTCATGGAACTGATGTGCAGAGACATCAGACTGAGGTGAAGAGCTCCTAATTGCTCCCGTAGTCAGAGTTTCTGAGTCCTCATGTCAATAGTTTGCAGTAGCACCCACCATAGGTAGGACCTTGTATGGGTTACTAGATGGTGGCTTAATTGAATTTTTTAAAGCACAAGCAGCATCCTATTTTAAGAAGTTTAAAGGTCTAACAGGGTGTCTGCATTGGTTTAATATATCAAAATTCAAAGGAGGATTCTGTTTTGGGGAAAGGAGGAGAAGGAAATTAGAAATTCACTTCTCCGCAGTCCCAAGACTGAACTAAATCACTGTGGTGGGAGAGGAAGGGTTCCAGGAAGTCTAACCCTGTGTCTCAAATATTTCACGGTATGTTTGCCTACACAAAATATCTGATGCTAGGGTCAGCTGGGGCTGCTCCATAGCATAGTAAAGGAATTGGACATCCAGTTACAATTAATCTGCACCTCCATTAAGAACTTAAATGGAGGGCTTTCAAACTCTAAAGTGTATAAGAATCACCTGAAGTGCTTGCTTAAAATGCAGATTCCAGGATTTCCTCTCTCTTCCCTTACTCTCCCCTTTCTGTATGTATAGGATAAGGCCAGGATTTTGTATTTTTAACAGACAAGCCAGATTATTCTCATGCAGATAAGTCAGGATCTAGCCTTTAAGAAAGACAAATAAACTCATCAAAAAGTAGGGAATATAGATTGTGAACTCTGTACTTTATGAGTGCCATTGTAGCAGAATTCATCAAAGCTCATCTTTGGCTGCCTCAACCTGATCTCACCTTAATGAACTGAGCCACTCCTCCCCACTCAAAGCTACACATGCCAAATTAAACATGAGATGATTGTCATGTCTTCCGTTGGCAAAACAAGTATTTGTCTTTCATGTATTGCTATCATTTTTATTACTGACACTGTTTTTCCCCTGGGTTCTGTTTTTAATCCAAATGTATTTATTTCTAACCAGTGCTTTGCCATCTCTAGTACTGTGTTTTCTCAGGTGGCTAATCACTAAGCTTTACCAAGGTCATCAATAACTAATGACAAGGAATGGAACCCCTAAACTCCAACCAAGGTGTAAAACCTCACTCAGTACCATCAAGTATATCAGGTAATCTCTCCATTCCATCTTTTTCTCGGAGACATCTGTCCTGGAGTCCTCTGATGCCTAACTCCATTCTGGAGTGATTACTCTGTAGGCCTGTCATACCCTGCTTCACATTACCTTGTAGCAATTCCTGGATGTAATGTTTTCCACTTTCTTGGTGTGGGTCAGTTGTCTTCAAATTGGGATGGGTACAGGCATCCTCTCTAAGAGATACATAAGCACAGATAGTTTTAAGGACTCATTTTCCAGATCACCCATTGCCCTATGTAAATCTTTGTTTAAATTGATCTGCTTGTGAAGGCAGCTCAGTGCTAGCTCTTATTTCTCGCCTCTGTTTTCACAATCACCCTTTCCCACTAAAGAAGAGCAGCATCTCATTAGTAGTATAATAGTACTCTGGTATATCACCCCAGGATGTAAATGTCTTCAGGATGCCAACAAAAGTGCAATTCTAAATACTTGTTTTATTTAAAGGCTTCACCTATTCCATTCCCCACAATTATTATTTGTTTAATACACAGTCTCTGAAAGCAAAGCAAAGAGAGCTTTAGTAAGAAATATACAAGTCTGTGGCATGTTCTTTTATGGCAGAGCTTCTGTCTGGTCTATGAAAATATCAAAAAAATTATCAAAAATAATTATATGGCAAAAGTATATAAAATTAACATTTTTATTTCCCTAGTTCTTTCTGAGTAAAAGAGTTAGACAAAGCATCTCTGATATGGTTTGGCTGTATCCCCACCCAAATCTCATCTTGAATTGTAGTTCCCATAATCCCCACGTGTCGTGGGAGGGGCCCTGTGGAGATAATTGAATCATGGGGACAGTTTCCCCCATTTTGTTCTTTTGATAGTGAGTTACTTCTCATGAGATCTGATGGTTTTATAAGGGGCTTCCCCTTTCGCTGGGCACTCATTCTTCTCTCTCCTGCCACCTGAAGAAGGACATGTTTGCTTCCCCTTCTGCCGTGATTGTAAGTTTCCTGAGGCCTTCCCAGCCTGATTAAGTTTGCTGAGGCCTTCCCAGCCATGCAGAGCGGTGAGTCAATTAAATCTCTTCCCTTCATTAATTACCCAGTCTCAGGTATTTCTTCATAGCAGCATAAGAAGGGACTAATACAACCTCTAAGTGAAAGCATAATATTTAATTAAAATGAATGATTCCAATTGCTGGGTAATGAAGCCTTTTCCTCAGGTTTCCAATTATTTGCTTTCAATGCAATTAAAGAAGAACCTGATTGATTTGTTGATGGATGGATTTTTTTTTAATTTTTTTAACATTTATATAAAATAATGTCTTAATCTATCATTAAATAATGATAGATCACTGTGATTTTTGAGATTTATTTCCAAAGAAGTGAGATTATAACAAAATTCCTTCCATTAATATCTACTTATTTATGTGAACAAATTTCTCCTCTTAGTTCTATAAAACCAAAAAATAGAATGAAATGATACTGATACTAATGAAATGATACTAAAATACTGTCTCATTTTAGAAATAAGAATTAGAAACAAGAATTGTATATTCATGTATATATGAATTAAAGAGGGGATATCTACCTCATTAAAAGAAGCACTTCAAGAAAGATTATATTTTTTTTTCCTAAATATATTGTATTTACAGGCCACTGTCTTAGAGAAGAAACTTCCAGTCTCCTATCTGGAGGGTAAAACACTTGCTGATAACATTCTGGGAATGTAGTGGGAGAAGGAGGCTGGACGTTTTATCACTGCTGATTATACTTAGTTTTGGTCCTACCCACCCCCCCTCCACTCCCTAGTGTCTTGTCTTCTGGAGCTTCTGCAGAGAATAAACCTCCTATCTTGTGCTAGAATCTGGGGGAAGCAGACACCTAAACTCTCGTATTCCTGCTGCTTTTCAGGTTCTCTGCCTCGCACATTCCCTATATTGGTTCACTGAATCCAGCCTCCTCTGCCTGTTTTTTTAAATCAACTTTTGGTTTTTGTCTCACAGCTTTGATATTGTGACCCTCCTCTGCTCCTGTATGTTTTCGACTTACCCCTACAGGCAGCCTACTCCTTCCACTGCGTGTCTTTGAATGCTGATCGCCCTGTCCAGAAGATTCCTTCCATTTCCCTGCTTCCCTAGAAGCTTTCCCTGACTGGATCCTTCCACTCCAATTTCAGTCACATTGCCCTAAACACAGTTTATTGCATGGACCGCACTTCCATTTTTCTATCTTTGCACACCCTGTTCTCTGTGCTCACTGCTTTTTCTATCCAACTCTTACTCTATGTGACTTGGCTCAGACATTGTCTCCTCTGGGAAGCCCTCCCTGGCTCTGCTCATCTGGGCTACGTGCCCCCAGTGCCTCCCCTAGAATCCTGGGCTCTTCCCTGTCAGAGCACTTATACTGTGTTGTGATGGTTTTCAAAAATTGTTAAATAAATGAATGTATAATTACATTAATTAATTAAAATGAAAAGCCATTAGACATAGAATCAGAACTATCTGTAGCTGTGTGTTATTTATTCTCCAATCCCAGCAGGACATGATGGCTTATGCCTGTAATTCCAATACTTTGGGAGGCTGAGGCCAGAGGATGGCTTATGCCCAGGAGTTAAAGGCTGCAGTGAGTTGTGATGATGCCACTGCACTCCAGCTTGGATGACACAGCAAGACTCTGTCTCTAAAAAAAAATTAAGTCAGGTGCAGTGGTTCACGTCTGTAATCCCAGCACTTTGGGAGGCTGAGGTGGGAGGATTGCTTGAGCCCAGGAGTTCAAGATCAGCCTGGGCTAGATGACGAGACCTCATCTCTACTAAAAAGTTTTTAAAGTAGTGGGGTGTGGTGGTGTGTGCCTGTAGTCCCAGCTACTCAGGAGGCTGAGATGGGAGGATCGCTTTAGCCCAGGAGGTTGAGGCTTCAGTGAGCTGTTTTTGTGCCACCGCACTCCAGCCTGGATGACAGAGTGAGAACCTGTCTCAAAAAAAAAAAAAAGATAAAATAATATTTTAATATCCCATGCATGTATTCTCTCCTTTTAGAAGGAATCCCTAAAGTTTAGTGATAGATGTATTCAACTTTAAATATTTTCAAGCCCCTCAAAGTAATTTTCATCCAGTCAAGGAACTGCTAACACTTCCTTACCCCTTCAGAAGTCTCGCATACCTTGGGAAATAACTGAAACACCTCTTAAATATGCCTTCACAACTGGTTCAATGGAAATAACATAGAAAGTTTGTTGAAAAATAAGGCAGTAAAGATTTTCCTTTGTCTTTTATTAGCTCCCATTTATTTCTTTATCTAATGACCAACTGCTAACTTCCAAGATCAATAGAGATTGAAGACCCGAGGTACTCATAAACTTAGATACACAAGAGATATTTTCTTCGAATTCAGTTTCAGAGTCTGCATGTTATAGGAATAGTGAAAATTTAGCCTCAATAAAGCTAGGGCCTCCACCTACCTTCCTCCTAGGTTTGCATATGAATTCCAGAGTAGTTTATATAATGTCACAATGTCATCTGTCTATGCTGACATATGCTGAGGTTTTCTATCAGCTGCCCGATCTGCAGGCATGGTTTTCTACCAGCATGTTTCCTATCAACATGTCCCCTTTGGTCTGTCCCAGTCTGTGCTAGCACCTCATACACAGGCAATAATTCTGCTGCTACTGCAGTATGCTGGAGCCTGGGGACCCCTGGAAGTTGTTTAAGCCCATTTATCTAAAGCAGAGGGTCTCAAACTAGCAGCGTGTGGCCACTTCAAATCTGCACATGTTTTTCGACCTGCATGATTATATCAGTTATTTATCACTGCTTAACAAACCACCCCAAAATTTAGTAGTGTGAAATATGCCATTCTATTTGTTCCCCAATTCTGTGGCTCAGCAGTTTGAGCCAGATTTAACTGGTGATTCTTCTGCTGGTCTTGCTTGGGATCACACATGTTCTGCAGTCACCTGGCAGCCAGACTGCCTCATTCACATGTCTGGCAGTTCCTGTGGGGCTTGCAGGGCTGTTGCCTGGACCTCTGGAGGCCAGCCCAGTGTCTTTGCACTGTGGTCTCAGGCTGCAAGAATGGGCCCTGTCCTAAGGCACAAGCATGTTTCAAACTCTGTGTCATGTTTGCTATTGGCCAAAGAAAAAGACCCTACCTCTTGATGGGAGGAACAGCAAAGTCACATTCAAAGGGGCACACATACAAGGATAGGAGGAATTGGGGCATTTTTTGCCATCTGCCACAGGGTGGTTTCTCTCTCTCTCACTCTAATTGCCAATGTTTAAAAATTGGAGCTTCATCTTATCTTGAAAAATCAGCTAGCCTACTTTATTCATTTACACTTCCTCCCTCATCTGTTAGCATTTGAATTGTGATAATGCCTAATTTACAAGATTGTTTTTGTGAAGTTAGATATGGAAAAATCTGACAAAAGCAGAAACTCAATATATGTTTTCCCCTTTCTGAACACCACTAGTCATGAAGCTGCTACCTGCCAATGACCAAGGAGAGCGGCCAAGATGAAGAGCAAGGGAGTCATAGAGGAGGTGGCTGGAGAGTAATCCCTTGGTCTGTTTTAGAAGTATGGAGGCATTAGGAAACAAAACTCTCAAAGAATTTATAAGAAAACTAAACATACTTTAAGAAATTAAAAGGAGCAGTAGGAAACATAATCAGTTTGCTCTAAGTGAAATGTTTCAGGCTCTGAATGGTTCACCCGAGAACCTGAGCTCATTCCTGGGAGGCACCTGCAGAAAACTGGTTCTGGTCCCAGTCCCTGTCTTCAGGTGGCTGTGTGTAAACATCTTACCCCAGTGTAAACATCTGCAGCTGGTAAATGTCTGGGGGTTTTCTCACTGCTCTCCAGGAGACTCAGCACTGCCCTGTTCCTTCCTAGCCTGAGTCAGGACTGAGCAGAGAATCCTCCACCACGCACAGCAGGCACTGTCTGCCACAGTTCCTTTCCCCGATAGCTTCAAATTCTCTGCCTTTTGAAATAAGCCTACTTTTAACTGGAATAAATAATTGGTCAATCTCTACCTCAGGTGAAGAGGAGCCAAGCCTCTGCAAACGCTTAGGAACAAACTGTGTAAAAACCAAAAGCAGTTGTGTAACCGGTTAAATAAGCTTGCTGGACTTTGTCCCTGTGTATGAGTTAGGCAATTCTTTCAGCTAGTTTGAATGACGCGCTGACCAGTGAAGCGCAGTGAAGCAGTGGGAACTGGAATAGCCAAAGAGTGGTTTGAAGGAGAAAGAAGCCTTGTGGCTTTATATCCTCTGGGCCTGGGTTTCCTGAAGTCATCACACATAGAGGAGAGAGAAAATGGCTGCGTTAAAGGTAAGAAACCATCTGGCAAGTTTGCTGTGGCTTCTTCAGCCAAAATTTATGGAAGTTTCTGAGAACTCCAGGGTATCAGAGTTGGAAAAGACTTGGAGAGGCCCTGGTTCAAACCCCTGTGTTCAGAGGCTTCACTGTGGTGTCTGTGGGCACGGCTGGGGCTGAAGAACAAGGGAAAGGTGATAAAGGAAAGAAATGAAGCTCTTATTGGTCATCCCTTGCTTTTGTTCATTTCAATTATTGTCTTGGAAATCTGTAGACATCCTAAGAGCTCCCCTCCACTATGGACATGCACGTTTCTCTCTATGTCTCTTTCCCACCCCCTGCTCTGACACCTTCCCATTGCTGCAGCTTCATGGACCACTTCCGGTGACCAATTAGATATGCTTAATCTATTTCGTTAATTGAGGCTCTGAATCAGCAGTTGGCCAGTAGAAGCCCTAACACCTCCTCTAGGAAATCATTCCTTCTTTTTAGTAATGCGCATTTGAAAAGTATGTGTGGGTTATGTGCTGTTAGGTGCTAGGCATTTTAACTATGAATTAACTCATAATCCTCAAAATAAATCTGGGGTGTAGACAGAGGTTCTTGTTTCAATTAGAAAAGTAATGCTTGGAGAGACTATGATTTGCCCAAGGTCACTGCCAATAGATGACTTGATTAGAAACGGTATGTTTGAATGCGAAGTCCAGGCTCAAAAAGGGCCCTTAGTGGCTCCTACTAGACTGGTATCTTAAGGCAAGGAAAACAGAATATGTCCCTAATATCTAAAACCATGCCTAGTGCCCCGCCCAGGCTTGCATCAATGCTCAACACATGCATGTGTAACTAAACAGAACTACCCGGAACCTTGGCTCAGGCCAAGTGGACCAGACCACCCCACAACAGACATCTTCCCAGAATGCAGGGTTTGAGAAGTGCCCTAATGCCCTCTAACTGATGCTGAGTTTGAAGAATCCATCAGTTTAGGGGGGAGATGTTTCTGAGTTTGAAGAATCAAACACCTTCCTAATTGGTAGGAATCCTGAAAACACTCAACACCGGAGTAGACTTTGGTTTTTTTTCTTTATGCCTGACTAAAAGTTAACTCTCATTCTTTCTTTCAGCAAATATTTTGTGCTAGTGCATGATACTGCAGATTAATATAGTAGATGAACTGAGTCTAGACTAGGTAGAGTCAAAAACATTTTCCTAAAGGAGCCTATACCTAAACTGAGTCTTAAGAGAGAAGTAGGAACTGGCAAAGTGAAGAAGGATGGGGTCTGGAGGGAAGAGTGAGTGCAAAGGCATAGCACATACAGAATGCCTGCATGCTCTAGAATCCAAAACTGTGTCAGCCAAATTTGAGTTGATGGAGGGACAGCCAAATTGAGATACTCAGGCGGTGGTTGGATTTATAGATCTGGATTTCAGGGGAGTGGGCAGGGCTAGGGGAATAGAACTGAGGGTCATGATGTCAGTGGTAGGAGTTGAAGTCTTGGAAGAAATAGTAGGTAGAAACTTTGTTTTCTTATGAACATTCTATGATGAAGTTCTGCAGGGGTTGGAAACATCTTTACCATTTGTAAATAAATTGTATGTAAAATCCTATCCTGCTGTCATGTTTAAGCAACTTATTATGCACAGCACCAGGACATCAATGTAAATTGCATGCCAGTCTTTGCTCTCAGTTTCAAAGGCATTCTTCCCTGCCTGCTGTCTAATCTTTACAAAGAAAAGTTAACTCCAGAGGTCAGGAATCCAAACACAGAAAACCAGATTGCATCATATTCATTCTAATCAATAAACATTATATAATTTTTAAAACTGTTTTGCATCTTTTATTTCTTCATTTTAATGAATATGTGAACACAAAGCCATAAATGAAATCACATTTACACAAAAGTACAATTGGGGGAAGAAAATTCAAAAGATAATAAAATTAAATTTAAAGTGAAATACCCTATGTATTTGAGTAAGTTGCTTAGCTTCTCCCAACCTTGGTTTCCTCATTTCTAAAACGAAGAGCTTGCTTAATATTCAGGCTCTGGGCCCCACCACCAAATCCTCGATTCACTGGCCCTGGGTCTGTATGTAACAAGCTTCTGGAGTGATTCTAATGATTAGCCAGAGATGGGACCTACTATTCTACATAACTGATTTCCTGTTGCTGCTGGAAAAAATTACCACAAATTTATTGGCTTAAAACAACACAAATTTATTATCTTGAAGTTGTGGCGGTCAGAAGTGAAATTGGTTTCACTGGGCTAAAGTCGAGGTGTCAGTGTGGCTGATTTCTTCTGGAGATTCTATGAGAGATTGTGTTTTCCTGCCTTTTCCATGGATTCTGTTTCCTCTTCTAGAGGCTACCCACATTCCTTGGTTTGTAGCCTCTTCCTCTATCTTCAAAAAAATGTATCTCTGCTTTTGTAATCACATCACCTTTTCTCCTCTTATAAGTCAAATCTCCCTTTGCCTCCCTCTTATAATGACACTTGTGATTGCATTTAGGATACACCCAAATAATTAGGATATCTCCCCATCCCAAGATCTTTAATCATATATGCAAAAGTCTGTTTGGCTAGAAAAGGTAATACTCACAGGTTTCAGGGGCTAAGCCATATATACATTTCAGAGCGAGCCATTATTCAGCCTACTGCAATAATCTGCAAGTTCCCTTTACAATCTATGTTCTATGTTCCCATCAAGGTTAACTAGAAATATTAGACTCTTTTTCTACAGAAAAAAAAAGGTAGCAGTAGTTTCATCTCTACCCTGACTTCTCTCTCTTTCCTTCACGCCCAGTAAGAGGAAGCGAGGTGCACCATCTGTTCATCTCATCAGGTGTTACCTAGAATCAGAGTCAGGAGAAAGCACCTCATAAAACGACTCTGACAAGTAAACCATATCCTGGGGACCAGGTGAGAAAATTAAAAAGCTGTATACTCATAAGCTGCCAAATAACTGATGGTACTGAAGTCACATGGAGCTCAGGAATTTATTCTTGCATTTAGAAAGTATGCATATAATTCTCTCGAAAAGAAATGAAATCATATTTTTCTGTCAGATCAAATTATTCAGAAATCCGAACTGTAGAAAACATACAAACACACTTGCTTAATGTTAGCTTTTTAATCTTATTTTTGTACACAATATACTTTTACATAGGCACTGAACCAGCTGGAAATGAATGCTCGGATTTTCACAGCTGATAAAAGCAAAGTTCAGATTCTGTCCTTGAGCTCAATGTCTGCAGAAAGCAGCTGCGAATACTGCTTCCTTAATTCAGATGCCTTTGGCAGTGAGGGACATGGCATTTTAAAGCTGTAATAAACGCTGTACTTTTTCTCTCAGGGGATTAGAAAAACCAATTGATTTGATAGTGACTCAGCAGTTTTCACCTTCCTCTTTAGCCAATGCGCTGCAGCTAAGATTGAGAAACGGATTCAGAACTCACACCTCTTGGTGCTTGGTGGCTCCCTTCCAAACCACCAGCTGTTCTTTCTACTTTCTTTCCTATTTTTTAAAGCACAGTCTGAATCAAGTGCTTCAGAAACATATATACTAACTCGTGCTCCAAACACATAACCCTGAACTCTCTTCTGAGGCCGGCAGTTACAAAGAATGGGGAAGGTTAATGAGTAAATCCACCAGTGCCTGCCAGAAAGCTCAGCTGTACTCCAGCCTTCTTTCCTCTCTTGCAGAGAGAAACAATGTGGCAGTGGAACAAAGTGAAGGCACTGTAATGCCCAGTGGCTTCAGTCACAGGCTGGTCTAAAATTCCATTTCACAGAATTGAAGATAATTTGGGGTTATTACCAATTCTCAGCAGTTCAAATTCAATCCCGTTGATGGTGAGCATGGGGTTCATTTTGAGAGAAGAAAATTGGATGCAGCAGAGAATCAGAATGTTGGATGGTCTCTGCCATTTCCCCAAAGATATCATCCTAACTGCATGCTGCTGCTTTTAACAAATTAGTATATAACTTAGTATTTCTTGTGATGACAAATTTTCAAATATACAAAATATTGAGTATGAAGGCAAAAAGAATAATTTTTCACTTCCATTGCTTCCTAGGTCATAACATTCACATCTGATATTTCTTCCAAATATAGACTGTTGTTGGCCTAATCATCACTCACACATCCAGGCTTGTTACATCTCCATGCCACTGAGTGTTAGGGAACCTGCCCCGATATTCACGTAGGTTCTTTTCTATTTTCCCTAAGCGTCGGCCAGCTTGAGAAATAAAGGGACAGAGTACAAAAGAGAGAAATTTTAAAGCCAGTTGTCCGGGGGAGACATCACACGTCGGTAGGTTCCGTGATGCCCCACAAGCCACAAAAACCAGCAAGTTTTTATTAGGGATTTTCAAAAGGGGAGAGAGTGTGCAAATAGGTGTGGGTCACAGACATCAAGTACTTTACAAGGTAATAGAATATCACAAGGCAAGTGGAGGCAGGGCGAGATCACAGGACCACAGGACCGGGGCGAAATTAAAATTGCTAATGAAGTTTCGGGCACCATTGTCATTGATAACATCTTATCAGGAGACAGGGTTTTTGAGATCAACTGGCCTGACCAAAATTTGTTAGGTGGGAATTTCCTCTTCCTAATAAGCCTGGGAGCGCTGTGGGAAACTGGGGTCTATTTCACCCCTGCAGTCTCGACCATAAGAGACAGGTGCACCTTGGGGGCTGTTTATAAGCCTATTCCTCCAGGCGTGTATTCTCTTTCTCAGGGATGTTCCATGCTGAGAAAAAGAATTCAGTGATATTTCTCCCATTTGCTTTTGAAAGAAGAGAAATATGGCTCTGTTCTGCCCAGCTCACCGGCGGTCAGAGTTTAAGGTTATCTCTCTTATTCCCTGAACAATTGCTGTTATCCTGTTTTTTTTTCAAAGTGCCCAGATTTCATATTGCTCAAACACAAATGCTGTACAATTTGTGCAGTTAATGCAATTATTACAGGGTCCTGAGGCGACATACATCCTCCTCAGCTGACAGGATTAAGAGATTAAAGTAAAGACAGGCATAGGAAATCACAAGGGTATTGACGGGGAAGTGATAAGTGTCCATGAAATCTTTACAATATATGTTTAGAGATTGCAGCAAAGACAAGCATAAGAAATTACAAAAGTATTAATTTGGGGAACTAATAAATGTCCATGAAATCTTCACTATCCACGTTCTTCTGCCATGGCTTCAGCCGGTCCCTCCATTTGGGGTCCCAGACTTCCCACAACAACTGAGAACGCTGGAGGGCCTACCCTTCACCCACTTCCACCCTTCTTGTATCTCTTAAGGAGATATGTTCAGATGGTGACATTTCGCTCACTGAGCAAGACTGCACTTTCATTATCCTGGGCTAAAATCAATTGGTATTTAAGTTAGAGCAAAGAGGGTTCTAACCCTATTTACAGCAGCACACATACACTTACATTAGAATTGGCTTTAAGGGAAAAACTCAATCAATCGACAAATTTCCACTGATTACCTTCTATGAGCCAAGACTGCCATAGTCCCAGCCTTCATGCAGCTTATAGGCTAGCAAAAGAACCAGACAGTGCACAAGAACTCACAAGTGTGTTGAGTGTTGCAAGAGTAAGTTTCAGGGGCTCTCCATGACTTACCTTGTTGAGAAACCCTTCAACTTTTTTTTTTCCTCTGGGTGTAAAGTGAAGAGATGGCAATCAGAGTAGGTTCCATTGTGTCATTGTGAAAAGATTCTGGGCTGGCATGTCTCCTGAAGGCCACCCATATCTTAAAACTTTATTTTCATGCATTCACACAAATATAGATGTGTTCCATAGATGAGGCAGATAGCAGAGGCTTCTGCTTGCAGCAAGGCTAGTTTGGAGAGGGTTTTGCTGTCAGGGTTGGACCCACACACCTCTTCCTAGATGCTTCTTTTTTCCCAGAGTTTGAAAGGGAAATGGAGTCTCAAGTTCAGGGAGGTTACAGTGTAGACCCATAAATCAGCTAAGTACAGCTAAAGGTAGAGAAGTCTATGCAATATCCAGCACTCTTCTGATTAATTAGAAGTCTTTAAAATTCACAGAAAGCATATTGTCTTCCCTAAATGATTCATATGTCAAGACACAGTAAAGATATAATATGTGGAACATCATACACAAACATATGTCCATATAGAAATTCTTACCTTTGTAAACTGCCAACTTTCTGAAATGCTCTTTAAATCCTACTAATGGTGGCATTTGTGTCTTTGTCACATACAGTACATTTCTGGATTCGGGAATGAGTGTTCCTCAGAGGATCCTCGCTGCCCAGGTTCCCTGCCAGAAGGACAGGTACGAGCAAATAAAGTGCTTAGAAGAGCTCTGAATCCTATACCTGGATGACTAGCTTTCAGGCCAAAGTGCCTCCACCCACCGTGGCTCTTCCATTCTAGCCTGTGAACTGTCTAGGGGTTTCCCAAGTCATAGGGGCAATGAAGATACAGAGCAATGACAACAAGATTAAAACTGGATTGGTGGCACAGCAGCCAATCCAAACTAGTAAAATTAACTATAGGGTTTCCAGTGGGATCCCCAAAAATCCAGGGTTAAAGAGAATTCCTCATATTCCCCTTGAACACCATAGATGTGAAAATTATGATAAAATAACAAGGTGCTTTAACATGTATGCACAAAGATGTTCATACTAGTGCTGGCTAGAAAAGCAACAACGCAGTAAAAAAAATATTTTCAAAACTTTTTGAAGACTGTATCATGGCATAAAAAATCCTCATTTCTTAAAAAAACAGAAAAAAATGCCTGATTATTACAGGGTTACAGGTATGATAGGGTCACAATTTTGGAGGATAAGAATGCAAGGAAAAATACCAACATGTTAACACTCGGTTATTTCTGGTTGTGAGATAATGGGTGATATCGTATAGTTTATAAATTTTCTACAATAAATATATATTACTTTTATAATCGGGCGGCAAGTCACATCAAAAATTGTTACAAGAAACATATCGGGTTGGAGATGGTCATGTGCAGTGGCCCAGAGCATCCCCATCCCCTACTGAGTTGGTTGGTGGGAAGGTGGGATGCTTTTCAGATGGGAGTAATATTGTTTATTGCATCCTTTGTTTCAGAATAATCCTCAGGTCTGCCCCTACAATCTCTATGCTGAGCAGCTCTCAGGATCGGCTTTCACTTGTCCGCGGAGCACCAATAAGAGAAGGTACAAGGATTAGATGAATTCTGACCTGCAGACTGTGGGAACTATGACAGGGACTTTGTGCTGCCTCCTTCCCCTGGGCCACAGCCTCCCAGAGCTTCCCAAGATCCTGCTTCTTATAGGCTATGGTCTGGGTCATGGTCAGAAGAGAATGAACTTCCTGCCAGCTAGCACCAAGTGACTGGTGGAAGAAGGTGAAGGAAAGCTGCACAGAGCTGGGAAAATACAAATGTCCAGTTCCATTTACAAATTATCTCCTATACTCAGAAGGAAATATTCCTAATAGTTTGGCCTCCTTCTAAAGACTGTCCTGTTGAGTTTTGGCTTGGGGTTTACCTGTTTTGTTTTGTTTTATAATGACTAAGTCACAATTATGGAAGATTCAGAGCAGTATCTTTCTCAGCTGACTAGAGGTATGTTCTTTGCAAGAAAATGTTGGGTAAACGAAGCTTGGATAGCTAAAAAGTCATGTATTATGGCCCATTGTGGTTTGAATTAATAAGGTTTTTACTCTGGTATTTGCCTTTGCTAGAAACTAGCATATTCATTTACATAGTATGCCACATTCCATATTTGCTCTAATCCTACATCCAGGTCAATGAACATGATCCCTTGATTAACTCATATCAGGCAGGTTGGATGCAGTATTTGTTATAGTTTTGGGAGGCAGTAAGTGTTATGATTTAAACAAATAGTGTCTAATTATAAAAATTTTAGGCTAAGGCATTTGTGAAGAGGAATGCTGCTGATATCAGAGACTTGGGGAGAAGGGCACGTGGTCTTGTACTGCTTAGCAGCGCAGCCTGGGTTTATCTCCACAGGTCCTTCTGAGAAGCAAATGAGATAGTAAGTACAAAACTATAATGGACCATACAAATGACAAAGATTGCATGGTTTAATCATGGCCACCCTGGAGGCAGGCCTCCTGAGTATAAATCCTGGCTCCTTTTCCAGCTGTATGGCCTTGGGTAAATCATCTGCCCTCTTGGATCTTCTAGTTCTTCATTCGTAAAACAAAGATAATTATGGTACCTATTTCATAGCTGTGGTGAGGATTAAAAGAAAGGATGTGTGTAAAGCACACTAGCTTAGCTTAGCACATTAGCTTAGCTTAGCACATTGCCACAGGCACACGGTTAGTGCTCAGTTAATGCTAGTTATTGTCATAATAACTATCATTAAGTATTGCCATCATAGCAGAGTTTCTGCCTCATTTCCAGGGTATCTCTAGGAGGCTGTCAAGAGAACTGGGCATGATATATGGCAAGTGCTATGTTACAATGTCAGTATTAACAGTACTTTTCTCTCAATAGATATATGCATGGAAAGAGGAAGAGATAGAGAAAGTTTTCTATACATGTCAAAAATCAGGGGATAATTCCTTCGTTATTTAATCATCTTTCTCTCTCTCTCTCTCTCTCTCTCTCTCTCTGTCTCTCTCTCTGTAAGCCCAAATAGAGTAAGGTAAGCACGCAGATAATTCTGTCCATTCTAATTTATGACAACCTGTCCTCTATGACTATGTTCTTGACTTTATGGCCCATTCCCTAACAAGCCACCTGGTCTCCGGATTCTGTTGCCTGTCCCCATTATTCAGCAATATCTTCAGCCAGCAGGAGCTGAGCTTTGTTCCAGGAGGCTGAAAAGGAGCTGTTGGCATTTCATTAAGAAGCTGGCACTGTTCCCTGAATCAGAATTAAATCTCTGTTCAGGGCAATGTAGTGCTGCCTGGGGAGTTTTATAAACTCAGCTAAAAAACAAGGGACACTAGGTATGGCTCACCCATCTATTTAGAAGAACTCCTCAAAGATATCCACAAGAATTTTGTGGAAATGCTTCCAACTCAAAATCTCCAGTGGGAAGATAGGACCAGTCCTATCCACAAGTAGGCCAGCCTGAAATTCTTAGTTATTACTCATCAGAACCATAGCATGCAGGGCCACCACGAAACTATTGAAGAGTCTACTTACCTACCTACCTACCTACCTACCTATCAAGGATTTTTATTAGATTAGCTAGCTGATTGATCCCTTGGGTCTTGAAAAGGCAAGAGTCTGGAGAGAGAATGTGGAAAATGTGGACTGTGATAAAAATTCAGAAGATTAAGAGAAGAAAGGCAATTTAACAAACACCTAATAAGCCAGCAGCTACTGTATGCCAGGCATTTTTGGTACACAAACTCTTTGAGTTCTCACAACAATCTTAGGAGACAAGGATGAAGAACATAAGGTTCAGGAAGTCTAGTAACTCTCCCAGGATCACACAGGTGGTTCCAAGACATACACACATGCTCTGAACTTCATATACTGGGAGCTGGAGAGGCTTAGTAAGACCAAGGTCTGAGGTCACGTCATCAAGAGATGGAGGAATCAAATGGAAACTAAACAGATCTAGCCCTTTTTCCCCCAGATGGCTCAATGTTGGGCCAGGCCAACTCAACTCACTGAGATAGACCGTCCTTGGTCTTGAAAGGGCCAGAGCCTGTTGATTCAGGTCTGGTCTTCCATTGTCCTTCTGTATTTTGTCAGGGTAGTAGCCTCTGAAAGGACTTGGGTACCTCTTAGTGAGCTTCAATGTCCCTTCCAACTTCTGGAAGGTCTCATCCTGGTGTCCTTTCAGATTCCTTTATCAGAGTCTTCTTCCCTTCCTGAAGCCTGAGATCTGGTCCTGGTAGAGAGGACACACTTTAAAAAGAAAAGAAAGAAAAACAAATAAAGGCATAAATGTACTACAATAAAACATGGACATACACTCTTATAATTTTGGAGTACAGAAGTGTTAATTTATTTTTATTTTATTTTAAGTTCTGGGGTATAGGTGCAGGATGTGCAGGTTTGTTACATAGGTAAACGTGTGCCATGGTGGCTTGCTGCACCTATCAACCCATCACCTAAGTATTAAGCCCAGCATACATTAGCCATTTTTTAAATGCTCTCCCTCCCGCAACTCCCATCCACCAACTGGCCCCAGTGTGTGTTATTCTCCTCACTGTGTCCATGTGTTCTCATTGTTCAACTCCCACTTATGAGTGAGAACATGCGGTGTTTGGTTTTCTGTTCCTGCTTTAGTTCACTGAGAACATTGGCTTCCAGTTCCATCCATGTCTCTGCAAAGGACATGATCTCATTCCTTTTTGTGGCTGCATAGTATTCCATGGTGTATATGTACCACATTTTCTTTATCCAGTCTATCATTGATGGGCATTTGGGTTGATTCTATGTCTTTGCCATTGTGAATAGTGCTGCAATAAACATATGTGTGCATGTGTCTTCATAACAGAATAATTTATATTCTTTTGGGTATGCACCCAGTAATGGGATGGCTGGGTCAAATGGTATTTCTCATTGTAGGTCTTTGAGGAATCACCACACTGCCTTCCACAATGATTGAACTAATTTACATTCCCACCAACAGTGTAAAAGCATTCTTATCTCTCCACAGCCTCTCCAGCATCTTTTTCTCTTATAAATTAATATCAAAAAGACAAATAAACCCAATAGAAAATGATAAAGGACTTTTACAAGTAATTCATAGAAAAACTATAAAGAGCCAATAAACAAATAGACTTGTTTTTTGGAAATATTTTGTATTTTCTAACTCATAATAAAGGAAATACAAAAATTTTCTCCCATTCTGTAGGTTGCCTGTTCACTCTGATGGTAGTTTCTTTTGCTGTGCAGAAGCTCTTTAGTTTAATGAGATCCCATTTGTCAATTTTGGCTTTTGTTGCCATTGCTTTTGGTGTTTTAGACATGAAGTCCTTGCCCACGCCTATGGCCTGAATGGTATTGCCTAGGTTTTCTTGTAGGATTTTAATGGTTTTAGGTCTAACATTTAAGTCTTTAATCCATCTTGAATTAATTTTTGTATAAGGTGTAAGGAAGGGATCCAGTTTCAGCTTTCTACATATGGCTAGCCAGTTTTCCCAGCACCATTTATTAAATAGGGAATCCTTTCCCCATTTCTTGTTTTTGTCAGGTTTGTCAAAGATCAAATAGTTGTAGATATGTGGCATCATTTCTGAGGGCTCTGTTCTGTTCCATTGATCTATATCTCTGTTGTGGTACCAGTACCATGCTGTTTTGGTTACTGTAGCCTTGTAGTATAGTTTGAAGTCAGGTAGCGTGATGCCTCCAGCTTTGTTTGTGGCACTATTCACAATAGCAAAGACTTGGAACCAACCCAAATGTCCAACAACAATAGACTGGATTAAGAAAATGTGGCACATATACACCATGGAATACTATGCAGCCATAAAAAATGATGAGTTCGTGTCCTTTGTAGGGACATGGATGAAACTGGAAAACATCATTCTCAGTAAACTATCACAAGGACAAAAAACCAAACACCGCATGTTCTCACTCATAGATGGGAATTGAACAATGAGAACTCATGGACACAGGAAGGGGAACCATCACATTCCGGGTACTGTTGTGGGGTGGGGGGTGGGGGGGCGGGGACAGCATTGGGAGATATACCTAATGCTAAATGACGAGCTAATGGGTGCAGGAAATCAACATGGCACATGGATACATATGTAACAAACGTGCACATTGTGCACATGTACCCTAAAACCTAAAGTATAATTAAAAAAAAAAAAAAGGAAATACAAAATAAAATGAGATACTAATTTTCACCTAAAACACTAAAATTTTTAATAATACTCCAGATTTGTGAAGATGTGGGTGACCAGGCACTCTCACACATTGTTAGTATGATAATAAAGTGTTAAAATGATCTGATAATTTTGTTTAGAAATGCATTGGATGTGTCTGAAAGAATATATAAGAAATATATAAGAAAATCACTAAGCTCTGATGCCTCTGAGGAATAGCCCTGAAGAAACTGGAGGAGGAAGGAGCCATTTACCTTTCAGGACTTTTTTAATTACTTGAATTATTTTTACCTTTGGCATGTACTACTTTTGTAATTTTAAAGGAGAAAATTGATTTATTATTTCAAAAATAACAAAGATACCACCCATATTCTCTCAAGCTATGTAGAACTCATTGTTCTTGCCTTCCAGAGCAAGGACTAGCATCCTATGATACACATAAGCTAATGTTTTTCTATGGATTTTCCTACACAGATATCCCTCAAGGTACTTCCCGTTCCTTTATAGTTTTTAGAAAAGACAATTCTTCATTTTTTGGCAGCATGGAAATAACCATGAGTCAGAGTCCATTTGAAGCATGATGGGTGGAATGAAAAAGTGAGAAGAGGCCAGGGCTGTGGGCAGGAGATGGCCATTAAAAAGTGATGCTGTGACATTGCTTCACTGCTTCACACATTAGAGCCCACAGGTCGCTGTTGACTTGAGTGTCTTCCTAATGGTGCTGCCTGAGCCATTCTGTGTATCATTCAGAACATTACTCTAAAGCTTGTATATCTTGTATGCTTTTCCCTCTAGCTGGCTGTATAGGATTCTACCTTCAGTTTCTCACAAACCCTTTGAATCCATTGACGAAGGCCATGTCACTCACAACTGGGATGAAGTTGATCCTGATCCTAACCAGGTAACCTGGTCCTGTGAATTGAAGCATATCATATGCCCAAAGACTTGATTAGAAATACCTAAATAGAATACCATGGTCATTGAAAAAAATACATAGTTTTTTAAAGGATTATTTTAATAAATGCTAAAGTGTGTCTGTTTTCTGCTCAAACTTGGGTGGTGTATTAGTCCATTCTCATGCTGCTATGAAAAAATAAACAAGACTGGGTAATTTATAAAGGAAATATTTTTAATTGACTCACAGTTCTGCATGGCTGGGGAGGCCTCAAGAAACTTACAGTCATGGCGGAAGGGGAAGCAAACACATTCTTCTTCATATGGCGGCAGGAGAGAGAAGTGTTAAGCAAAAGGGGGAAAATCCCCTTATAAAACTATCATATCTTGTGAGAACTCACTATCATGAGAACAGCATGAGGGTAACCATCCCCATGATTCAATTACCTCCCACCATGAAGGTCCCTCCCACAAAATGTGAGGATTATGGGAACTATAATTCAAGATGAGATTTGGGTGGGACACAGCCAAACCATATGAGGTGGGAATTTTGGAACTGATTGATTGATTATGTATATACATATTGTTAAAAGAAAAACCTTAGACAAATCTAATTTAACAGAGTTTAATTGGGCAAAGGACAATTCACAAATTATTCTACCTGAGCCAGGATAGGTTCTGAGAGACTCCAGTGCAGACACTAGTAGAAGACGATTTACGGACAGAAAAAGGAAAGTGATGTACAGAAAACAGAAATGAGGTACAGAAATAGCCAGATTGGTTGCAGCTCAGCATATGACTTACTTGAACACAGTTGTAACAGTGTGTCACAATGATTGGCACAAGAGTAGGTTACACATCCAATTAGGTTATGGTTCACTATGTATGGAGAAACCTTTAGGCAGAACTTAAAATATGTAAGGAGGTAGCTTTAGGATAAACTTGATTAACAGTCTGCGTGTGTGTGTGTGTGTGTGTGTGTGTGCGCGCACATGTGCACTTAAGCTTGTATTTTTCTAGCCTAATGGCATATAGATGGACACAGGAGTAGTTCGGACTTAGTAGAACTGCTCAGGTGAATTGAATGAGTGGAAATTTTATAGGTTGGTCAAAATATCTACATGCTCATAGGTTTTTTTTGTTGTTAATCTAAACTTACCACAAAATATAGAAAGCACATTCAATACAGACATCTTTGAAGAGAGGCCTTTGAAATCTGGCATAGGGGTGACAGTCTTGCTGTCTGGGCTGAATTATGCAAGTCTACTGTGGTCACAGATCACTACCACAGTCTCTTCAGACCTAGAACTTCCATTCTTTTTCTAGGAGTTTCCTCCTTTTGATCTAGTAATAGTGGGCGTTTTCTCTGCTTATCGGTATTACTTATGTATTCTGCTTGCAGAGTATATAAGATAGAATGAGACAGAACAAGTACTATAGCAATGAGATAGACCTAGTGCTATAATGGACTGAGCTCTCTTTTTTTTAACCTTCTGAGAACCCCAGTGTATTGCCTTTGTCCCTGAGTTTAGGTACGTGTCACTGATAATGGGTATGTAGGGCAGGAAGAAAAACAGACCTGGGTTTGCATCCCTGCCCCTCTACTTACTAGCTGTGTCTTAAGCTATGATGTTTCAACTGTAAAATGGGATGATAACATCTCCCTCACAGTGCTATTGTGAAGATTATGAGAGAATAGGTGTGAACCTGCTTTGTACAATGCCTGGCATGTGATAGGCAAGAACCATGATTCTGATACAGCTATTTATATTTACCTGAATTTACATTATTCAGGTAAATTCACTTCTTCATTTTATATTATTTTTTACTCTGAAGTCTTCTTCTGCTCTCTTTCCCTCCCTCCTACTCTCTCTCTCTCCCTCCCTCTCCCCCTGCCACTTTCCACAGCCCAAGGAAATCTCCTGCTTCCCCTTTGTTTACCATGATATTTTGTCTACACCTGCAAATCTCCCTTCCGTAAGTGCTTAGACTTTTTATAAGACAAAAGTCAAAATAATTTATAGACACCTTTGGTTTCCTGCCCATTTCTCTCTCTTGTCTTAATTATGGAAATCTCAGCGAAATAAGCATCTGCTACCACCCCTCTCTACCAGGGACAGGAAGGGAGGGAGGCATTTAGGGTGGAAAAATGTGAATTGGTATTTAAAATATTATCTACCTCACAGCCACTTTGAAACTAAGATATTTTGTCTAAATAACTGACCCTTAAACTTGTATGAAGTTTAATGCATAAAGCAGACATCCTCCCTGGTCCCCAGCTGGCCTATATATTGCCTTTAAGCACATTGCAAAATGCAGCCCCTATTCTAACCGCCAACCCCCTCAGACTCAGTCCCCCACACAAAGGGACACAGACTAGGCATTCAGCTCTTCCCTTTCCCCTTCAGTTGGACAAGGCACTTGTGCAAGGCACAACTTGCACAACCAACCTGGGCACCCTGACTTCACCTCATTCTTCAGTCTCATGTGGGTTCAAGTAATACGGGTGTAGTAATTATGTATATGAAGTTAACTAAATGGGGGATTATAAGAAAAGTCCATGGGAAGATTTGGATAATTTATATTATTATTTATAATGATAAATAATTATTTCTTATTATTTTGCTTCAAGATAGCAATCAAATCACTAGTGGTTAACAGGGTAGGCTGGGGAGTTCCAGGCCCTCCTGCCTGCTCATATCAATCACAACAATTTTCTAAGCCTCTCAACCTTAATAAATCTTCATAGATTTGTTTGTAGTTGTGTGGGCAACAGTGGAGCCATACTTCTTTTATGTAGTTTTATTCAGGGTGGGGGGTTAGGTTTTAAACCTAACCTTCAAGGAAAATATGTGATGTGACTCTACTTTGAGTGTGATGTGTAATATGCTCAGTAATATACCTTTATTATATATTATTATTTCCTTGACTGTCATTGCTACATTTTATTTAATATGAATACACCCTTTCATAGGAATTATTTTGGAGTTCGGGTGACATATCCATGGAAGATAATCTTGTTTGAATAGAATTTTTCTAGCTTTGTCTTTTTTTTTTTTTTTTTTTTTTTTGAGACAAGAGTCTCACTCTGTTGCTCAGCCGGGAGTACAGTGGTGTGATCACAGCTCACTGCAGCCTTGACTTCCCAGGCTCGGATGATCCTCTTACCTCAGCCTCCCAAGTAGCTGGGAGTACAGGTGTGCACCACAATGGCCGGCTAATTTTTTGTATTTTTGATAGAGAAAGGGTTTCACCATGTTGCTCAGGCTGGTCTCGAACTCCTGGGCTCAAGCGATCTGCCTGCCTGAGCCTCCCAAAGTGCTGGAATTACAGGCATGAACCACTGCACCCAGCTTAGCTTTGTCTGATTATATGAGTAAAATATACTTATAAAAACCCAAAAATATTGTAGAAATTAATAAAATATTACTGGAAGTCTCCCATCATAAGTGAGAGTCAAGTATATAATTTGTACATGTTAATTCATTATTTCATAAATAGTTGACATACATTTTGACCAGGAAGTTTGAAGCAACTGGATTAAAAAGCTTGAGTTAATACAGAGGCATCAAAATAGCTGTATCAGGGCGGGCATGGTGGCTCATGCCTGTAATCCCAGCACTTTGGGAAGCCAAGGCTGGCGGATCACCTGAGACTGGGAGTTCGAGACCAGCCTTACCTGAGGTCAGGAGTTCAAGACCAGCTTGACCAATGTGGAGAAATGCCATCTCTACTAAAAATACAAAATTAGCCAAGTGCTGCGGCGCATGCCTGAAATCCCAACTACTTGGAAGGCTGAGGCAGGAGAATTGCTTGAACCCAGGAGGCGGAGATTGTGGTGAGCCAAGATTGCGCCATTGGACTACAGCCTGGGCAACAAGAGCAAAACTCCGTCTCAAAATAATAATGACAATAATAATAATAATAGCTGTATTAGAAGTTTCTGCTTGTTTTCTAGTAGACCCTCAGCCCATATTTGTTCCTCTTCTCCCCGCTTCCCATGTTGCCCATTCTAACCTATGGTTAGAATGGCTTTGCTTTTGTCCTTGAACTTGTTGCCTTTCTTCTGTTTTGAATTTCCTGAACACTTTCTATATGGTAGCCACCAAATGAATTTCTTCTCCAATATCTTCCCTGCTCCTTTGAGACCTTGTCTTCACACACACTGGGAGAGATGTGCCTCAGTGTCTCCGTGTCTCCGTGAACACCGGCTCCATCCAGGTAGCAGTTTATGATCTTTCTGACTTGTGACCTCTGTCACCCGCCAACTACTTCTCTTTCTGTGATAAACCCTGGCTGATCTTGCAAAATCTACCCTTTTGTCTTTTTTTTTACACCTTCTTTACACGTTAATATCTCTTTCCAATTTTATACTTCATTATTTAACCACAGCATTTTGCATTCATCACTTTCTCCCTCATAACCTCCTCCAAATATGTTCTCCAGACTCTCAGCAAGAAAGGCTGAGAAATTTATATTTAGGTACCCCTCTGACAGTCCTTCCCAGCTGAAGCCTGTGTGATAGGTATGTCTTCACCTGTCATAGACCAAATCCAATATTTCATCAGCTTCACCAACTATCCACATTAGTCATCTCTGGGAATTTGAAGACCTGAGGATTGCCTGATGATTCCTCCAGTGTAACATTTAGTCCCAAAGGCAGCATCATGCAATATGCAATCATCACTGTCATCCTTGACACCCTCTCAGGAAGACTGGGGGCTGCTCCCCCTAAAGCCTTCATTTCTTTAGTGTATATTTAATCAGTTATCCAAGAATTAATGCAACCTTTTTTTGAGTGTATTTAAATTCAGCCTGAGGACATAAATTCAATTCATTAATATCTCACATAAGAAGTATGCCTAATTTTATGTGTCTGTCTCTAACTTCTGAAGTCTGAGAATTTAATGAACTAATCTACATCCAATTTAACCACGATTTTACAGATTTCAGCTAGAATTCCTGAATTCGCGTTTCTCTTTAAGGGTCTTTTAAAATTTATTTTTCTTATTATTTCATCTCTAACCTCTTGATTGTTTAAAAATCAGATTCTTGACTCAGTTAAGACTCAGCTGAGAAAATTACCTCTTTGTTCTTAACCAGTATAATTTGGACCAAGTGAGAAATACCTTAAAGCTAATTAAAGACATATCATAAAATGCCTTCTGTCTCTAGTACATGCAAATTATAAAAAAAAGTTTCAAAACAATACACCCTTACAGGGTATTTGCTGTCTAATTTGTCAAACTTTCTGGGTTTTGCCATCCTGAAATCCCCTTCCCTCCACAAATGTCTTGGATTTTCCTGCCTCTCTTGCCCAAGTCTCTCCTATTCACAGCCAGATTCCTTGAGAAATAATCTAAACCCACTTTATCACCCTCATTCACTCTTTAACCCTATGCAATTCAGCCTGCCCAGAGGACTCTATTGAAAATATTTATACCCGCTTTACACAATAGTGCATCACTCTCTAATTAATACATATTTTTATTTAAAACTTACATAAAAGTGTCAATGCCCAGTAATTCTACTAACACAGAGTTAACAACTTCTAATGTTTTGGGTTCTTTCAAGTCTTTTCTTTTTGTACATATATGTAAATAAATAATTCCTAGGATCCTATGTAGCCAGTAACCAAAAGTAATTTAAAATAATATCTGGCCAGGCACAGTGGCTCATGCCTGTAATCCCAGCACTTTGGGAGGCCAAGATGAGAGATTCACTTGAGTTCAGGAGTTTGAGACCAGCCCTGGCAACATAGCAAGACCCTGGCTCCACAAAAATGAGAAAAAAATTAGCTGAGCATGGTGGCAAGCACCGGTAGTCCCAGGCACTCAGGTGGCTGAGGTGGGAGGACTGCTCAAGCCTGGGAGGTCAGGGCTGCAGTGAGCCCTGTTTGTGCCACTGTATTCCAGCCTGGGCAACAGTGCAAAACCCTATCACAAAAAAAAAAAAAAGAAAAGAAAAAGAAAGTAAGAAAAGAAAGAAAGAAAGAAAGAGAAAGAAAAGTTAATCTTTACTTGCTTTTCCTGAAAACGTTAAAGAGTATCCAATATATGACCCACAGCAACACTTTTTAAAATCCCCTTTTTCCAGTTTTTCCCAGACTCCAACCCTCTCACATCTGTCTTCTCTCACCTCACCTCTCACCTTCCCCAAGCTCTTCATGCCTCGTCACCATTGATTGTTGGCTTCTGTCTTCCTCCCTGTACATTCTGCCTCTGGAAAATGATACCTGCACTGTAGATCCCCTACCCCCTTTGGCTGGGATAACACACTAACAGTGACCTCCACGGCAATACTGGAGATCAAGGGACTCCAGTGAGAATAGGCAAATCTGAATTTTCTGCAGAGATCAGGGAAGGGAAGAGGAAGAGGCTGTGAATACACTTATAATAGTGCTTTTTTAAAAAAAATATCAGTTACATATATATTCACTATAAGCTCATGGTGTAATGCAGTCTTAAATTATTTTCATTTAAATATCATATTTTGCTCCTTTTCCCATGTCTTTTTAAACTTCTTGAGTGTAGATATTTTTGATATTATATTATAATCCAATAAATGTTTATAAAACAATTCCTATATTGTGAGATATTTGAATTTTTTTCCATTTTTGCTATTATGTAGTAAATCCACACTGAATATAATCCTTTTCTCCTCTACATCCCAGCCTGGAACAACTGACCTCCTTCTTTTCTTCCTGAATCCCCTTTTTCCCCTGGGTTCCATGACATTGCATGATTCCTAAACCTGCAAAATAAGTGTTCTTCAAGGTCCTGAACTAGAATCTTAATATAGTTTGACTGTGTCCCCACCCAAATCTCATCTTGAATTCCCACGTGTTACGGGAAGAACCTGGTGGGAGGTGGTCTATCTGCACAAGCTCTTTCTTTGCCTGCTGCCACCCAAGTGAGACATGACTTTCTCCACCTTGCCTTCTGCTATCATTGTGAGGCTTCCCCAGCCACGTGGAACTGTAAGTCCAATTAAACCTTTTTCCTCTATAAATTACTCCATCTTGGGAACGTCTTTATCAGCAGCGTGAAAATGGACTAATACAACTCTCACCTCCCCCTTGTCATCATCTCCCCTCTGAGAGAAGGGGAAGTACTTACTCTCTCTCTTCCCTTTCTCTTCCTTACTGTCTTTCTTATCCTCCTCTTTTCTTCTCCTTCTTGTCACCCCAACCTTCCCCTTCCCCTCTGTGTTCGTCTGCTAGAGCTATCATAACAAAAAGATACTGGGTGGCTTAAGCAAAAGAGATTTATTTTCTAACAGTTCTGGATTCCAAGATTGAGGTATCGGCAGGGTTGCTTTCTTCTGAGGCCTCTCTCGTTGGCTTGTATCTTCTCCTTGGCTCCTCACATCATCGTCCCTCTGTGTCTATAGCCAAATTTCCTCTTCTTATAAGGACAGCAATCATATCAGATTAGGGTCCACTCTAGTGACCTCATTTAAATTTAATTATCCCTGTAAAGACTGCATCTCCAAATATAGTCACATTCTGAAATACAGGGGGTTAGGACTTCAACATATGAATTTGGAGGAGGAACACAATCTAGCCCATAATTCTCTCCTTCTGCTTCTTTTTCCCTCTAAATATCTACTAAGGATTCCCACTCTTTTGGATTCTCTTTGCCTTAGAGATGAAGGGATAGTTGTTGATAAGAAATAACCAAGTGGGACAAACTAACAGGAGGAACTCCTTGAGCAATAGAGGATTTTCCTAGCTCACTACACTGAATCAGGTGCCAAGTCCATAGAATGGTGATGCCTGAGTATACATAAGAGTTACCAGGGGACTTGTTGAAAATGTAGATTCCTCAGTCTTGCTCCCCAGAGATCCCAGTTCAGTAGGTCTGAGGTGGTACACAGGAGTCTCCCCAGATGATTCCCATGCAGGTTGGTGCTGGATCGCACTTTATGAAATTCTGCTGTAGACTGTGCTTTCAGGATCTCTCTGGTTCCTTTTTTCCTTTTCCTACCTCCACCTGGTTCAGACCTCATTTCTTCTTACCTAGACTATTATAATGACCTTCTATCTGATTCCTATGTCTTCCCCTCCCTATCCCACACCGTGCTGCCAGAATCAGCGTTCTAAATTATCATCTCAAAAATCTTTAAATCTAACCATCACCCGCTCCCTCCACTGCCCAGCCAATCCAGTGCAGGCTTCCAGATAACAGATCAAGAGCTCTGATTCACTATCACAGCCTTTCAGACTCTCCACTCCCTTCCATGTCCCCTACCTATCAGTCACACTAGAACCATCGTCATTTTATCTACCTGGGATTTCCTGTTCTTCCTTCACAAATATTCACCCATCTAAATCCCACTCATGATTTATGATTCATTTTAAATAATACTTTCTTCATTATGCCCTTTCAATATTTCTCAGAGTATTTAAGGTTCTACGTCTCTATCATCTTCATCTGATCTGCAGTATTCAGTACACACCTTCTTCCAAATAGAACCGCAAGTATTTGTTGAATTTGCTCCCTGATAGTTCAGATCCTATCATTCTATAAATAAATTAGATTGCATTTCTCTAAATGCATTCAGTGGTGTGTGCCAACATTACAGTGCACATTCCCCTGCTCAGCCCTTTTGGACAGCTTGCTAGCTCTTTTTACATTTCGTCTCCATCAACTTACATTTCACTTCTTGCAAAGATATGGAGCTGTCTGCAAACCAGATGATTTCATTGCTTATATCTCTTATTTTCCATATATAAGAATGTTAAATATGCCCTGCGCCAGGACTTATTCCTGAGAGAACATTTCTATTTACATTTCTCTTCCAAAGTTATTTGCACTCATCCACTTCCTTGTTTTTCTATCATGAGGTTTTCACATTTCCAGGATCTTCTGTAATGGATTACATGAGGGAAGAGACAATGTCATGTTCACCTCCAGCATCTAGCATAAAATCTGGCACACAGAGAGGTTCAATAAATATTGTTTGAAAGAATTAATATAAGGGTATTAGACAAGAAACATTGACCCTGAAGGACCTAAGCAGGGTTAGTGTCCCAGGAATCAGACTGGCCAGGGTGATTCAGCACTGGAGGAAAAGTAAACGAAGGTCAGTTTGAAAGACCACGTACAAGACCATTAAAAGGAGGGAAAGCTTGGGTTTAGGAACCAAGGAGATCAGGAATAATTTGGGAAACAGGTCAAGACAGGCTAAGATCAAAGGGCTCAGGGTGTAAGTTAATAAGAGGGTCTGAGAAAGTGTTGGCATCAGTTCTTAGTAGAGAAAATTTAACTGTTCTAAACCATCATTTTTTTCACTTCTAAAATAGAGATGACAATAATAATCACAGGGAGCCTTAGAGAGTTGTTGTGGGAATTAAATGTCATCCAACAAATATTAATTGAGTGACTATTATGTTCTATACTCTGTGCTAGGTGCTAGGTAATGGATTTAAAGCTCTTAGCTTTACATTCAAGGACAAGGTCAAATGAGAATCCAAGTTTTTGTCCTTGATGGCTCATCTTCATTTGTAACCTCATGAAAGACTTTTGTTTTGTTTTGTTTTTTGAGACAGAGCCTTGCTCTGTCACCCAGGCTGGAGTGCAGTGGTGTGATATCAGCTCACTGCAAGCTCCTCCTCTTGAGTTCAAGCGATTCTCCTGCCTCAGCCTCCCAAGTAGCTGGGATTACAGGTGCCCACCATCATGCCCAGCTAATTTTTGTATTTTTAGTAGAGACATGGTTTCACCATGTTGGCCAGACTGGCCTCGAACTCCTGACCTCAGGTGATCTGCCCACCTCGGCCTCCCAAAGTGCTGGGATTACAGGCGTGAAACACCTTGCTTGGCCTGAAAGACTTTTAGAAATCTAAATTACAGTGACTTGGATCCTCCTTATCTATACTCTTGCCTATCACCTCAAAGAACTCCAATAGATCAACCAAAGCCTGATTTCTCTCCACATAATTCATGCTACCTTTTTTTCCCTCAAATTTCCAAAGTTTCTGAAGAATTCAAGTGAGCCACGGTTTTATTTTAATCCTTCCTATCTTTCTTAGCCTGGACTGAAACTCACCACCACAAATTACCCTGGATCTCTCTGCTAACAACTATTTATACATTGTATTAGTCCATTCTCACACTGCTATAAAGAAATTCCTGAGACTGGGTAACTTACAAAGAAAGGAGGCTCATAGTTCTATAGGGTGTACAGGAAGCATAGTGGCTTCTGCTTCTGGGAGGGGCCTCAGGATGCTTCCAATCATGGTGGAAGGCAAAGGGGGAGCAAGGTATCTCAGATGGCAGGAGCAGCAGCAAGAGAGAGAGAGGAGGGAGGTGCTACACACTTTTAAAGACCAGATCTCATGAGAACTCACCGTCATGAGAACAGCACCAAGAGGGTAGTGCTAAGCCATTCGTGAGAAATCCACCCCCATTATGCGACCACCTCTCCCACCCTCTCTTGCTCCTGCTCCCATCATATGAGATGCCTCATTCCCCCTTTGCCTTCTGCCATGATTGAAAACTTTCTGAGCCTTTCCAGAAGCAGAAGCTGCTATGTTTCCTGCGCAGCCTGCAGAACTATGAGCCAATCAAATCTCTTTTCTTTATAAATTACTCAATCTCAGGTCTTTCTTTATAGCAGTGCAAGAACGAACTAACAAAGAAAATTGGTACCAAGGAGTGGGACATTGCTATAAAGACACCTGAAAATGTGGAAGTGACTTTGGAACTGGATAACTGGCAGAGATTGGAAGAGTGTGGAGGGCTCAGAAGACAGGAAGATGAGGGATAGTTTGGAACTTCCTAGAGACTTGTTAAATTGTTGTGACAAAAATGCCAATAGTGATATGAACAATAAAGTCCAGGCTGAGGAGATTTCAGATGAAAATTAGGCACTTACTGGGAACTAGATCAGAGGTCAAACTTGTTATGCCTTAGCAAAGAACTTGACTGCATTGTGCTCCTGCCCTAGGGATCTGTAGAACTCTGAACTTGAGAATGATGATTTAAGGTGTCTGGTACAAGAAATTTCTAAGTAGCAAAGCATTCAAGATGTGACCGGGCTGCTTCTAACAGCCTATGCCCACATGCATGAGCAAGTAAACGACCTGAAGTTGGAACTTAAATTTAAAAATAAGTTTAGATTTAAACCTATATTTAAATTTTAACTTGTATTTAAAGGGAAGTAGAGTGTAAAAGTTTGGAAATTTTGCAGCCTGGCCATGTGATAGAAAAGAAAAGCCCATTTTCAGGAGAAGAATTCAAACAGGCTGCAGAAATTTGCATAAATAAAAAGGAGCCAAATGCTGATAGCCAAGACAATGTGGGAAAGTCCTCAAGGGCATTTCACAGACCTTTGGGGCTGTTCATCCCATCACAGTGCCCAGAGGCCTAGGAGGGAAGAATGACTTTGTGGGCCAGGACCAGGGCCTCACTACCCTGCACAGCCTCAGGACACTGTTTTCTGCATCCCAGCTGCTTCAGCTCCTCCTGTGGCTCAAAGGGACCCAAGTACCGCTTCAAAGGGTGCAAGCCATAAGCCTTGGTAGCTTCCATGTGGTGTTAAGACTGCAGGTGCACAGGATACAAGAGTTAAGCCTTGGGAGCCTCCACCTAGATTTTAGAGGATGTATAGAAAACTTAAATGTTCAGGCAGAAGCTGGCTGCGGGGGTGGAGTGCTCACAGAGAACCTCTACTAGGGCAGTATGGAGAGGAAATGTGGGGTTGGAGCTCCCACACAGAGTCCCCGCTGGGGCATTGCCTACTGGAGCTATGAGAAGAGGGCTACCATCCTCTAGACTCCAGAAAGGTAGATCCATCCAGAGATTGCACCGTGCACCTGGAAAAGCCACAGGCACTCAATGGCAGCCCATGAGAGCAGCTGCAGGTGCTGAACCCTGCAAAGCCACCTGAGTGGGGCTGCCCAAGGCCTTGGGAGCCCACCCCTCACACCAGTGTACCCTGGATGTGGGACATTAGGTCAAAGGAGATTTTTTTGGAGCTTTAAAATTTAATGACTTCCCTGCTGTGTTTCAGACATGCATGGGGCCTGTAGACCCTTTGTTCTGGCCAATTTCTCCCTTTTGGAATGGAAGTATTTACCTAATGTCTATACCCTGATTGTATCTTGGAAGTAACTAACTTATTTTATGTTTTACAGGCTCATAGATGGAAGGGACTTAACTTGTCTCAGATGAGACTTTGGACATTTGAGTTAATACTAGAATGAGTTAAGACTTTTGGGCACTGCTGGGAAGGCATGGTTATATTTTGACATGTGAGAAGGACAGGAGATTTGGAAGGAGCCAAGGGCAGAATAATATGGTTTGGATCTGTGTCCCTACCCAAATTTCATATCAAATCGTAATCCCTAATGTTGGAGGTGGGGCCTGGCAGGAGGTGATTGGATCTTGGGGACAGTTGCTCATGAATGGTTTAGCACCATCCCTGTTGGTACTGTCCTCATGATAGTGAGTGAGTTCTCATGAGATCTGGTCATTTAAAAGTGTGTGGCACCTCCCACCTCTCTCTCTTTCTTTCTCTCTCTCTTTCTCTCTCTCTCTCTCTCGCTGCTGTTCCTGCAACGTAAGCCATGCCTGCTCCTGCTTCACCTTCTGTCATGATTGTACATTTCTTGAGGCCTCCTCAGAAGCTGAGCAGATGCCAACATCATGCTTCCTGTACAGTCTGAAGAACCATGAGCCAGTTAAATCTCTTTTCTTTATAAATTACCCAGTATCAGGTATTTCTTTATAGCAATGTGAGAACAGACTAATATGTACATTATGATGACTATTTCACCTAGAAGTTACTTCAAAATTCTTGGATAGGTGGTACTGACTTCTAATGATATGTCTGTCTATCCTCAGCCAGTGTTGTTGAGAGTACTCAAGTCATCCAATGTAGTTGAGTCCGTGGGAAATTTGGAGGGAATCTCAGTAAATTAAAGAATCTCAGTTTTGAAAGGGATACTCGGATCATCTAGTTCAACTCCCAGTATTCTAACTGGAAATATTTAGGCCAATTATCTAATATTTTCTTTTCATCTCTGAGCATGAATTTTGAATCTTGATAATCAAATGTTGACACCAATTCTGTCTTCCTCCTTTGGTAATCTTAAATAATTTTTAATTCTAACTTTGGACACCCTTAAAGATGCTTTCAAATTATTTTTGACCACCTCATTTCTAGCAAGTAAAAGTTTATCTTCCAATAGAACTCATAGAATACAGTTGTAAAATATGTGAAGCAATAATATAAGTAAAAGGATAAATAGACGAATCCACAATTTTAGTTGGAGACTTCAACACCCCTCTCTCAACAGTTGATAGAACAACTGAACAGAAAGTCAGAAAAGATATAGAAGTGATCTACAGAAGGAGCAGGATTGGAAAAAAAAATTTTTTTAACGAAAAGATATGGAAGTGATGATTTTACACATGTAGGAAGAACTGACATTTTACCTTTGTACTTTTAGAAATATTTGATTTTCTGAACATCGCCTGAATGTTATTTTGACTTCCAAAAGATCTCACAGTCCGGGCACAGTGGCTCATGCCTGTAATCCCGGCACTTTGGGAGGGCGAGGCAGGTGGATCACCTGAGGTCAGAAGTTTGAGACCAGCCTGGCCAACATGGTGAAATCTCATCTGTACTAAAAATACAAAAACTAGCCAGGCATGGGGGCATGCACCTGTAGTCCCAGCTACTCAGGAGGCTGAGGCAGGAGAATTGCTTGAACCCAGGAGGTGGAGGTTGCAGTGAGCCAATATCGCGCCACTGCACTCTAGCCTGGGTGACAGAGCGAGACTCCAACCCCCCCCAAAAAAAAGATCTCAAAAATTTACTTTAGTCTTGTTCTTAGCAATGTTCTCAGTGCCTTAAATTTATTCATCTATTCAGTCATTCAACAAATATTAATGCCTACTATAGTCAAGCCATTGCATTGGGCATTACAACTGATTTTATTGTTTTTGAAATGTTTAATAAGTAAATTCTATATAGAAGAAGCTATTTAACAATAGTGTATAGTATAAACAAACTGTTTTAAAAAGTTGTAGGACTATATTAGTCTGATCAAGCTGCCATAACAAAATACCACAGACTGGGTAGTTTAGACAACAGAAATGTATCTTCCTACAGTTCTGAAAACTGAGAGTCCAAGTCCGAGGTGTTAGCAGGGTTGATGTCTTGTGAGGCTCCTCTTTGGTTTAAAGACAGTCCTTCTTACTGTATCCTCACATAGCCTATCCTCTGAGTGCATGCAGAGAGAGAGAGATCTCTTCTTCTTATAAGGCCATCAATCCTATCAGATTAGGGCCCCACATTTATGATCTCTTTTAACTTTAAAATCCATCTCTAAACATAGTCACATTGGCGGTTAGGGCTTCGACACACAAATTTGGAAGAGGACACAATTTAGCCCATATCAAGGACTAAATCAGTCAGCAAGCATCCTTTACTTCTTTCAGAGGTTCTTCTCTGGAGAGAATTATGAAATTATAGTTCTCACCAGCACCCGTTGTTATATGTAAGAAAAAAACAAAATTTGGAGAGAAAAAATGGCTTTCCTGAAGATCACAGAGTAAATGGGAACAGAGACAGTGGCAAAAACCAAGTCTTCAGTGCACTGTCCTTTTGGTCTGGCCTTAGATCAGAGAGTTACTGCTCCACAGCATACAATAAAGCTGCAGCTGGCTTTAATAGATGTTTGTACCATGCACTCCATGGACGCTTCCTATTAATCCTCTGCTCAAGTCTCCCTCCTCCCACTTACCAAAATATCACATCAGCGCTCCTGACCAAAATCTCTGCTTTCTCTTTTGAGTACTGAGTTTATCAGAACCACCTTGGGGATTTTCTTATCCTTCATGATACAGGTCCAGTATGATCTGAATATAGACTCTGTATATCTTCTGCCATCAGGGCCAACAGATAAATGACTCCTCTCCCTATACCATCTCTGTCATTTGGCGAGGACCATTTTTTGCATTAGAGAAGGTTCATCAAGGTCATTGCTTCTTCCAGATTGTGGGCCCTGTTGAAGGTATGTTCTCTTCAATACGAAATGTAGTTGCATTTTCTTCCACCACCTCAGGCTCTCTGTTCTCATGACTTGAGGGCTAATGTGCTACAAAAGACCTTGAAAAATGACCAGCTGACCTGGTCAACCCATCAGTCTCTCTGGCTCAGCCTTCTCCACTCAAAGAAGACAAATCCCTTCTCTGAGGGCCAGGACTTTATTTCCACTCACAGCAGGGGTTTTGTTTGTTTGTTTGTTTTGTTGTTGTTGTTGTTGTTTGTTTTTTGACAGAGTCTCGCTCTGTCGCCCAAGCTGGAGTGCAATGGTGAGGTCTTGGCTCACTGCAACCTCCACCTCCCAGGTTCAGAAGATTCTCCTGCCTCAGCCTCCTAAGTAGCTGAGACTACAGGTGCATGCCACCACACCCAGCTAATTTTTGTATTTTTAGTAGAGATGGGGTTTCACTATGTTGGCCAGGCTTGTCTCAAACTCCTGACCTCATGATCCACCTGCCTTGGCCCCCCAAAGTGCTGGGATTACAGGCGTGAGCCACCGCCCCTGGCCTTACCACAGGTATTTTAACATCAGGCAGATGTAAAAAGGTATTGTCCCAGTACAACAAACCGGGCAGCAAATCCCCTGCTACTGGGATTTCTCCCTCTCTCTCTCTCTCTCTCCTTTCTTTCCCCTTGCTCATTCTTCTTTTTTCTTGATCACTTTTTTCCTTAGATTTGTAAATCCTTAGACTTGTACTAATTAATCACTCCTGCTATTTAGTAACTGGCATTGTCACTGCCACGTATGGCCCAAGATGCCAGAATTTAGTTGATTGATCGGTTGGTTGGTTGGTTGGTTGGTTGACTGGATGGACTTTTCTGAGTATGATGCTTGGTTCATCAATACAAGAATCACAGAACCTCTGGATTGGGTGTGCTGATTCTTAAACCCTAGCTGCACATTAGAAGAACTTTTATAAAATACCGATGTCTGGGCCCTACCTTCACAGATTCTGATTTAATTTGGTCTTGGTCTCAAAGGCTCTCCATGTGATTCTCATGAGTGGCCAGGATTGAGAATCTCTGGATAGAGTTAAAAGATTACCCAGGCAACCACTGATCTGATACTTAAATCCCTTCTACTGGGAAATCCAGAAATATGACTCTTTCTGAAACTAAGATTCTAGGTAGTATTGTCTTCCTAACAATCTTCCTGGGTATAAATACTCTGCTCTGTTACTATAGAAGGAAGCAGCAGGTAATGGTTAGTGGTAGACCAGAACTTCCCCTAAAAAATCCAGCAGTGCTTAGCTGTGGCACTTCCTGATGTCAGGGAAATATCCTCCTAGGTCAGTGGTTCTCAACTGGGAGAAAATTTCCCCCAAGTGATGTTTGGCAATTTCTGGAGACATTTTTGGTTGTTACAACTTGGTGGAATGTTGCTGGAACCTGGTGGAGGGAGGCCATGGATGATGCTAAGCATCCCACAATGCACAGAACACCTCCCCACAACAAAGAATTATTTGGTGTAAACTGTCAATAGTGCCAAGGTTGAGAAACCATTTCCTAGATCCTTGCCCTCAGGTCCCCCTATTATACCCCTAAGAGATACCATCATTAATGAAAGTAGTCCTAAAGCATTTCCTTCTTTCTGAAGCATGATTTCAGCACTGTTTCCCAAATCAACATTTTACATCCTTTTTAAGTATCTTAGAATGTAACCATCCTGCTCTGCTTTTAAGAAATGAAGGCTGCTGCCTGACTGTGTGTGTCAGAGAGGCAGAATAATCCCAAGGCTGCCTTTTCCACTTGCTGCTTCCTTTCCCATCTGGCTGCCTCCCTGAAATACAGAATGAGCTGAGCCCTGTGACCTGATGGAGGCCCTGCCAAGCCCACCTTGACCAGGTGCTGTAGCCAGTGGAGCTAGTCTTCAGGGAGCAGGTCGCTCCATGAAACGTGGCAGCTGGGCTTATCAGCTGCCAGCCTGGATAAGTCAGGCCTGCTGCCAAGTTGATTAATAAGCGCTGGGCTGACACTTCAAGGGCCTAAACCTGCTGATTTTCCTGCCCTCTTCCTTAGATCATTTCATTATCAAATTAAAGATTGTTGTGATTTAAACTGAACTGTCAGGCAGCCTAGGGACAAACGTGGGGTTTGGTGAAGCAGCTGAACCTGGTACTGCATTTACCAAATCAGATCTCAGCTGGGTGCCCTTTGTTTCTCTTAAAAAAATAATTTAGAACTCTAAGGGCTTGAAGTAGAAGTAGAACCTTCCCCTGCAGTGTCAGGAGCCCACACAGAGAGGCTGGCATGCCAGGAAAGGGACCTGATTATAAATAGCATGAAAAGCAGCATCAGTCAAAACTCACTGAAGTGCCTGAGCAAAATGTTAAAAGAAACAAATAGCTTTCAAAAAAGGAAGCAATGGTTTTCTTTTATTTTTATAATTTAAAGTGCTAAGGAACAAAAGCAGTTTATATTCATATAGTTTTAAACACACAAACACGCGTGTGCACGTGCACAAATAACATACAAACTAACAGAGTCCCTTTAAGGAAATGATGGATAATCATTTTAAAATAACAAAATCAAAAGTAGAGCCTCACAGAGGGGGTAGCTGTCCTTTCTTTTCTATGCAATTGATGCTATTTATTTAGAAGGTCTATGGTTTACCCTTGTGAAGTAATTTTTCTGTATGTGTATTTTTTTTCCAGCTTAGATGGAAACCATTTGAGATTCCAAAAGCATCTCAGAAGAAAGTAGACTTTGTGAGTGTAAGTCAGTCCCATCCACACCCTTCCTACTGCTCTCCTCTCTTCTGTGGTAAGTGAGCCAACCATTTGCAGGCTGAATGCCAAGCAGAAGCAGCCCTATCAGGAGGCAGCAGAGACAAAACCACCTGCATATGCTTTGGGGGCTGGTGGAGGGATGTCTTACTTACAGAAACCATATGGCCCCTGACACCAGAGGGTATTCGTGAACTATTTATATCTCAGAAAGGCCAATGGCAATTGAACATTTTCCTACTTAAGTTCCTTTCTTTTGGCTAGAACGGGGGCTTTTAACCTTTTTGCTCGCTTTGATAGTCTGATGATGTCTTTGTTTATAAATGTATAAAATAAATTATATAAAATTACAAAGAAGCTAATGATATTGAAATATAATGATAAAAATACTATTAAAAACAAATTTGATTTCGTTTATAGTCATTCATATGCTTTCTTTTTTTTTTTTTTTGAGACAGAGTCTCGCTCTGTGGCCCAGACTGGAGTGCAGTGGCGCGATCTCGGCTCACTGCAAGCTCCGCCCTCTGGGTTCACACCATTCTCCTGCCTCAGCCTCTCGGAGTAGCTGGGACTACAGGCGCCCGCCACCACGCCCGGCTAATTTTTTTTTGTATTTTTAGTAGAGACGGGGTTTCACCGTGGTCTCGATCTCCTGACCTTGTGATCCGCCCGCCTCGGCCTCCCCAAAGTGCTGGGATTACAAGCGTGAGCCACCGCGCCAGGCCATGCTTTCTTGTTAATGCGCTAAATCATAATATCTATGGAAAACATCTAATAATTCTGGTATGAGCATAAATATACTTTGAGGTATCTATAACAACTATAATGTGATATCCATGATTTTTATCATTGATAAAGTTACAGGCACCTCTAATACTGCTGTGGTTTTTTGCCCACATTCATATTAGTTGAAAGAAATGATAAATTTCACTCAGAGATTAGCAAAGGTAAATATAAAATATTTCCCATCCAAGTTCATAATCTCCCTGAAGTAGATGCTTGGGCTAGAATGGCGTCAATTCAGCATGGCAACTCTAGTTAGTACAATGCTGATTGGAAGCTCTGTTTGGTCCCAGGAGTATTGGAATAACTGCACAGAGCAAGGAGTATCTGGGGGAGAGGAGAAAGGAGCTCTAAGGAAGTGGGGCTCAAAGAGACCAGTGGAGGGTTCTGCAGACCAGCCTCAGCTCTTGGCTTACTTAGGGACAGTCTGAGTGCCCAGCCATAGGATAAATTGTTGGAAACATCTTGAAGTTCTCATCTTTATTAAGTGCTCCAGACTCTTTGTAGACTCACTTAAATATACCCTAAACTTACAAATTGAGTTAAAATACAAAATGATATCCCCATCTCCTTTCTTGTGTGAATTGTAGATACCTGGAGTAGCAGAGTTCTCTCCTTTTGACTCTCCATCTGCAGGTTTGGGGCTGAGGGCTATTTTGAGAAGACCCATGTGTTAAGGTTTCTTGCACTGTGGATCATCTGGTCACACAGCAGAGAGAATTACAGTCCATCAGAATACAGTCCTCTGCCCTGTTCCAGAGAGATTAGGCTGACCCTATTCATAAGCAGAGGGCTGCCCATAGTGGAGTGTACTTGAGGGGCATTAACTGGTCCCTGATGCTGCAACCTTCCTCCCCAAGCCTCCTAGATGCCTGATGGTACCTCCAACAGAATCTCTTCTTCCAGTTGATGTCAAGCATCAAATTGATAAAATACCAAGTAATGAACTGATACTCTGTAAGTTCTTCTGATATAGCCACTAAGACAACCCAGATTTAGGCCATGGCTAGAGACTAGGGTAAACCACAAACCAACAAACATGAGTCAGTAAATTCAAGCTCCTCAGAGGCTGCCTGGATTCCAAATGTCCCACTGGTCCCAAAGGGAAGACCCTAGTAGAAATGTGCCTCATGACCCGCAGGGACCAGTGGAAGGGCTGCCTCTTGGGCACTGTTCACATTAACCTTTCCCTCTTCTGTGGCTCTCTCCCAGGGCCTGCATACCTTGTGTGGAGCTGGAGACATAAAGTCTAACAACGGGCTTGCTATCCACATTTTCCTCTGCAATACCTCCATGGAGAACAGGTAAGTGGCTCAGTTCTAGGGCAGGACATGCCCATCTTCTAAGGGCTGTTGGCCAGAAGGCAAACTCCAGGTTTCACTCTTGTGAAGTCACATATGCACATACATAGTTGTTTTTGTTATTGGTTTTCTCCTCAAGGCAATATTGATATATGTTTATTGACAACGATAATGAATGAGACAAAAGGCATTTATCTTGACTGAACATCTGTGATATAAACAAGAACATCACATAACAATGTAAACAGAAAAGGGAGGATGGAGCCCTGGAATGCAGGAGTAGATCGAAAGGCATTTTGACTTTAAGTTTGAGTCCAAATATCCTTCTGTTGTTGTTGTTTAATATTTCAAGGATTTTTCTGAGCCAAATACGAGTGACCAATGGCCTGCGACACAGCCGTCAGGAGATCCTGAGAACATGTGCCCAAGGTGATTGGGCTACAGCTTGGTTTTATACATTTTAGGGAGATGTAAGACATCAGTCAACACATATAAGGTGTACATTAGATCCAAACTGTGGTTTTTATCTCAGTAGAAAAGTAACAGCAGATTTAAAGCAGGCAGAAAAGAAAGAGAAATAGAGAGCTTAGAAACTCTGTAGTTGCAGGTTGACCTTTGGGCTCTGAATGATACAATTTTCCCATGGGTTTAAAATGTGCACAACAGACTGTAATATGTAACCAGCTGGAGTACTAGAAACTCTGGCATACCCTTGAACTTTTCCATTTTACACAAACACTTGCAAGTAGAGGCACCTTTCTCCTTGTCTTTCCTCATTCTTAGATTATTTGTTTCCCATGTTTTTTTTCTTAAAAGGAGGAACTGAGCTGTGGCGTAGGGGTTTTTTGGGTGGTGGATAGGTGTACTGATTGTAGGCAGGACTCCACAGTATTTCACCACCGAGTCGTTTCCACCCTCTTACGTGCCTCAGTTTCTCTCTCCAGAGATCTAGCACCTCTGAGAGCCCTCAAAATGCCAAGTGATCAGCTCTTATATGCGTTTCCGGGACAAATCTTTTTAAACTATTTTTGCAGGGGGGTTCCCTGTAGGGCCACTGCACATCACAGGGGATGAATCCCCCAGACACTGCAACTCAGCCCCTAGTCACCCAGGGTGCCTTTCAGTTGGGAAGAACAAAATGCTCTTTCTCTTCAGAGCTGAGGAGCTCAGTCTCTCATTTATGCACAAAAATGACAGTCACGCGAACGCGCAGGCAAGCCAATCGAGCTAAATTTTGGGAGAAAAAACAATGGAGAAGACCATTTAGAATTCACCTCCAAACTAGAAACCAAACAGGGTACCCAAAAGGGGGTCATTCTTGTTGTCTTTAGAAAAAGACAACGGAGGCCGGGCACAGTGGATCACACCTGTAATCCCAGCAGTTTGAGAGGCCGAGGTGGGCGGATCACGAGGTCAGGAGCTCGAGACCAGCCTGGCCAACATAGTGAAACCCCATCCCTACTTAAAAATACAAAAAATTAGCTGGGCGTGGTGGTGGGCGCCGTAATCCCAGCTACTCAGGAGGGTGAGGAAGGAGAATTGCTTGAACCCGGGAGGCAGAGATTGCAGTGAGCCGAGATCACGCCATTGCACTCCAGCCCGGATGACAGTGTGAGACTCCATCTCAAAAAAAAAAAAAAAAAAAAAAGAAGAAGAAGAAAAAGACAATGGAGAAAATCCTTTAGAATGCACCTGTGAACTAGAATTAGGCACCTAAACAAGAACTTCCCAGGAGGGAAAAATCAAGAACTGTCAACCAAACAGGGCTCAGGAGGACTTAACAGTTCCATCAGAGGAGAAGCCCAAAGTTGAAGGTGCTTTCAATGGGTCCCTGCTGGTACCTTAGCTCTGAGTTCAGGCAACTCCTTCAGGGTTCTGAGTCTTCTCTGAGGCCCAATGTGTCCAGGTGCCAAATTATTGTTGACAAAAATAGTCAAACTATTAATATGTAAAATATTTGAATTGATGTATTCTGAGCCAAATATGAGTGACCAGTGACCCATGACCCAGCCCTCAGGAGATCCTGAGAACACGTGCCTTTGAATATCCTTAATTTCTAAGGTTCCCCAGGGCTGTTCTTGAGTCCCAGGTCACACTGTGTGAGTTTCCATTAGGACCACTCGTTAGTAGCAGGCTACCCAACTTTGGCTTCAGCTAATAGTTCTGTGTAAGCTTAAAATTCCTAAGTAGAGGAGCTTATATACTGGCTTTGCAAAACAAAGTATGCAAATGGCATTCCTGCCTTATTATACACTACCTCTGGAACTGGACCATTTGTGTCCAAAGCCCAACTCTACATTTCCTGGCTGAGCGACCTTGTGAGCCATGAATCAGGGACAAGATCACAGCCCTGTGACAAGGCTCTGGAGGCCTCTTTTTGGGTCAAATCTCATATCAGGCCACCTCCCCTCTCTCCACTTGAGCCACACTGGCCTTCATTCACTTCTTTCAACCTGCCGTATGCCCTCCTCCTTCTAAGCACTTGCACTTGCTGTTCCTTCTGCCTGGAACATTCTTTCCTTTCTCCAATCCCTCACCTAGATAACACCTTCAGATCTCAGGTCAAATGTGTCCCTTCTTTGAAGAAGCCTTTGCTGATTCTTCAAACTAACCAAGTCCCTATTCTTTCATTCCCTTGAACTTGATTTTCACAGGGTCATTACAGTCTGCAATGATATTGTTCTGTAATTATATGATTGCTCTCTGACTCCCCACGAGACTCTAAGTTCCACAAGGGCAGAGCCTGGGTCAGTTTGCTCCCCATTTTATACCCAGCTCTGAGCTTGCTACATAGGCACTAAACAATGATTTGTGTTATGAAGTAATTTGTCTAGACAATGTTAAAACTGAAAATCACAAGAATTACTCTATATGTTTCAGATGCTTTTACAATTCAGATGGGGACTTCTTGATTGGTGAGTTCTGAAGACTTCAGACCCCCTCACCGTTAATTGACCCCTAACCACAAGCTGCTTTCTAATTTTAGGCACATTATTTTCCTTCATTCTCCAACCTGTCTTATTTCATTTAATGCAATCCAGAGACTGAGGTCTAGAGGCCACAGGTGGTCTGGAAAAGATTTCTAGTGTGCCTCAAAGCCCCTACTCTATTTCCTTGTCTCTCTGTCTTTGCCCATCTGTTCTGGACCTTTCTGATGTGGGAGACCTGGGCACCTGAAAAGAAATGAAGACTAATACTAATGGGATTAACTTATTACGGTAACTGTATTTGCCTTCAGACTCACTCAGTAAAAGCCCATTTATCATTAGTAACTGCAATTTAAATTCAAATTTTCATGAGACCATCTAAAATGTAAAGTCTACCAGAGATTGTTCTGGTCTGCCTATTACATTTGATGGTTTTTTAGTATCAATATTTTGGAATCAACATTTTCGTGTATATGTTACACAAGCAAACATCAGCCTTTCACTGGAACGATCAGAAATGGGTGATTTTCCATCCTATTTCTGCTACCCCTTTTTGGCCATGTCACAAAATTGTGCGTATACAAGTTCCTTGCCTGGTGACCAAAAAAGCAGAGTCATTGTTTTATTCACATTCTTCTAGATAGGAAAATAGCTAATCTAAGTTGTCAGAATTTATCTTTTTCCCCAAGAGACTCAATAAAGCTCTTTTCATTTGGAACGAAAAAGCAAATGCAGCCTTAAGTCTTTCCTGTTCATGAAATGGTTATCACACCAAAAGAATTGCTCACCACTGCCCTGTCTTTTTTTGTCAGTTCCCCAGAAAGGGAACCTTCTCATTTACACCGAGTTTGGCAAGATGCTTGTACAGCCCAATGAGATCTGCGTCATTCAGGTTGGTGATGTGTCCCCTTCTCTTCCCTGCCTCTCACTAATTTGGGAGCAGTCAGATGTTTCAGCTGCTGCTATTTCCAACTCTAAAATTTCTCTGTCATGTCTGGGCAACGAGGAGGGAATTTGAGTTATGCAGAAGGTTCCATGTGCTGAAGAGTAAGCAAGCTTGGGTGCCTGCTTTGTTTTAATATAGCACATAATTCTAAAGGAAAGACCACTTGTCATTGCACTTTCCTAAATATTTACATACACTGTGGATAAGGCCCTGTTGCCACTAATGGCAGTAGAGGCAGTGAAGGTGGACTTTTTTTTTTTTTAGTGTGGCTAAATCAGGCTTACCATTATCTCCGGACCCAATGAGAGGGTAGACTAGAATTGGCTTGGGTCACATATGTGATAGGCATTCAGTTTTTCTTTTTAACTCATGTTTGCTCTGGTCACCTCCCAAGCAGCTCAACAAACCAGAGCTTTACTTTTGCATGTGGGATGGGCTATGGCTCTGGGCAGCTTCTTTATAACTACAGCTGTGATTTCAGAGGGCACACCAGTGTCTGCTTTCCATTCCAGAGAGGAATGCGGTTCAGCATAGACGTCTTTGAGGAAACCCGGGGCTACATCTTGGAGGTCTACGGTGTCCACTTTGAGTTACCTGACCTTGGACCAATTGGTAAATCTTCATTACAAGCCTCTAAGCCTCGCTTGAGATATAGGACACAGATAATTGCATGAAAGTTAAACATCCTTCTCCTTTCGCTGTTTCACTCAAACTTCCACTTTTCTCTCTAGACAAATTCTTCTCTAGACCAAGTGTCTTCCTAGAAAATATATGCAAAACAGAAAGCAACCGAAACCAATCCATTATAAATCTCTCTAGAATAGTATATAGAATTGGAGATAAAGACAGCACGTAATAGATTTCTGGTTGCATAGTGTGTACAAGAAAGAATATAGAAGTTTGGGTTACTGTGGGCTTGGGTCACCAGAAACAGCTCCACAGAAGAGATGAGAATTTGACTAATTCTTTATGAAAAGTTGAGGAGAGTAAAGAGGAAAGGGCACAGCTTTGCAAAAGCATATAAGTGAGAATAAGCTTTGTGATTAGGAGGAAGATCTTTTTGTTAAGTCAGTGAGGTTTATAATGGATTGGTTTGGGTTGCTTTTTGTTTTGCATAATGCATAGTCAATAAAGTGGGAAGGCCATAAAAATGCCCTGGGCTGTATTCCTATGGAAAGGAGGGATGGACTGGGTGACACATAGTCTATGAACCTCTGTGTACACCCCACCAAATCCACACACTTAGCAGTCAAAAAAGTACATCACTCAGTGCTATGAAAGATCTAGAAACCACATCCCAGGAGGCAGATTTAAACATTCCAAAGTGAACCAAGGTCTCCACAGCCCCCATTCTTCTGGCAAGCTGGAGGAAGTGAAAATGTTAGGAGGGGTTGTTCTCAAACTGTGCCTTGGATTGAAAGAAATGGCTGGGAAAATTGGCCCTTGGTTTCCTCTTTGGTCACATCACCCGGTTCTTCCCTTCCTTGTCAACAGCTTTTTAGAGCAAACAGGGACAGGCCAGTGTGTGCCTTCTGGTCAACTCCCCTGAGGAATCCAAATATGCAGAGGAAGGTGGGAGGCAGCAAGAGGCAGCTGGAGCCGTGGTGGGCCGTCTGTCATCCTGTTCACCGCCCACTCTTCCCACTCTGCTCTGGCTTCCTGCTGCTCTATAGTCAGCATAGCCTCCAGGTTCCATGGAACATGTACCCTCTGGAAAATATCTATAATTTGCTAACCAGCCGGGGACTTATTTTTTTTAAGCCCAGGAGCTGGAAATGATAAAACACTCCTCAGCTTGCTCCTCTGAGTTAAATTGTTTTTGCCCTTACGTTTTTCATGTTTGGTCTTTTGATCTATTTCCTTTCTCTGGAGGAAACACTCACTCCTAAGCAAAGGTAAGCAGGCAGGTCCTAAATACTTCTTCCTGAGTGGCAGACAGGGTTTTTCAGGCTGGAGAGCAGTTTTCAGACTTGGAATCTGTGTTCTGTCTAAGGAGCAGAGGCATGCCTTAGGCAACAGCGTGTAACCCTTCCTATCTGAGATCAAGGACTGTCAATGACTTCTAGAATATTCAAGGGTTCCTTCAAAAGAAAAAGTTCTGGAGTTCTATCAGGTCTTCCCTTTTCATTCAGGTCTCTTTCTCTCTTCCCTCCCCCTCACCTGTAGGTGATAATGCATATAAGATGGTTTTGTTAACCATAGTCACTCCACAACCTTAGAAAGTAATGCTGGTTTTTGTGAATTGTTCTCTGACCAGATTCCTTGGGTCTTCCTAAAAGGTACCAGACTGGAAATGCAGTGACTCTTTGAGCAATGAAAGCAATTTGTGGAGTAGCTCTTGACATGAAAGAAAGCCTTTTTCTTCATGCAACCATGGGTATCTTTCTTATGTTTTGGAAGTTTCTAAAATACTTTTGGGTTACTGTGTTCTAGGGGCCAATGGCTTGGCCAATCCTCGTGATTTCTTGATACCCGTTGCCTGGTATGAGGATCGCCAAGTACCAGGTGGTTACACGGTCATTAATAAATACCAGGGCAAGCTGTTTGCTGCCAAACAGGTAAAGTAAGGGGGTTGGCAGGCAGGGGAGGAAATGAAGAGTGATTGAGCACTTACTGATTGCCAAGGCGAGTGTTAGAAACTACATATATCCTTTCATTGTTATCATACCACTACGGCACTACAAATAAAGCAAATAGTTCTAGTAGTCAATGATACTTTCATAGTCATGAAAAAGGCCAGTAATGATAAATAATTTACCAATTTCACAGTAAGTGGCAGAACCAGCATTTGAACCCATGTCTGTCTGACTCCAAAGGTTGTGCCCTTTCTACTCACCAAGCAATGAAAATATTAGCAATATGTAGGTGTCTATAAATGATATGGAAAACATAATATATGGGCAGCATAATATGTTCTGAAAAGGAAATGAGTTAACAGATCAGCCAAGATTTATACTCTCCAATACCATCCTATTTCAAATACAAGCAATTCTACAAAACAAGTAGAATTCAGTTAATTAGCTTGGCTTGGTTTGTACCACCAGGCTGGCAATTCAGGACATAAGCAAAGGCACAGATATTAATAAATAATAATAACAACAATGTAATATGGACTCTATAACATATTACTAAATATACTGAATATATATTAGAATACAATAATCATATAATAAGAAGAACCCAAAGATCTCTTCTGTTTAGCATTATTTGTTTGCTTCATTTTGCCTATTTGACTTATTCCTTATATTTTCCAAGGTATGTTATTCTTCTTAGGCAGCATCTAGAGATAACGCCAACCAGCCAAGGCCAACCGGTTTGGCACTTAAAATTAACCCCTGAAGCAGACACATTGTTATTCTCGTATTCTCTGGGTCAAGGTCTCTCAAAATTCGGGGGCTATTTGCATCAGAAATCCTCAAGGAGGCTTGTTTAAAATTCAGATCCTAGGCTGGGCATGGTGGCTCATGCCTGTAATCCCAGCAGTTTGGGAGGCCAGGGCAGGCGGATCACCTGAGGTCAGGAATTCAACACCAGCCTGGCCAACATGGCGAAACCCCATCTCTACCAAAAATACAAAAATTAGCCAGACGTGGTGGCACACACCTGTAATCCTAGCTACTTGGGAGGCTGAGGCAGGAGAATCGCTTGAACCCAGGAGGCGCAGGTTGCAGCGAGCCAAGATCGGGCCATTGCACTCCAGCCTGGGCAACAGAGCAAGACTCCCTCTCAAAAAAAATGCAGATCCTTAGATACTACTCTAGCCTTGCAACAAATGATAAGCTCTGGAGATGGGATATGGAAACCTGCATTCATTTTAAGCATGTCCCCCAGATCATTGTTTACATACAATTGTTAAAGAACCACAATTCTAGAAGCAGCCAGTAGCTGCCCTGAAAGGTTTGCATTTTCCAAGTGGACCCTGTGCTGGTTATTCTCTCTGTGAGTCCCCACTTATCCATTCTCCCTCTTTGCCATGATCTGTGTCCTGGAAGTTTGACTGTATCACCCAGGCTCCCTAGCCAGCTGGCTTCTGTTGGGTTCAACCCACAGGAAACTGCAAGGCAGGAGGAAAGACAAATTGGGATATTTCTTCCCCTGCTTCCTTGCTGTTTAGGACTGTGTTTCTGACAGTAGCTTCATCCCCCATATGACCTCAGTTCCTGCTGGGTAGCCCTAGTGGTAGGCTGGAGCTGATTCATAGTGACTTGCAAAAGCTGATATGCACACTTCTGTCCAACTCTGTATTCGGTGATGTCATATTGGTAGCTAGAAAATCATCGTGGTGAGACTATATACACCTTAGAAATCAGTAAACACTATATGTCAATGCTTTATATATTTTTTTCAGAGTGCTAGTTGTTAAATATTTACCAGCACACCACTGAGTAGCACTCTTCTTTATGGTTCTAGCTCTTGCTGAAGTCCTAGAACAATATTTCCCTCCTCATTCCACATGCCCAGGAATAGCAGTGTCTTCCCACTATTGCTAGGCTCAGATACCTCAACATTTCTAGTCATTCCAGTTAACCCTAACCACGCCTCTACGAGTAGCGCCTTCATGAAAATCTTTAGTGCTTTCAGACCCATAGATACGGAAGGGACCACCTTCCTGTAGCAGGACACTGATCCTCTTCTACCCCAGGACAGGACCAAGAAGTATTATGTTAGGATTGCTCTGAAATCTCAAGTCCTTGGAGTTGGAACTTTTAGAGGCTTTCTCCCTTCTCCTGGACTCACCAACCAAGGCACTGTGTCTATTGCAAGCTCCTCTAGGCTGAAATTACCTGGAGAAGCAGCACAGCAGGTACTCTCTGCTCCAGGAAACAGAAGGTAGCCCAGATTGTTTGAGAATTGCTGACATCCACAGATCCTCACAGTTAGGTTAAAAATTGTTGAAAAGGCACTACTTGGAGAATGTGCTGTGCTTCTGCTGCATGTGTGATCAGAAGGCAGCTGCAGCTTATGAACCAGAAAAATAGGGTTAGTGGCTAAGTAGAGGGTGTGTGGAGCAACCACAAAATGATTCAGGGTTATACTTCTCCCAAAGGACAGTAAAATTAAATCGAGAACAAAATCAAATCAAAAGAAGAGAGAGGTATGCTCAGTACATATTGTGGGATCACAGCTACAAAAGCATTAGATGGTAAAATCATCCTTTCCTGCTTTTTGTGATTAGGATGTCTCCCCATTCAATGTTGTGGCCTGGCACGGGAATTATACACCCTACAAGTACAACCTGAAGAATTTCATGGTTATCAACTCGGTGGCCTTCGACCATGCAGTAAGTCTGAACCCTGTAGGGGCCTTGGGATAAGGCAACCCTTGGGTGGGAGGGGTCCACAGTAGACCCCTGACATTTACAGACCTAACATTCCCAATGTCACCATTGGAAGCCCTAGATATAGTCATCTGTCGTTTGCTGAAGGAGTAAATAACATAGCTAGTAAGGAAGTGAAGCCAGATACTCAACATTCCTCTGTGAACACAGCTTCATTCTCTACAGAGCGTTCGTGATACTCTGAATTGTGTTTGCCAGACTAAGTGGATAAACACTTAGTTTCTTTGTGGAAAATTTATCTCCCAAAACAACCAAGTGTTAATGTCGGTGGTAGAATGAGGAGAAAAGAACTTTATGAATTTGGAGAAGTCTCTGACCTCACAACTCTCAAGAGCCTCCTCTATGATCTCTGACTTCTCACCCCAGTGCCTTCACTCCTGGCTGTATTTGGCAGTGACACAGCAAACAGCCCACTTCTAAAGTTACTCATAACTTTCAGTGCTTGAGTTTAAACCAAAGAAATTCTAGACCATGAATTTGGTCATATTTTTCACTCAGTTAGGGGGCCACAAATGGTCTCTGGTCTACAGTGCAGGCTCCCAAGACCCTACATTCTTAATAAAGTGATGGTTCTGAGACCCCGGGGGGCAGTTCATTATGCAGCTCACTTCATAAGAGATGAACCTAACCCACAGGCTGCAAGGATAATTAGAGCAGAAGTCAGAGACTCAGAGGCAAAAGGATTATCTTGAGCCAGTTCAGTTTATCTCTGGGGGGACAAAACTACCTCTCCGAACAGCAGCAACTCTTAATAAAAGCAAAGGGGAAAAGAAAAGTGAGACATCAGACACCAAACAAACAGCACGAAAAAGGATCCTGAGACACTGATAAAGCTTTATTTGTGATTCACTACCTTTGCTTTAATAATTTCAGACCATTTCCCATGACAGATGAAGAAATGTCAATTCTCACAGCAATAAGGGTTGGGTTTATTTTTATTTGAATTTACACAGGTGCAATCTTCTCTGTATTGCTGCAATAGTTATTTTTCCAAAATTCAGTTCTGATCATGCCATCACTGTATTCATTAGAAAGCCTTTGCAGGCTTCCCATGGCTTAGGATTAAGTCTGAGCTCTGAAGCATGGTGTTTGATACTCTTCACCATCTGTCCCTGGACTCATTTTCCAGTATCACCTCTTGCCCCTCTCCCTTCTGTCAATGCACTGGGGTTTTAGCCTTCTCTCCTCTTAACAAAATCTCTGTGCACTTTTATGTGTTTTCAGTGATAAAAATGTCATTTCCCTTCCTTCCCACTTCCTTAGTCCTTCCTCCCTCCCTCCCTTTTTTCCCCCATCCCCCCCACTTCCTTCCTTTCTTTCTTTTTTTTTTTTAACTTTTGTTTTAGGTTCAAGGGTACATATGCTCCTTCCTTCCTTCTTTCCTTCCTTCCTTTCTCTCTCTCTTTCTCTCTCTCTCTTTCTTTCTTTCTGTTCATTCTTGAAGACCTACCTCAAATGTCACCTCCTCTTTGAAGCCTTCCTTGACCCTTTCAGGTAGAATTAGCTGCCCAACCCCCACCCCACAATTAATGCTAAAGAAGCAGGGAATCGATCCCCATGATCTTTGAATCTCCAGACTCTTGCATGGCATCTGAAAGGGAACATGATTGTTGATTTCAATTAAATTGAATCTCAATCTCACTAAAGAATTCTGAAGATTTTTAAAAAGTATAATCTCATCCCTCGACCTATCCCATCTCTACACTACCACTATGAAGACTACTGATGTAAATGCTGTGTTTTAGACCTGAAAGTCAAACAAAGGTAGGAAAGCAATGAACCACTTCACAGACTTTTCTGCCAATGGATACAATCTGGAATCTCTGTATTCTCCCAAAGAGGCGCACATCTACACCAAAACTTGGATTTTGCTTTATTTCTATTTCCACTTTGCTCTGAGCATCCCTTCTGCTGCACATCTCAGCTCTAGTCAACTTGACCTGAGGTTGAGAAGCAGGCACCGTTGGTTCTCAGACCCACGGGGTAATAAGTTTCATGTAATGTGGGCTCAGCAGGGTGAAAAAGCAGCTCAGAATCCTTTTAGCTGGTGTTAATTCATTTTGCCTCAAGCACAGCAAGAGGAAAAAGTCATATGAGTGATTATTGCACCTTGATGACAAGCCCAGACTTCTGTTGTTTGATCAGAAATTAGGCTGTCCGTTTGCAGCAACATGGACGCAGCTGGAAGCCATAATCCTAAGCAAATTAATGCAGGAATAGAAAACCAAATTCTGCATGTTTTCACTTACAAGTGGGAGCTAAACATTGAGCACCCATGGACATAAACATGAGAAAAATAGACACTGGAGACTACTAGAAGGGGGAGGGTGGAAAAACTACCTATTGGATACTATGCTCACTACCTGGGTGATGGGATCCTGTATTAGTCCATTTTCTTTTTTTTGAGACAGTCTCGCTCTGTCGCCCAGGCTGGAGTGCAGTGGTGCAATCTCGGCTCACTGCAAGCTCCGCCTCCCGGGTTCACGCCATTCTCCTGCCCCAGCCTCTCCGAGTAGCTGGGACTACAGGCGCCCGCCACCACGCTCGGCTAATTTTTTGTATTTTTTTAGTAGAGATGGGGTTTCACCATGGTCTTGATCTCCTGACCTCGTGATCCGCCCGCCTCGGCCTCCCAAAGTGCTGGGATTACAAGCGTGAGCCACCCTGCCCGGCCCATTAGTCCATTTTCATACTGCTATGAAGAAATACCCAAGACTGGGTACTTTATAAAGAAAAAGGGGTTTAATGTATCCACAGTTCCACATGGCTGGGGAGGCCTCACAATCATGGTGGAAGGTGAAGGAGGAGCAAAAGCATGTCTTACATGGAGGCAATCAAGAGAGCATGTGTTGGGGAACTGCCCTTTATAAAACCATCGGATCTTGTGAGACTTATTCACTATCATGAGAACAGCATGGGAAAAACCCGCCCCCATGATTCAGTTACCTCCCACCGGGTCCTTCTCACAACATGTGGGGATTATGGAAGCTACAATTCAGGATGAGATTTGGGTGGGGACACAGCCAAACCATATCAGATTCCTACCCCAAACCTCAGTATCACACAATATACCCATGTAACAAACCTGCATATGCACGCCTGTATCTAAAATAAAAGTTGAAATTAAAAGTTGAATATAAATAAATAAATAAATAAAAAGAAATTAGAATGTCACATGCAAACACCTTCATGTATGCATGAAATGTGTGTCATTGTCCAGTCACTTCCCTTGCATCGTGTGTCCAGTCTCTCCTTGTGTGTTCACAGGACCCATCCATTTTCACAGTGTTGACTGCTAAGTCTGTCCGCCCTGGAGTGGCCATTGCTGATTTTGTCATCTTCCCACCTCGATGGGGGGTTGCTGATAAGACCTTCAGGCCTCCTTATTACCATAGTAAGTCTCTCTTTTACCAAGCCACATTTGCAAGCCAAAGAGACAACAAAGCAGTGAGTGCTACACATTGGGAATAATGCCTGGGTTATTTCTGGACACCAACCCTGGCTTGAATTCAGGATCCTGCCTCACAAGGCCTAGTGCTGATCCCCAAGCTTTAATCTCTTTAAGGGATGGTAGTTGTGTTAGTCCATTCTTCGTTGCTATAAAGGAATACCTGAGGCTACTTAATTTATAATGAAAAGAGGTTCATTTGGCTCATGGTTATGCAGGCTGTACAAGCAGCATGGTGCTGGCATCTGTTTCTAATGAGGCCTCAAGAAACACAATCTTGGTGGCAGGCAAGGGGGAAGCTGGCATATCACAGGATGAGAGCAAGCAAGAAAAAGGAGGAAGTCCCAGCCTCTTTTGAACAGCCAAACCTCATGTGAACAGCATGGGAAGAGTGAGAACTCACTCATAACCATCATGATGGCACAAAGCCATTTATGAGGGATCTGCCTCCATTACCCAAACACCTCAAACCAGGCCCCACCTCCAACACTGGGGATCACATTTCAACATGAGAGTTGGAGGGAACATACATCCAAACTGTATCAACAGTAATGCATTGACTCTGAGCCTAGTTCCCAGTTTCTCTGTCCCTGTAAGAGGCAGAAAGGCTGGTAAAGTTTAGAAGCCTTGTTAGAAAGGCTTCTAAACAAGTTTCCTCACATTTTAGATGTTTCCTTTTGGGGACTGCTGGGGAGGTTGTTAGTTAGTCTGTTGTTTTGGGAAAGTTCATCACCTAAGTCTGGTTCAGAGAACCAGAGAAATAAAAAGAGAGAGAGCAAGACAGAAATGTGCCTTCTCCAATTATTTTGGCAGGGCAAAGCAGACTGCAGCCTGCATTAAGGAATGGACTCTATTCTGGAAAGAGTTTCTGCAGAACATTTGTTGCCTAGTACAAGACCTAACAAATCTACCATTTTTATTTTATTAATATTATTATTCTTAGCACCTAATAATTATTGGCCAATTTCTATGGCCCTGTTACAAGTTTTTTAAAAAACTAACTCATGAAGTGTTTATAATATTTGTAAGAGACAGGTAGTATTATTGTCCCCCCCCTTTTTTTTTTTCAGAAAATTAAACTTACAGAAGAGGGATTAAGTAACTCTCTCAAGGACTCACAGCAAGTCAAGTGTAGAGTCACAGCAAGTTAAGTTAATTGCAGGCTGTCTGATACCAGAGCAAACACTCATGACCACTAACTGGTATGGCTAGCATAGTGCCTGATATATAGCATGTTTCTAATAAATATTTATTTAATAAGTGAATGCATCAGCAAGAATAAATAAAGTACTTCATGGCTGTACTTAGTGAGGTTGACATTTTTAGTTGTGTAATAGCTAGCTGAAAATCCAATCAAAGGTCAATGTGCAATTCTACTTCCTGGAATGTGCATTTTTTTGTACATAGAGTTCTGGAAAGACTCTAAGAGGCATTCAACCTGGAACATTCTAGAAAACAAATTCCTTTCTTTAGTAAACTCCAGGGCCTTCTGTTTATAATAGGTCCCTCTCTATATATACCAGTTCCCAGGTGTCAGGGCTCAACAGAACACAACAGTGCACTGAATGGCCAATTTAGCTATTTTATAGCACCAGGAATGAAGGCCCTCAGGCTGGACGAAGGCCACTCCATGGTCAAATGCCAGCATCCCCCTTTTCAGATGACACCATCATGGTAGAGAAAAGAAAACAATCAGTAACCACTGCAAAGACACCAGCTATTTTGTGAATAGCATCATAAGTCGTTTCTAAAAACTGTCAAGCCTACTAAAGACTCTAACTTTTCTCATCCTGGAAGTTAGTGACCTAGAGGACCTGTTGTCAAGGAGAGAAAATTGCCCAGGCTTATAGTCTGTACTTCATGTGCTACTCCTTAATAATTCACCATTTCACTCTTGTTCTTGTAGTGAGGTTACTCTGTGTGCCTGTAGTGGTTCTTACATTTTACCATGTGTCAGAGTCAGCTGGAAGGTTTATTTAAACACAGATTACTGGGCTCCATCCTCAGAATTTCTGCTTCAGTAGGTCTGGGATAGGACCTAAGAATTTGCATTTTTAACAAGTTCCCACAAGTGATGCTGAATCTGCCGTTTTTTTGAGACAGGATCTCGCTCTGTCACCCAGGCTGGGGTGCAGGTGACACAATCTCAGCTCACTGCAACCTCCACCCCCCAGGCTCAAGTGATCCTCCCCGCTCAGTCTCCTGAGTAGCTTGGACCACAGGTGTGCACCACCACATCTGGCTTTTTTTTATTTTTTTTTATTTTTAGTACAGACAGGGTCTTGCCATGTTGCCCAGGCTGGTCTTGAACTCCTAAACTCAAGCAATCCACCTGCCTTGACTTCCCAAAGTGCTGGGATTACAGGCATGAGCCACCATGGCTGGCTAGAATCTACATTTTTCACTGGCAAGTCAGGGGATTCTGATGAAGGAGGTTTACAGACTGCTTGTTGAGAAATACTGGCCTAGGGCGTGTCCCCGTCCCTAGGTGGAGGAATAATAGAGTCATCTGATTTAGACAAGTTTGCTACTGTGCTGTAGGGTCTCAACCCACTCCTTAATTTTTTTTTTTAATGACTCTCAAAGTAAATATGGCCCCAGGGTAGATCTTATAAAGGTATGGGTACCCTGAGTTAGTTGGAAAAAACCACAGAACCCCAGGTTAGGAATGAGTTTTCCAGAGATATTAAAAATATTGCCTTGGCAATACTCAAAATCTTTGCTACTTTGATGTGACTTTATTATAAGAGAAAATGGAGAATTATTTCTATAGAAATATTGCCTCCAGTCATCTTAATGTGCCTTAGTCAACTAGATTTGGCTTTTTTTTTTTTTTTTTTTTTTGAGACGGAGTCTCGCTCTGTCGCCTAGCTGGAGTGCAGTGGCTCGATCTCGGCTCACTGCAAGCTCTGCCTCCAGGGTTCACGCCATTCTCCTGCCTCAGCCTCCTGAGTAGCTGGGACTACAGGCGCCCGTGACCACGCCCGGCTAATTTTTTGTATTTTTAGTGGAGACGGGGTTTCACCATGTTGGCCAGGATGGTCTCGATCTCTTGACCTCGTGATCCACACGCCTCGGCCTCCCAAAGTTCTGGGATTACAGGCGTGAGCCACGGCGCCCGGCCTAGATTCAGCTTTAATCAGAAAGGCAAGGTCTATCCTCCCACTGTCCTTTGAAATATAGAAAATGTTATAGAAATGTCATCACCAAGCTCACTGCTATCTAAATTCATATTCAGATCAAAGCTGAGTTCTATTTTGCTTTCTTCTTAAAATTAAGCCATGAAGGTGACCGTGAGGGCACATACTAGAGCAAGGAGCTTGACACCAAATTTCAGTCATGAGCTGAACTGTTTTTAAAACATAGACACTTTATGCTTACATTTGCTTCTTTTTCTGTATTTCCACTTCATAGAGAAACAAGTAGAGCTATGATCTGGGTCTCACCTCTTCAGCAGGAGCTCACACACTCTCACTCACTTTGTAGGGGCCTGCAGTAGCTTTCTGTTTCTGAGCAGGGTGGGTGTGGCTGCTTAGTCAATTATAAAAGCATTTGGCACTTGGTTATACTGCACATGTAAGCAAGAAGGGCAGGCATGTATCATGTCCAGTGTTTGATTTTGTAAGGGTTGCCACTGGCACATCTCTCTATTCTGTCCTTGGTTTGCACTCTCAGTACTCTCACAGGACAGACTATGAGTAGCTTTAAAGGCTGTTTTGTTGTTGTTGTTAATTATTTCTTTTTTAAGTAGCTTTAAAAGCCATTTCTTATTCATCTCTGTCTCACGGTACCCAGCACAGTATCTAATTATATATGCTGGCTGACTGGATGGGCAGATGGGTGAAGTGGTAAAAGGACAGATGAATGAATGGGTAAGTAGATGTGTGGTTTGAGATGCAAAGGCACTTAAATTTGCTCAGGTGTTATATTTCTTTAATTCCTGCTCTATTGTATTGCTACTCTAATAAAGAGCTTTATTTCAATAGAAGCATAAGATTGGAAGAGTAGAAGCATAAGATTGGAAGAGTGGAAGCATGGTGATTTTTGTTAAATTTTGTGTGACTCTAGAAAGCACAACTAGGACCAATGAATTTAACTCATATAAAAGCAAATTTCCATTTAATATAAGAAGTTTCTTACACAGAGAGCTCTTAAATAATATGATATGCTTTGTAGAGTGGAGAGCTTCCATTCACATCCAGGCAGAGCCCAGGAGGTAATCAGTCAGGAAAGATACAGAAATTTCTTCTACATTGACTAGAAGTAAGGATCCCTTCCAATTTTAAGATTTAGGACTCTATGAATAGGGTATCAATGGAACTAGAAAAAATAAAAATAAATCCAAAAGACATTTTGAAGAACAGAAAAACAAGAGGATAACACATTCATCTATAGAAGATAATATTTGTTATAATAAATAGCATTTATGGTCTGTTTTATACACATACCAAGATTCTTTCACACAGATTATCATTTGATAATGGACTTTAAGTCTGGGGTTCTTTTCATTACGTCATCATCCATCAAAACCACACACCCTCAATCTAAGCCTTCTAGATTGGGAATTAGAAATATGGTGTTGCTGTGTCCTACAGTGGAGCTACTTGGGAAAGGGTTATGATCTGGGAGATAAGATAACTTTGAAACAGGGCTTGTAATCTTAGATGATAGAGTACATTCACTCTCTATTATGACTAGCATTTTAATTATTATTATCTTCTCTGCGCCCTGATTTTCTTTAGATCTAGCCTGATTCCTGTCAGAGAGTAGAACTCGAGACCTCTGATAATTCACATGGCCATGGAGTAGAGCTGTGCCTGCCAAGAATGCCAATATGAATGTTTTGTGATTGTTCTTCTGTCAATCCGTATTCTTTATTAATCCTATACAATTTATTAGTTTCTCCTATGTTCTCAGAATTCTGCAGAAATAATGTTTAAGGGGTCTTTGTGTTTTACTGGTCTTGCCTTGGATAATAAAAATAATACTGCTTCAACCTTCCCAGGGAACTGCATGAGTGAGTTCATGGGACTCATCCGAGGTCACTATGAGGCAAAGCAAGGTGGGTTCCTGCCAGGGGGAGGCAGTCTACACAGCACAATGACCCCCCATGGACCTGATGCTGACTGCTTTGAGAAGGCCAGCAAGGCCAAGCTGGCACCTGAGAGGATTGCCGATGGCACCATGGTAAGTATGTTAACTGCCAGATTCCAGCGGCCTCTGAACTCCCCACCCTTGCTGAGAGGGGTGGCCATTTTTCATTTCTCCAAAGTCACAGAGGAAGAATCAAAAGGGGGAGAGTTAATGACTGCATAAGTATGTTTACATGTATATATACACACATCCTCGTGTATATACTAGACTTCTGTTGTGGTGGTGTAGAAAGATCTTTGGACTTGGAGTCAGACCTGGGTTCTGAGTTCAAGTCCCATCTCTTAGTTCCTGTGGGATCTTGAACAACTCACTTAGCTTCTCTGTGCTTCATTTTCCCCATCTATAAAATGGGTATAGTATCTAACCCAGCAGATGGCTATGGGTTAACCTAACAGATTGTCCAACACTATTCAGATGTAAGGGAATATTATTAATACCATGTGAAGCCTTTTCCTGCATCCATGTGCAGCCCTGGGCTTATGCTATGTCTCAGTCTTCTGCTTTTTGAAGTAATCCTCCAGGGCCACAGTAGTAGTGGAGGCAGGATCTCACCTTCAGCACATGTTTCAAGCCAAGGAGGGTCAAAAAGCCCTTGCCTCACTATAGTCGGGGCTTGTGAGAAGCAATTCTCAGCTGTTTTTTGCATTTTCCTTTGCTCTACTTTGGCATGGATGCAACTGATGGGATTTAAAACCTGTTTTGTATTCCTCCTGTGTCGGGCTGCAAACATTGAGGCTAAACACAATTGCAGTTGGCTGCTGTGCTTGATTTTATTTTATTTTTGCATTCTTCGAGGTAGAGTTTATGGTCCACGGGGAATAATTTTATGCTAAATCAAATGCAAATTTGCTTTAATTTTAAAAATAAATGCCTTCAATGCTACCTGGTTTAAAATCTGTAGCACAGACCTGCCTGCTTCATGCTTGCAAACTACCCTAAGCAGTGAGCATTATCTGTCCATCTGTCCACTGCAGTTTGCTTTCCGTCCAACCCTGGAGCCAGAGTTGGTGGAGCTCCTTTGCAAAAGGAGGGTGTACAGAGTCCCGTTTGCTTGCTTTGGCTCTATTTCCCCTTTCAAGGGCCTCTGTGGAGTTTCTGTAGAACCCCTACATCTCAAAGAGATGCAGTTTGGCAGTCTCAGTTAAGCTATTACCTCTGAAGTCTCCTGGAGGTGCATTCCTGGAGGCTATTCCAGAGTTGCCACTCAATAACCTTTGGTCCCCCAGTTTGGTTTTGGGTGCTCAATGTTATGAGGGAGCTGTGTTTTACAACAGTGAGGCGTAGGACAGGGCTGTTTCTATAAGGAGCAATGCTTTGAATTACTAGTGAGAAAGAGCTCTCCTATTAGGATGGGAGGCCCTGGGTATCAAGGAGCCAGAATACCTGATGGCAGAGGGTCCAACACCTTACATAGACCTAACTTTCGGTCGTCCTCACCATTTCCCGTTATATAATTCAGACCCAGGTCTATCTACATGCCTTATCCTTATTCTTGTTTGGAGTGATTAACTTGGTACAATACCATCTTCAAAGTCAGCTGGGATGGGGAGTTTGTTAATCCAGCCAAATGGAGAGGCTTTTAAGAAGCAGTCAGCAAAGAGACAATAGGAATGGCCATAATGATCCTTATATCTGAATAGTGCTTTTTAAAAATCTTTATTACTTATTATTTATTATTTTTATGGATACATAATAAGTATGTATATTTATGGGGTACATGAGATATTATGATACAGGCATATGATATGTAATAACCACATCAACGTAAATGGGGTATCTATTACCTCAAGCATTTATCCTTTGTGTTACAAACAATCCAATTATATTCTTTCGGTTATTTTAAAATGTGCAATTAAATTTTTATTGACTATAGTCACCCTGTTATGCTATCAAATACTAGGTCTTATTCATTTTTTTCCTTTATTTCTTTATTTATTTTTAACTTTCATTTGAGTTTCAGGTGTACATGTGCAGATTTGTTATATAGGTAAACTGATGTCACAGGGGTTTATTGTACAGATTATTTCATCACTCGGGTACTAAATAGTACCCAATAGTTATTTTTTCTGATTCTCTCCCTCCTCCCACCCTCTATTCTCAAGTAGGCATCAGTGTCTGTTGTTCCCCTCTTTGTGTCCACGAGTTCTCACCATTTAGCTCCCATTCAGAAGTGAGAACATACAATATTTGGTTTTCTGTTCCTCTTAGTTTGCTAAGGATAATGGCCTCCAGCTCCATCGTGTTCCTGAGAAACACATGATCTTGTTCTTTTTTATGGCTGCATAGTATTCCATTGTGTGTGTGTGTGTGTGTGTGTGTGTGTGTGTGTGTGTGTGTGTGTATAAAGCTCTTAAGTTTAATTAGATCCCATTTGTCAACTTTTCTTTTGTTGCCAATTGCTTTTGATGTTTTTGTCATGAAATCTTTGCCCATGCCTATGTCCTGAATGATATTGCCTAGGTCGTCTTCCAGGGTTTTTATAGTTTTGGGTTTTACATTTTTTATATATATATATATATATATATATATGCCACATATTCTTTATTCAGTCTGTCATTGATGGGCATTAAGTTGCTTTTATGTCTTTGCTATTGAGAATAGTGCTGCAATGAATATTTGCATGTATGTGTCTTTATGGTAGAATGATTTACATTCCTTTGGGTAAATACCCAGAAATGGGATTGCTGGGTAGAATGGTAGTTCTTTTTTTAGCTCTTTGAGGAATCACCACACTGCCTTCCACAGTGGTTGAACTAATTTATACTCTCACCAACAGTGTATAAGCGTTCCCTTTTCTCCGCAACCGTAGCAACATCTGTGATTTTTTGGCTTTTTACTAATACCATTCAGACTGGTATGAGATGGCATCTCATGTGGTTTTGATTTGCATTTCTCTAATGATAAGTGATATTTAGCTTTTTTTCATTTGCTTGTTGGCTGCACGTATGTCTTCCTTTGAAAAGCATCTGTTCATGTCCTTTGCCCACTTTTTAATGGGATTGTTTTTTCTTGTAAATTTGTTTAAGTTCCTTATAGATGTTGGATATTAGACATTTGTCAGATGCGTCATTTGCAACTATTTTCTCCCATTCTGTAGGTTGTCTATTTACTCTGTTGGTAGTTTCTTTTGCTGTGCAAAAGCTCTTAAGTTTAATTAGATCCCATTTGTCAATTTTTGCTTTTGTTGCCAATTGCTTTTGATGTTTTTGTCATGAAATCTTTGCCCATGCCTATGTCCTGAATGGTATTGCCTAGGTCATCTTCCAGAGTTTTTATAGTTTTAGGTTTTACATTTAAGTCCTTAATCCATTATGGGTTGGTTTTTGTATATGGTGTATGGAAGGGGTCCAGTTTAAATCTTCTGCATATGACTAGCCAGTTGTCCCAGCACCATTTATTGAATAGATAGTCCTTTCTCCATTGCTTGTTTTTGTTAGCTTCACTGAAAATCAGATGGTTATAGGTGTGTGGCCTTATTTCTGGGCTCTCTATTCTGTTCCATTGGTCTATGTGCCTGTTTCTGTATCACTACCATGCTGTTTTGGTTACTGTAGCCTTGTAGTATACGTTGAAGTTGGGTAGCTTGATGCCTCCTGCTTCATTCTTTTTGCTTGGGATAGCCTTGGGTATTTGGGCTCTTTTTTGGTTCCATATGAATTTTAAAATAGTCTTTCCTAGTTCTGTGAAGAATGTCATTGGTATTTTGATATGAACAGCATTGAATCTTTACATTGCTTTGGATAGTATAGTCATCTTAATGATACTGATTCTTCCTACCCATGAGCATGGAAAGTTTTTCCATTTGTTTCTGTCTTCTCTGATTTCTTTGAGCAGTGTTTTGTAATTCTCATTGTAGAGACCTTTCACCTCTCTGGTTAGGGGTATTCCTAGGTATTTTATTCTTTTTGTGGCAGTTGTGAATGAGATTGCTTTCCTGATTTGGCTTTCAACTTGACTGTTGTTGGTGTATAGGAATGCTAGTGATTTTTGTACATTGATTTTGTATCATGAAACTTTGCTGTAAGTTGTTTATTGGTTGAAGGAGCTTTGGGGCCGAGATGATGGTGTTTTCTAGATATAGAATCAGGTCATCTGCAAACAGGGATAGGTTGACTTCTTCTCTTCTTATTTGGATGCACTTTATTTCTTTCTACTGCCTGATTACTCTTTGCCACGACTTCTAAGACTATGTTGAATAGGAGTGGTGAGAGAGAGCATCCTTGTCTTATGCTGGTTTTCAAAGGGAATGCTTCCAGCTTTTCCCCATTCAGTATGATGTTGGCTGTGGGTTTGTCATAGGTGGCTCTTATTATTCTGTGATGTGTTCCTTCAATGCCTAGTTTATTGAGAGTTTTTAACTTAAAGACATACTGAATTTTATTGAAAGCCTTTTCTGCATCTTGAATAGTGCTGTATAACTTGCATAGCACTTCCATATGATCTCATCCAGGCTTCCCATCAAGCCTGTGATAGGAAGTCAGGCAGGGATACTCATATCCGTTGTTTTAGGCAAAAATAAATTAATGTATATTAGAGCCCAAACATTAATGTGGGTGCTTTGGGTTATGGCACAAGATAATTCTATTATTTTCCTTTTGCCTGTCTGTATTTTACAAATTTCCAAATGTGAGCATATAAGAATTGTAGGGTTTGGCTTTTGGGTTTGGTTTTGTTTTGTTTTTAAAGCCACAGTGGATAAGAAAAGTCAGCAATTGATGAAGCTGTAATGTCTAAGATGCACAGAGTATTTGCATATTCTTTCGTTGTGGACAAAAACCTCCTGACAGTGCAACATCCACCATTCAGACACTTCTGAGCTATGACTTTTAACAGTGCTACAGCCATTCCTGCCATTTCCTTCACCTCCCTCTCCTCCCCACTCCCTTTTTCCCTTTTCCTAGCCCATCTCTTGGTCAGAGTCCTGAAAAGACAGGCTCAAATCCCAGTTCTGCCATGAGTTGTCGCCTTAAGCAAGTCGTTTCCCAGCTCTCAGCCTTAATTCCTCCTCTGCAAAATGGGAAGTATGCCTTTCCTCACAAGGACATAGTCACAGTAAGTGAAGGCCCTGAGAAGATAGATATTCCCAGGATTCTCCCATGTCTGCCCTTGGATCTAGCAGACTTAGTTCCGTAATACCATGAAGATAATTTGAAGCTTAAGGGCTGAATTTTATTTTACAGAATGAAACTTAAGGCCCTGAGAAGTTAAAGGTCTTGTACCAGGTCTCACCAGCTTACAAATGATAGGACCAGAGCCACAACTCAGGGCTTGAGCCTGCTCTCCTCACCACTCTAGCACACAAATCTTTGATTTGTTATTGGAAGATTTTGCCTATCCATACCTTCTGTTGACATCTAATCAAATGTGTTTATTATCTATCTCACCTCTTTTTTCTCATCCCCATCCTCACTTCCTCCAGGCATTTATGTTTGAATCATCTTTAAGTCTGGCGGTCACAAACTGGGGACTCAAGGCCTCCAGATGTTTGGATGAGAACTACTACAAGTGCTGGGAGCCACTCAGGAGCCACTTCACTCCCAACTCCAGGAACCCAAAAGAACCTAACTGAGACTGGAACATTGCTACCATAATTAAGAGTAGATTTGTGAAGGTTTCTTCAGAATCTCATGCTTTCTGGTAGTATTGGAGGAGGGGGTTGGTTAAAATGAAAACTCACTTTTCACAGTCAAGTAACTCAGAACTTTTGTGGAAACACATTTGCAAAGTTCTATGGCTGTCACCTTAATTACTCAATAAACTTGCTGGTGTTCTGTGGAAGTAGTGATTGGTCACAATCAAGCCTTGATGAGACAAACCTGGCAGGTCAGGTCAGTCTTGCTAAGATTGAACCAAGGCCCAGGGCCCTTTCCCTTGTGGTTGGCCTGAAGGCCTTCATTTTAGGAGTACAAGTCCAGGCATATGCTAGATATCACAAGACCAGGCCATAAGGCCAAACATTAAGGCCATGAGCTGAGACTGGAAGTATGGCAAAGCTCTTAGGAGCCAATCCAGACATGGAGAAATTTAGGGGATCATGAGCGCTCCAAATATCCAGCTTTCAATGGATGAGGAACCAGGCCAATAGGCTATATAATCTTGGTAGTCGCATAGCAGCCAATATGATGATACTGGAGAGGAACACCAGCCACCAAGAAGTGAGAATCACTCATTTTCTTAGGGTGACCAACTGTCCCAGTTTGTGCAGGACTATATCAATTTTTTCACTGAAAGACCCACATCCCAGGAAACCCCTCAGTCCTGGTCAAACCAGGATAGTTAGTTACCCTACTCTTCACTCATTTATCAATCCATTCGGTAACCACACGTTGAGTCCTTACTAACAGCTACAGACAAAGATGCTGGGGATGAAGGGTTGAATAAAAAGAAGCAGCCTCTCCCCTTAAGGAGCTCACAGTCTGGAGAGATAAGGGCCAAGGAAAATCAAGGCCCAAGTACAAGGCCATGACAAAAATTTCCACTGTGTGAAAAGCTGTACCTACCAGTTCCCTTCCCATGGTCAGCATCCCTCCCAGAGTGCTGGGCTGCCCAAGACTTTGGATGTGAGTTGATTAGAGTCTCCTGGTGTGAAAAGACGGCAAATCTGAATAGAAATATGATGAAAAATGATGTTTTTCGCTACTTCAGTTCTGTACTTTTAGCACATTTCCCCAGCTTTGTTGCCATAGTAGCAATTTTGATATGCTGCTACAAAATTTTCATTCAGTAAGATGTAGTGAGAATCAGCTATGTGTCAGGGCCTAAGGATTAGGATTGCCAGATAAAATATATGAGGCCCAGTTAAATTTAAATTTCAGACAAACCGCAAATAGTTTTTAGTGTAAGTATGTCCTGTGCAATACTTGGACATTCTTATGTTAAAAAATTATTAATGGATTACTTGAAATTCTAATTTAAGTGGGCATCCTGTATTTTTATTTGCTAAATATGGCAATCCTACTAGGGGTAAGTGATCAAGGAGATAGGCATGGTCCTGCCCTTACCAATGTTACATTATAGAAAGGGAGATGACATGACTTCCCCCTGGAGAGATAGCAAACAAAATAAATAAATACATACATACATACATACAGGGAGTTCGAGTGCCGTGGCTCACGCCTATAATCCCAGCACTTTGAGAGGCCAAAGCGGGCAAACTGCCTGAGGCCAAGAGTTCAAGACCAACCTGCCCAACATGGTGAAACCCCATCTCTACTAAAAATACAAAAATTAGCTGGGCGTGGTGGCACATGTCTGTAATCCTAGTTACTTGGGGGCTGAGACATGAGAAATGCTTGAACCTAGGTGGCAGAGGTCTCAGTGAGCCAAGATCGCACCACTGCACTCCAGCCTGGTTGACAGAGCAAGACTCTGTCTCAAAAAAAAGATAATAAAATAAAGAGAGGGAGACAACAAAATAAACAAAATTGTTACAAACGTGGAACGTGCTGAGAAGAAATCAAACAGGGATTGATATGGAATAACAAGTGGTATGAGCTAGGAGAGCTCTTTCTTCAGAGGAAGGAAGGTGACTTCAGTGAAGATGTGACTTTAACCAGACCTAAAGGATAGGAAGGAGCAAGTCATTGGAAGAGCAGGAATGGGGAGAGGTGGGAGGGGGAGAAGCATTTTAAGAAAAAGCCTCATGGGTTCAAGTGCCTGAAAGAGGAGTGAATGTGGGGTGCCCAAGAGGAAGATATTGCGATAGTCCAGGCAAAAATAAACCTTGTCCTGAACTAGTGAGGTAGCAGCAGAGACAGAAGTGGATAAATTCCAGAATGTTTTCGAGTAGACCTGAAATGACTTGGTGGATTGGATGTAATGGGTGACTAAAAGAAGAGTTAAGGACAGGGCTGGGATGACTGCTAGGTTTCTGGCAATGGTATTTCATAGTCTCAAAAACTAAGGTGAAGATATCTTTAAGGCTGACAGAGGTTGATACATTTTTTTTTTTTTTTTTGAGGCAGGATCTCACTCTGTCACCCAGGCTGGAGTGCAGTGGCAAAATCGCAGCTCACTACAGCCTCAACCTCCCGGGCTGAAGCGATCCTCCCACCCTCAGCCTCCTGAGTAACTGAGACTATAGGCTCACACCACTACACCCAGCTGATTTTTTGTTTTTTGTAGAGACAAGGTCTTGCCATGTTTCCCTGGCTGGTCTTGAACTCCTGGGCTCAACCTATCCTCCCACCTTGGCCTCCCAAAGTGCTGGGATTACAGGTGTGAGCCACCACGCTTGGCCCCGATATTCTTTCATATAAAAAAAGTCTATTAAAAATTAAACATTAACTAGCAAAGAAGTCAGTACTTTAAAATAAGTTTAAAAATTGACCACTGTAGCAGAGGCTGCCAGTGGCTTACCTACATCCCATCAGCAATCACCATTCAGTGCCAACTGGCTGCTTTCAATTGCCAGCACTGGCAACTCTGCCTGAAGCCAAAACCAGACATCAGCCAAAGTGCTTAGGAATGAATGGCCTTGGATGTAGCCTTTAACCCATGACAAATAGGAATTAGTGGATTAATACAGCAGCTCTGTCACCTCATACCTCTGAGGTTTGTGTTCTGCCCCGGCTCTCTGCAGCTCCCAGAGGAATTCTGCTCCAAGTGCCCACACGGCAACTTCTTGATAATGCACCCATTATTCACATCCTTCCCTTCCCTCTCACTTCCCCACTCTCCTAGCGTACTAACTGGACTCTTCTCTCAACCAGTAACTAAGACAACCACTAAAATATTTCATTCACAAACCCCAGCCTTCCCCTTATGAGTTCATTCTAACACTATTCTTATACACATATATCAACTCTCACCCATTTCGGCTCACTCTACTCTCAATTTTGTGGCAAAGCCTTTCTAGGGCTAATGCAACATTCCTGGTTTACATCCACTTAGCACCCAAGCCCTTTTACTTTATTGCCCCACTGCTGGCTGCAACTCCTTAGCTGGAGGCAAGATTTCATCCAAGCCAGACTGTTCATACTAATTATAAAAAGATTTCGTTTCCTTTTGTTGTGCCTCTGATCAGCTAGAAAGTTTCCTGTATCATTTTCTTAATTCCCTGTTTTCTAAGATGCCTTCCTCTACCATGCTCCCCAAGAAATATGCCATCTCTTTGCTTAGAAATAGAAAACCTTAAAGAACAGAAAGCACCCTGATTAGGTTTCTTCCAACGACAGGAGAATTTTCTGCCAGATCCCCTTGGCATCTTTATATATATATATTTTTGTTGTTGTTGTTAGAGAAGGGTGCAGTAACAGCCACCTTCTTTCTTTCTTTCTGCGAGGTGTCTTTCACAGCCCAGACTACTAGCAATGGCTCAGGACCAATGGTGCTCAACAGAGGCAATTTTGTCCTTCCCACCCCAAGACATCTGGCAAAGTCTAGAGACATTTTTTGTTATCACAATTGGGGAGGGTACTCCTGGCATCTAGTCAGTAAAGTCTAGAGATGCTGATAAACATTCTACAATGCCCAGGACAATCTCCCACAACAAGGAACTATGTAGTGCTGAATGCCCATAGTACTGAGGTTCAGAAACCCTGCTCTAGAAACAGTGGTTCTCAAGTTCGTCTGTGCATTGGATCTTTTGACAACTCCATAACTCACAGTGCCCAGAGCATGCCTCAGATCAACTAAATAGAAACACTAGGGATGAGACCCAAATATGAGAATTTTTTTGAAACTCCTCAGGTGATTCCAATGCACAGGCAAGGGTGAGGATCATTGTTTGAGGAATTTCAAATCAGTATCCAAAACACCCTCTATTTCCAACCTCAGATCCTGGTCCAGATCAGGGACTGGTTTTGTTTCATTTATTTTTCAGGGACAGGAGTCACTGTGTTGCCCAGGCTAGCCTCAAATTTCTGGGCTCAAACGATCCTCCTGCCTCAGCCTCCCAAGCAGCTGGGACTACAGGCATGTGTCACCAGGCCCAGCCATATCAGGGTTTCTTAAGGTGTACAGAAAGGAGGTGAAAAATCCCTAAGGCTCCCAACATTTGAGTAACATAATGGGATGAGCTAAGGTATAGAGTGAGAGATTGCCCTTCAGGGCAGTGTTAGATATGAGTTCTAAATTTCTTTTCAAAGAATCAATATGTCAGTATATTCAATTCTTTGCCTTCTACATTTAGACTTAACTTTCTCGTAAAGCAACCTTTTTCGATTACCTGCTCCACCCTGACTCATTCTGATTACCTACTCCACCCTGACTCATTCCAACCATTTTTCCCGACAAACCACTCACCCCTTCACTCTTTTTAAATTAGCCAATCGGAATTAGTTTAGCCTATGTAGTCTAACCCTAGCCAATAGGGGAAGGACACAGCAGCAGGGGCCACGTGCGTCAGGGATAAGAACCCCTTCCCCTCCCTTGTCCAAGTGTACGCTCACCATTGCTCCATCTGTAAGGGTGCACCCTTCTATAGAAGTAACTTGCCTTACTGAGAATTAAAAAGAAAATGTTATATTTGAGTGCTATTTATTTTGCAGCACCAAAACTTTATTTATAACAATTTGGGGGCTCATCCGGGATTACATTCTCCTCTGGGGGGCGGTCTCTGGTTCTCTCTCATGAGGAGGCATGCCCCGCCCCCTTGTGGCGGCCTCAGGGTTGAGAAATCAAGACCCACCCAGTGCAAGGAATAACCCGAGCTCTCAGCAACATGGGAAAAAAAAAAACTGGCCCACAACCTAGCTTAAAGGATCCTCACATATTGCAACAATGACTCTGTGCACAGACCAAGGAAGGAGATGCTGCAGGAGCCGGTAAAGTATTTCCTTGGTAGTCGGGACTAAGGAAAAAGCCATGAGGCGGTAAATCATTCCTTGGTTGGGACATACCAAGTAGAGAGAAACCACGGGGGCAGTAAAGCATTCCTTAGTTGGGACTAGGGAAAGAAAGCTACAGGGGGCAGTGAAGTATTCCTTAGTTGGGATGTCTTGGAGGTTAAAAAGAGGTGAGAAATACCCATGAGCGGAGGGTTGAACCTCAAAAAGAGGTGAGAAATCCCCCATGGTGGGGGTTGAACCTCAAAAAGAAATGAGAAATCCCCATGGGGGAGGTTGAACCTCAAAAAGAGGTGAGAAATCCCGATGGGGGGTATTGAACCTCACACAAACCTCCAGTTGTAAGAAAAATATTCAGAACTCCCCTCTCCTTTCTTCTTGGGGGAAGAAAGAGTAGCTCCACTCCTGCCAGTCCCTCCTCCAGGGGAAGGGGAAGGAGACTGGAGAACAGCAGCATAAGCAGCTGGCAGAGACAAGGAAAGAACAGCAGAGAGGAAAGAGGGAGAGAGAGAAAGAGAGAGGAGAGAGAGAGAGAAAAGAGAGAGAGGGGAGAGACAGAGGGGAAAGAAAGAGAGAGAGGGGAAAGGGGGGGGAAGAGAGAGAGGGGAAAGAGAGAGAGAAAGAGAGGCAGAGAGAGAGGAAGAGACAGAGACAAAGCGGGAGTCAAAGAGAGAGAGAGAAAGAGACAGAAAGTCAAAGAGAAAAAGAGAGAAAGAGACAAAAGTAGTAAAGAGAAAACAGTGTACCCTATTCCTTTAAAAGCCAGAGTAAATTTAAAACCTATAATTGATAATTGAAGGTCTTCTCCATGACCCTATAACACTGCAATACCACCTTGTTGTCAGTGTAAACGAAATCATAGCCTGAAAGCACTGAGGCCACTGACAACCCGTAGCCTTCCTGTCAAAAATCCTAGGCCGGGCGTGGTGGCTTATGCCTGTAATCCCAGCACTTTGGAAGGCCGAGGTGGGCAGATCTTGAGGTCAGGAGATCGAGACCATCCTGGCTAACACAGTGAAACCCCATCTCTACTAAAAATACAAAAAATTAGCCAAGCATGGTGGTGGGCACCTGTAGTCCCAGCTACTCAGGAGGTTGAGGCAGGAGAATGGTGTGAAACTAGGAGGCGGAGCTTACAGTGAGCCGAGATTGCACCACTGCACTCCAGCCTGGGCGACAGAGCAAGACTTCATCTCAAAAATAATAATAATAATAAATAAATAAATAGAAATCCTTAACCCAGTAACCCGCGGATGGCCCAAAAGCATTCAATCTGTAGCGGCAACTGCTTTGCTAGCAGAAGTAGAAAAATAACTTTTAGAGGAAACCTCATTGTGAGCACACCTCACCAGTTCAGAACTATCCTAAGTCAAAAAAAAAAAAAGCAAAGAGGTAGCTTACTAACTCAAAAATCTTAAAGTATGGGGCTATTCTGTCAGAAAAAGATGATTTAACATTAACCACTGATAATTCCCTTAACCCAGCAGGTTTCCTAACAGGGGATCTAAATCTTAATTAATTACCATACAAAGGTCTGACCAGACCTAAGAGGAACTCCCTTCAGGACAGGACAATAGATGGTTCCTCCCCGTGATTGAGGGTAAAAGACACAATTGGTATTCAGTAATTGATAGGGAAACTCTTGTAGAAGTGGAATTAGGAAAATTGCTTAATAATTGGTCTCCTCAAATTGGAAGCTGTTTGCGCTCAGCCAAGCCTTAAAGTACTTACAGAACCAGGCAGGAACCATCTATACCAATTCTAAGTTAATTTGGACTAAACAAGGTCTTATTAATAGCAAAGGATAATTGAAATCCCAAACTTACAAGGTTTTCAACAAAAGTAAAGTTTGCTAAAAGTTAGCAGTGTAACATGTATTATCCTAACTTCTAATCTTGTGGCCTTAGACAGTCTAGTCCACGGACATAAAGGAAGTTTTCTTTGGAAAAGAATGGTTATCATCTTTGTGTAAAAAGGAATGTTATATGGTAAAATCTTGTCCTAAAATAAATTAACTGGTTGTTTAAAGAAAGGTATATTTGCAACAAGTCAGAAAGTTGAGGCATGTCGAAGAATTGTCTGTGAAAGTCGTGAGAAAAAAAAATGTTATAAAAGGGAATTTATGAAAAATGTGTTGTATAGTTTAAAAGTAATTAGGCCTCCTGAATGTAAAACTATTGAAGAAACAGTTTATATGCAAGGTGTATAAGGAAAGTAAAATATACCTTTGGTAAAAGGATTATAAGGAGGCATAAGAATGTGGATTTTTATCTATTAAAAGGTTAAAAAATACTTTGTTTTAAAGATTTAAGCAAGTTTTGAAATGTTAATTGTAAAGGAAATTCTGTGTGTAAACATATTGGCTAAAGTTAAACGGGTATCATCCAGTTTTTCTGTGAACTGGACATCAAAATAAAAGCACAACAGGTTTTTCTTAAAGCACTAACCTCCTCTTTAACAAAAATTATAAAAGGTTAAAAAGCGTCTATAAAAATCTTACCTTATGGTCAGACATTAAAAATCAGATAAATATGTCTACAAGGTTTTATTAAAATTAAGTTTAACATTAATAACACACTAATATAAAGGTGAACTTTAGCTTATCTGATATAAAAATCATACAGAAAGCATTGTCAAATATAAAATGGTGTTTGGCTTTCTTTGGTCTAAAAACTAATAAAAATATGTGCTAAAGGAAATTTCTCAGTAGGAAGGCACCCAGGACTATAAAGTCCACTGCTGATGTCCCCACATTTAAAATAAAAGATCAATTTCTTAGAAATTATATACTTGGTTTATCTTCCACTTTCCTTTCCCTCAAAACTAAAAGTCTTTTTGCATAGGTACCACCCCTATAATTTCTGGTAAACCAGCACCAGCCTGAGGATCACGTTCTCATCAAAGTGTGGAAAGAAGGAAAACTCGAGCCAGCCTGAGAAGGACCCTACCTTGTGCTGCTAACCACTGAGACTGCTGTTTGTACAGCAAAAAGGGGATGGACTCATCACACCCGGGTCAAGAAAGCACCACCCCACTCCAGAGTCATGGGCCATAGTCCCAGGGGAAAACCCTACCAAACTAAAGCTAAGGAAAATTTAACTCTCTTTCATCTATGCTATTACTCTTTCTTCTTTCCTCGCTCTATTGCTGACCATCTAGTTATTAACATAACCAAGTCAATTTTGCCTCAAACTATTACATTTAATGCTTGCATTGTTATACCTTGTGCGGACTTGCCAAGTCAAAGACAGCTCTCTACTTCAGAAAAGTACCTTTGTCCCTCCTGACTCTCCTCAGACTGGGCATTAGTGAATTGGGACCATTTAATCTGAGGAGATTTCGATAAAAACCCCAGTGTCAACCAGGAGTCTTGCTCCCTGATGTAGAGCTTTTATGCCATAGTTGGTCCAACGTTCTTTGGACCACTAAAGAGCAAGAATGGACTGCCACAACTGGTTTTTGTAATTTTCTAAAACCATACATTCATTTTACTAGAGGGCAGCCCCCCGCCACCAACTGTCAGCTACACCGGTGCAATCCTATACAGGTTATTATCTCGAACCCTCAAAGTTGTTTCCCCTTTTCTAAGCTGGTTTACTTCTTTAAGCCTGTTTTATGGTATGGGGGCTAAGGTTTCAGGAACAGACCCTTTGGATTCTTTGAAATGCATTTCTTTGATCCCCCACCACCTGCACCTTCCTCTAAGCCTTCTTCCGAAACCTCTCACAATTGAACAATTGCTCCTCCGCCATCTAACGACAAGACCAAGATTGCTATCATGGAAGTTAAAGACTTAAAACAAACTTTGGCAATTAAGACAGGATACCAAAATGCAAATGCCTGGTTGGAATGGATAAAATATTCCCTCCACATGTTATACAAAAGCAATTGTTATGCTTGTGCGCACAGCAAGCCAGAGGCCCAGATTGTCCCCTTTCCATTAGGGTGGTCCTCCAGTCGATGGGGCATCCTCTTTTCCAGGATTCTACAGCCTGGAGTAACAAGTCATGCCACGCACTCTCTCTGCTATATCCCGAAGTCCAGCACCCTGCGGGTCAGCCCCCAAGAGCCATCCAGCTTCTGTCTCCCAACACTAAGTTCACTTCGTGTCTCTCATGACAGGGAGGAAACTTAGTGTTCCTTGGAGACCCGAAGGGATGCAGTGAGCTTAAGAATTTTCAATTCAATTTTACTTATCAATCAGTCAGCCCTTGTTCATTCCTGAGCGGATGTGTGGTGGACCTTTACTGGACACTCTGCTGAATAACTGGAGTGGCACTTGTGCTTTAGTCCAGTTGGCTATCCCTTTCACCCTGGCATTTCATCAACCAGAGGAAGGAAAAATAAGACATCGTAAAGCGAGAGAAGCCCATTGTGGGTCTTTCTTTCACGTCTATTTAAATGCAATTGGGGTCCCACAGGGAATACCAAATCAATTTAAAGCCCAAAATCAAATCACTGCAGGATTTGAGTCAAATTTTGGTGGGTGACAATTCATAAAAATGTAGATTGGTCTGGGCACTGTGGCTCACACCTGTAATCCCAGCACTTTGGGAGGCCAAGGCGGGCGGATCATGAGGTCAGGAGATCGAGACCATCCTGCCTAACACAGTGAAACCCCATCTCTACTAAAAATACAAAAAAAAAATTAGCCGGGCATGGTGGCGGGCACCTGTAGTCCCAGCTACTCAGGAGGCTGAGGCAGGAGAATGGCGTGAACCCAGAAAGCAGAGCTTGCAGTGAGCTGAGCTTGCACCACTGCACTCCAGCCTGGGCAACAGAGTGAGACTCCATCTCAAAAAAAAAAACCAACAGTGATTTGTTAACCACATTAGGGATGCTGTTAAAGAAATAGCTGAGTAATTAGGGGCCACTAGCCAGATGGCTTGGGAAAATAGGATAGTCTTAGACATGATATTAGCAGAAAGAGGAGGAGTTTGCATCAAGATTAAACTTCAATGTTGCACCTTCATCCCAAACAACTTATATGGAAGTATAACAAAGGCATTGCAAGGTCTGACTACTCTACCCAGTGAGTTAGCCAGCAACTCAGGGGTAAATGACCCCTTTACAGAATGGCTAGAAACGTGGTTCAGTAAATGGAAAAAGATAATAGCCCCAATTCTTACTTCCCTCGCAGCTGTAATGTGTGTACTTATTCTTGTCAGGTGCTATGTCACACCATGCATCCGTGGGTTGCTGCAGAGGCTCATAAAAATGTCACTTACTAAAACCTCCCTTAACTACCCTCCACCTTATCCAGACAAGCTTCCTCTTTTGGAAAATCCAGCAGAACAACTAAGCCAAGACATGTTAAAAAGTTTGAAAAGAAATTGCTATAAGGAAATGCAAGATGAGGGGTTGTTAGATATGAGTTCTAAATTTCTTTTCAAAGAATCAATATGTCAGTATATTCAATTCTTTGCCTTCTACTTTTAAACTTAACTTCCTGGTAAGGCAAACTTTTTGGATTACCTGCTCCACCCTGACTCATTCTGATTACCTGCTCTGTCATATCAATTTTTCCTGCCAAACCACTCACCCTGTCACTCTCTTTAAATTAGCCAGTTGGAATTAGTTTAGCCTGTGCAGTCTAACCCTAGCCAATAGGGGAATGACACAGCAGCAGGGGCCACGTGCATCAGGGATAAGAACCCCGTCCCCTCCCTTGTCCAAGTGTATGCTCACCATTGCTCCATCTGTAAGGGCACACCATTCTATATAAGTACATTGCCCGCTGAGTATTAAAAAGATAATTTTATATTTGAGTGCTATTTCTTTTGCAGCACTGAAACTTTATTTATAACAGCCGTGTGGGGAGGGGCACTACCTCCCATGATAAGCTTGAATTCTGCAAGCGTGCTCAGGTGGGGCGCAGGGAGAGTCAAGGTGTTGTAGGAGTTATTAAGAAATTATTTTAGGCAGATACAGAGGAAAAGGGGTCCTTCGGAAGTTTTCATTTTTTAAAGCATCTTCAGAAACCTTTCTTAAAAAGCCCGGGCTCTTAGAGCCAGGCAAGCAACCTTTGCTATGCAAATACAGGCTATTAGAAACTGGGTCCACCCAACGTGGAGATTCCCAGCATTGTCCCTTGCCCTTGCCCCTACATGTGCTGGGCAATATGGCCACCCCCACATATCCCTTGTGTAGAACATCATGGCGACCTGTACTTTCATATTAAAAGGCTAGGGTGGGAGGGCCAGCTTTTTCATGGGCTACATAAAGGACATGCCTGGTCAAACCAATCCCCTGAGCCCTGTGCAAATCAGACACCGCCTCTTCCGGCCTATTCATAAAACTGGCTGATATCCATGGCACTTGGGGGATCCCCCCTCCCTCTGTCTCTGTACAGGGGAGTGAAAGATTCTCCCCAGGGCCTGAAAGCTTAAGGGAATGAATAACTCCTCCCTCCTCAGGCCCTGTCCCAAGGCTCCAGGCCACTTGTGCCAGCAGCATGCATCAGCAACACAGCAGAAGCAGGAAGAGAGCTGACTGGAAGACGCATACCCCCTGAAGACTGAGAAAGAGGCCGTCAGGGTACTGAGTAGCAGTTACATCAGACTGAGACACTTTCTGTATACAGGAGACGATAAAACCCCTGCCCGGTCCTCATTTGGTGCTGACGCCATTTTAGGCCTTAGACCGCCTGCATCCAGGCGCTCATTAAAACAGCCTGTTGGGAGTAATGCAAATCAAAACCACAATGAGATACCATCTCAAGCCAGTTAGAATGGCAATCATTACAAAGTCAGGAAACAACAGATGCTGGAGAGGATGTGGAGAAATAGGAACGCTTTTACTCTGTTGTTGGGAGTGTAAATTAGTTCAACCATTGTGGAAGACAGTGTGGCAATTCCTCAAGGATCTAGAACTAGAAATACCATTTGACCCAGCAATCCCATTACTGGGTACATACCCAAAGGATTATAAATCATCCTACTATACAGACATGCACACGTATGTTTATTGTGGCACTATTCACAATAGCAAAGATGTGGAACCAACCCAAATGTCCATCAATAATAAACTGGATAAAGAAAATGTGGCACATATACACCATGGAATACTATGTAGCCATAAAAAAGATGAATTCATGTCCTTCGCAGGGACATGGATGAAGCTGGAAACCATCATTCTCAGCAAAATATCACAAGGACAGAAAACCAAACACCACGTGTTCTCACTCATAAGTGGGAGTTGAACAATGAAAACACATGGACACAGGGAGGGGAACATCACACACCAGGGCCTGCTGGTGGGTGGGGGGCTGGGGGCAGATAGCGTTGGGAGAAATGCCTAATGCAAATGACGAGGGGATGGGTGCAACAAACCAAATGGCACATGTATCCCTATGTAACAAACCTGCACGTTGTGCTTATGTACCCTACAACTGAAAGTATAATAATAATAATAATATTAAAATTAAAATAAATAATCCACTGACATAAATGAAAAAAAAAAAACAGCTTGCTGCTCCACACCGCTTCGTGTTGTTTGTTGGCGGGCTCTCTGGGTTCCAACCAATACAAGAGCCTCGCAGGGAGCTTCTTCTTTCTGGCTTCTCAGTTCCTTCTTGCCTATTAAACTCTCCACTCCTTAAAACCACTCCACGTGTGTCCGTGTAGTTTTTTTCCAGTTCGACGCGAGACAAGAGCCCTGGTGTTCCTCCACTCATCGAAGACATATCAAAGGGAGGAGGAGAGGGAAGTTTAAAAAAACCTAAGGCTTAGACATAAACTTTCTATAAGTTACAAATTAATGTGCTGTTTCTGTATTGTGACTTTCCAGAGTGATGAAAGCGTTATCACTTCCAGGTGTAAAGGAAATTGTGTCCTTCTAGAAAGATATTTAACTATTAAAATGAAAAAATAGGCTTGAGTGCTGGCATTTAAACTTCTTTATTACATTTAGTAATCAGCTAGCCTTCAATTTGATATAATTAACTTTATATAATTACATCACCAAACCTGAGGTATGTCCAAAATGTATCCTTTTGTGAGGCAGCGTAGTGTATAGATAAGGGAATAAATGCTAGAGCCAGACTGCCTGGGTTCAAATTCAGATTCTACAATGTGTTAGCTGTGTGACCCTGAACAAGTTATTTAATCTCTCTGAGTTTCTTTTTCCTCAGCTTGAAAATAATAATAATAGTACCTACCTCATAGTGTTAGTGTATTAAATGAGTTAAGACAGGAAAATTGCTTAGAATAGAACCTACCACATAATAAGCACTGTATAACAAGTAGCTATTATTTCAGGGTGTTTTTAAAATTTGGATCTTGATATATTAGTTTTCAATATAATTGTTAAGTTATCAATATAATAACCATTATCAATTAGTTTAATTTTTTCAAAAGAATAGTCATTAAGAATACAGGCCCTGGAATCCAGACTGCACTTTCAAAGCTGAATGAGCTTGGGCAAGTGATTTAACTTCTCTAAGTCTTACCTTCCTTGTTTGAAAGAAGTAAATGACTTACTTCACAGGGGGTTTTCTGAGAGTTAAATGAGATAACGCACTAGAGGCACCCACGTGGTTTTCGGGACATGGTGAGCATACATGAATATTAGCCATTATAAGATAATGGCTCTTTAGCTATTGTCTTTATATAATTACGTCACAAAATCTGAGGTATGTTCAAAATTTATGCTTTTGTGAAGCAGTGTAGTATGTAAGAGCACAGATGCAACATCATCTAGATTATGGGGGCCCCTAAGACTCCAATTAGCCTGATCTAGGTTTTTAAAATCTGAAATTATATTAGAAGCTTCGACTCAACCCACCATGGCACTATTGACTGTGAAACCCTGTAAACCCTGTAACCAAGTGTATGCAACTCTATACAGTCCTTGGAAGAGAAATTTAACAAATGGGGCAGTTTCGCTCATTCATGAGCATTTACTGCCTTTATCTTGGATTCTATGAATAAAATTTAAATCTGAAGGGCAGGCACATTGTATGATATCACTTCTCTTTATATGTATCAATTAAGAGTGCATTCAATTATAAGTATCTGAAAATCTAACATTAGCTTAACAATTAGGGCTTTATCTCCCAAAAGAAAAAGTCTGAAGTTTGATAGTTCAGGATGGGGAAAATGATAAGAAAATGATAAAGTTATCCCAGACCCAGGTGCTTTCTGATTTTCTGTTCCTGGCATTTTGTCTTATTGTCTTCATTTTTAGGCCTCACATGCATGTTCCAGGTCAAAAGAAGGGGAAGAAACCAAAATGATGAATGAACAGAAGGCTCTTTCCTGAGGAGGGAAAGGAAGCCCTCCCTGCAGATTTCTCCTTAGGCCCCATGGGCAGAACCAGGTCACATGATCACCCTTACACCAATCCCTGTGAATCCCTGATTCATTCTCTGGGGCTGGGGTCATGCTCACCCTCCCTGAGATAAAGGGATCCCCACCAGCCTCTTGAACAAATCAGGATTCTATTGGAAAGAAAGAAAAGGTAGGTGGTATTGGTGGGCAACAGCTAGTGCCCACCATGGATTCTTGTATTGTGGCACTCCAGCAAGAACAATATGGGAGACATTGGGTTTGAATCTAATATCTTCATTCTGACAGCCCTAAGAAGAGACAAATCTGCCAATACTTACTTTACGCACACAAAAAAATGCTTCAAACAGCTGCCTGATTTCTTCCCAAATCTTCCCCTATTAAAATGGCTTTTCAAGTCTTCTGTTTGTATGAGGTAAGAAAGTCAACTGGCCATCGTCTTTAGTGCCTGACAGTTTCACTTCTAATCACAAGCAGGTGACATGGGCAATCGGAGCAGTAGTTCCTAATCAAAACCTAGAATCCTAATCCTTGAATTTGTAGGGTTTCTCAAAGAACTGAAAAACTCATTTCTCCTGTCCAAACTTTTCCTATAGAATTAGGCTGTGAGACTAGCAGATCTTTAAAGATCCTTCCAGCTCTAACATTCTATAAATCTGTGAATGTGCTAGAAAACCTAAAAGTACAAGTGTTACTGGAAAGGGATCCCAATCTGGACCCCAAGAGAGGGTTCTTGGATCTCGCCCAAGAAAGAATTCAGGGTGAGTCCATGGAGTAAAGTGAAAGAAAGTTCATTAAGAAAGCAAACGAATAAAAGAATGGCTACTCCATAGGCAGAGCAGCAGCTTGGGCTGCTGGACTAAGGATACTTACAGTTATTTCTTGATTATATGCTGAATGAGGGGTGGATTATTCATGAATTTTCCAAGAAAAGGGTAGACAATTTCCAGAACTGAGGGTTCCTCCCCTTTTTTGACTATATAGGGTAACTTCCTGATGTTTTCATGGCATCTGTAAACTGTCATGGCTCTGGAGGAAATGTCTTTTATCAGGCAAATGCATTATAATTAGCGTATAAAGAGCAGCAAGGATGACCAGAGGTCACTTTCATTGCCATCTTGGTTTTGGTGGGATTTGGCCAGCTTCTTTACTGCAAACTGTTTTTATCAGCAAGGTCTTTATGACCTGTATCTTGTGCCGACCTCCTATCTCATCCTGTGACTTAGAATGCCTAGCCTCCTGGGAATATAGCCCAGTAGGGTCTCAGCCTTATTTTACTCAACTCCTATTTAAGATGGAGTCGCTCTGGTTTGAATGCGTCTGACACAAGCAGGAATCCTTGCTCTCTAAGGCACCATCTCTTAAACCCTCCAGGCTGGATCAGGTGTCCTTTCTCAGTACCTGGATCTCCAAGGCATCAGTCTTTATCCCTTTCAAAACATGGTTGAAGATATGTTCTCTGGAGTCAGGCTGCTCAGATTTAAGTCCCACCTTATTAGCTCCGTGGACTCAGGCAAAGTATTTAATCCTTCTAAATCTCATCGGCATAACGGGGCTATTAGGACCTACCTGAAAGGGTTGTTTTGAGGTATTTTGAGAGGTGTGTAAAGCCCTTAGTTTAGCACAGTGCCTGGAACACAAGTCAGAGTTAGTAGTGTTGGCTGCTGTAATTGTCTTTGTCCACTATAAGTTCCTCTAAGAAGGAGCTGTGTCTTCTTCATATTAGTATCCTCAATGCTCAGCAAATGATAGGGGCTCAATAAGTGTTTGATCAATGCAGAGGAGGCCTGCACACCTACAAGAATTCAATAGGACATAGGCTCCTCTACCCCAGCATCTCCAGAAAACCAACCATCCCCAGTATCTGCAGACCAACAGCAGCTCATCCTCCTTGCAGCCTGCAAAACTATTCTGAAAGGACCAAATCACTTCTGGGCCACCCTTTCTGCACCACATGATTTTGGAGGGGAAGCTGCCTGATCAGCTTATAATAGATGGCTTCAGGGAAGTTGGCCAGTTCCATCTCCATCTACCCTCCACCCAAGCCATCCCATATAAAATAATAATACTCTGATGTTTTCTCCATTTTCTATAAAATATGAATAAAACCCTCTTTAGAAAACTTTGTGTTTTTAATGGATATGAAACATATAATGTAAGTTTTTGTTGTTGTTGTTTGAGATGGAGTCTTGCTTTGTCACCCAGGCTGGGGTGCAATGGCATGATCTCAGCTCACTGCAACCTCTGCTCATGTGTTCAAGTGATTCTCCTGCCTCAGCCTCTCAAGGAGCTGGGATTACAGGTGTGCGCCACCATGCCCAGCTAATTTTTGTATTTTTAGTAGAGACAGGGTTCCGCCATGTTGGCCAGGCTGGTCTTGAACTCCTGACCTCAAGTGATCTGCCCACCTTGGCCTCCCAAAGTGCTGGGATTACAGGCATGAGCCACCATGCCCAGTCTAACATGAGTTGTTTTTTCTTTTTTTAAAGTGCCTAAATGCGCAAAGTTTTGGAAGTCTCCTACCACCTTCTCCTCCTACCCTCAACAATTTCATACCAGAATTCAGCCCTTGAGTACCTCCTATACTGATTTATGGAGCAACCTCAGACAATTTTCTCCTTCCCCTAGTGCCAAGATTCCTCAAAGGGTAATTATTAAATAATAGGTGAATTATTTAAATACAGCTGGTGATAGAATAATAACTCAAAACTGATAAGGTGATACTCCTGGTGATTAAGGGGACAAGTGAACTCTAGTGCCAGGTTTGCTCCAGAAATCTCAGATGTTCCACCAGCCATCCGGCTCCAGGAAATCCAGAGGTCAGATGTCAGGAATTGAGCTTCCTTTAATACTTTGAATCCGGAAGGTTGGCAATGAGATTGATGTGTTCTGTACTTTCTTGGTAACTCAAAATGAAGGTTCTCCAAATAGGTGATGTGGCGCCATGTCTCTCCAGGCCACAGTGAGTATCAGCAGAATGAGGAGTCTCTATCTTAGCCACAAAAATGGCTGCAAACAATGCAGCCATAGGGGAAACTATTGGAAGTATTAGTCATATTTATAGGTATAAGTGAGTCCTCTAAATGAGGAATAGAAACATGATAAAATTCTATTTGTTCACACAACGGTAGAAAGTGGCAGTGTGTCAAAAAATAACAGATGCTGGTGAGGATGCAGAGAAAAGGGAATGCTTATATACTGGTAGAAGGAATGTAAATTAGTTCAACCATTGTGGAAAGCAGTCTGGAGATTTCTCAAATAACTTAAAACAGAACTACCATTTGACCCAGCAATCCCATTATACGTATATATCCAAAGGAATATAAATCATTCTACCAAAAAGACACTTGCACTTTCATGTTCATTGCAGTGCCATGTACGATAGTAAAGACACAGAATCATTAAAGTGGATCAAGTCAATGGTGGATTGGATAAAGGAAATCTGGTACATATACACCATGGAATACTACACAGCCATAAAAAAGAATGAAATCATGTCCTTTGCAACAACATGGATGGAGGTGGAGGCCATTATCCTAAGCAAACAAATACAGGAACAGAAAACCAAATACTGCATGTTCTCATTCATAAGTGGAAGCTAAACCTTGGGTACACACAGACACAAAGAAACAATAGACCACTGGTGGAGGGTGGGAGGAGGGTGGAGGGTGAGGATCAAAAAACTACCTATCAGGTACTATGCTTATTATCTGGATGATGAAATAATCTGTACACCAAACCCCTGCAATACACAATTTACCTATACAACAAAACTGCACATGTACCCCTGAACCTAAAAGTTTTTTTAAAAAGACAGTGGCAATGAAAGCTTTGAAAATCCAGAATCTTTGAATATATGTATAGAATTACATTTTTAGTAATTTTAAAGTGCTGTCTGTATTTTGTAACCATGCAAATTTGATCGAGAGAGCTTCTTGTGCAGATCTCTGATCTTTTCAAATACCCCATTAATTATCCTGAAGAATATAGAGATAGATAATAAGTTATGAGAAGACTGCCAGGTGCCACTAGGAATGAGAAAGCATAAAAAGGAAAATAAATCAGAGACTGGACCCACTGGGATTTCAATCAGAGCATGGATGTTATCTTTTTCTCCAGGCAGGATCCACAATAAAGGGTAAAAAGACATAGTACTTGAACCAGCCTGTTAGGGAAGCAATATTGTTCCAGGGACAGGGAGAAGATGTTATAAAAGGGTAAGGAATTATAAGACTGACTCCTCTTGCATGTGCATAAAGGAGAACTCATAGAGATAATGTAGACTTTCATAAAGTTTTCAACAAGTTCACATCCAAATGAGTCATCTTGGTATTGGCAAGGGCTGCTTTGTTCTGCATTGAGGGCTGTCTCAAAAATAAAAAATTATGTCTGATTGAAAATGAACATGATTATGGTCCTCCTGCAGCCTCTCTTGTCCTGCAATCATCCTCCATCCAGGAATCAGATGGTTTTCCAGAAATGAAAATCCAATCATGTTTGTCCTGCTTAATCCCTTCAGTGACTCTCACTGCCATCAGGCTAAAGCCTAAACCCTTTATGTGATAAGGGCTTTATGATCTGGCTCCTGGTTACCTTTCTCATTGCACATGTCATTTTTTGGATGCTCAATAGTACCAGAGTGAGCTCCTGTGCCCAGTGCCCAGGGCTAGTGATTGGTCAGACAGATGGTAGCATGTGGTGCTCAGACAAGGTGGCAATTGTTGCCCGCACCAGACAACTTCCTGGTGTGATTTCACACATTTCATTGTTCCTGACTGATAAAAAAAATCTATTGAAACTGATTAAACCCACAAGAACACACTGCTCAATAATTCCTAACATTAAAACGTGCTTTTTAAAAATCCTACTAAGTAAAAATTCCTTCGGGTACTGCCTTCTTTCAACATTAGGTACCAAGAATATACTGTAAATATTTTTCCTATTACTGAGGGGTACCAAAATAACTCCTGATTAAAGAAGACTAGTATGATCAAGAATCAATGTCTTTAATATATATTGTTTACGCCTTAAAATCATTAAGAAAAAAGATCTATCAGAAAAACAGAGCCAGGTCGGGTGGCTCACACCTGTAATCCTAGCACTTTGGGTGGCCAAGGTGGGCAGATCACTTGAGCTCAGGAGTTCAAGACCAGCCTGGGCAATATAGTAAGACCTCCTCTCTATTTTCAATTTTTAAAAAAAAAGAGAGAGAAAGAAATACAGACCGGGCACAGCAGCTCATGCCTGTAATCCCAGCACTTTGAGAGGCTGAGGTGGGTGGATCACCTGAGCCCAAGACTTCGAGACCCGCCTGGGCAACATGGCAAAACCCTGTCTCTACAAAAAAAATTACAAAAACCAGCAGGGCGTGGTAGCACTTGCCTGTAGTCCCAGCTACTTGGGGGGCTAAGGTGGGAGGATCTCGAGCCCAGGAAGTCAAGGCTGCAGTGAGCCTTGATTGCGCCACTACATTCCAGTCTGGGCAACAAAATGAGACTCTGCCTTAAAAAAAAAAAAAAAAACAAAAACAAGCGGTGGATTTGAACAAGGAAGTAAGAAAAATAACTGGACAATATGAAAAAAACTTTTAACCTCAATAATAAATAAATTCCAAATTTAAAAGTTTTCATCCATTAGGTTTAAAAATAATAATAGTAAACACTAAGACTATATACCACTGTCCTAAATACTTTATTAGTAAGAAATCATTAAACAATACTATGTGTTATTAGTACATCTATTATAAAGATAAGGAAACTGAGGCACAAAGAATGTAAACACTTTCCAGATCACTTCACCAGTAAATGGCAGAGCAAAGATAAAAGGGCAAAGAGTTTGGCTTCTGTGACTGTGCTCAGGGTACAGGGAACAGACACTGCATTCATTGCCCAGGAATATAAAATTATAAAACCTTTTATATTTATACCCAAAACAAAACATTTGAATACTTATTGACCCAGAAATTTCACTCCCAGAAATTTATCCTATGAGAAAAGTTAAGACACACACAAAAATTCATGGCAAGAGCGTTCATTATATTAATTATAACAGCAAAAAAAATTGGAAAATGAGTCGGGCACAGTGGCTCACGCCTTTAATCTCAGCACTTTGGGAGGCCAAGGTGGGCAGATAACCTGAGGCCAGGAATTTGAGAACAGCCTGACCAACATGGTGAAACCCCGTCTCTACTAAAAATACAAAAATTAGCCAGGCATGGTGGTGCGTGCCTGTAATCCCAGCTACTCGGGAGGCTGAGGCAGGAGAACCACTTGAACTCAGGAGGCAGAGGTTGCAGTGAGCCGAGATCGCGCCACTGCACTCCAGCCTGCGCGACAGAGTGAGATTCTGTCTCAGAAAAAAGAAAAACTTGGAAAATGAAATGTCTAACTATGAGACTGGTCAAATAAATTGTGGTAGACATATGGAATACTAGCAGTTATTTGAAATGTTGCAGAAAAGTCATTGCATGGAAAGATGTCCATGACAAATCATTGAGCCAAAAATTTACAAATTATTATGCAAAGTGTATCTCATTTTGTTGAAAAAAAAAAGATATATAAGCACAGAGAAAAAAAAAGTTTTAGAAGGATATGCAGTTGGCCCTCAATATCCGAGGGTTCCACATCTGTGAATCCAACCAACCATAAACTGAAATTAAATAAAAAAATGAAGTCAATATAACAATAAAAAATTATAGAAATAAACATGACAGTATAACAACTATTTGCATAGCATTTACATTGTATTAGGTATAATAAGTAATCTAGAGATGATTTCAAGGAAGATGTGCATAAGTTATATGCAAATACTAAGCCATTTTACATAAGGGACTTTAGCATCTGAGGAATTAGGTAACCACAGGGGGTCCCAAACCAATCCCTTGCAGATACCGGAAGACAACTGTACACCAAAATATCATCCCTGTGTGATGGAATTGGGAGCGGCTTTTATCTTATTCTTTTACTTAACTAATTTGTAATTTTCTTTTTTGGAAATTTGTAATTTTCTTATAATAGACTTGTATACTTGTATTCTTATTAGAACAGCGTGTTCCCTTTTATCAACAGAAAAGACATTCCAAGACCCCCAGTGGATGCCCGAAACTATACAGATAGTACCAAACCCTATATATACTGTTTTTTCCTATAAATACATACCAATAATAAAATTTAATTTAGAAATTAGCCACCAAAAGAGAATAAAACAATAACTAATAGTAACATAGAACTATCATTATATACTGTAATAATAATAGTAAACACTGTTATGTTATGGGAACGTGGTCTCTCTCTCTCAGAATGTCTTATTGTACTGTCTCACCTATTTTAGAACTGTGGTTGACTTCAGATAACTGAATAAGTGGGGACTACGGGGTACACTAAAGTCATCTAGAAAAAAAGACGGAAGGTCACAGTAGGATTCCTTCTGTTTTTGCCCTCTAGCAAAATGAGAATAAAGTAATACAATTCTTTAAGATCTGGAGAACAATATAACAATAATGGCCATTAAGATGGGTGGAAGAGGCAGGGCCTTACCGTTAACATAATGATACGGGCAGGGGCAAATTAGCAAACAGGAACCACATGGAAATCATATGATTTGGTCAAGTCTCATGGGCACAGGATGGTACTGTAGATCCAAAATAGTTTTAAGATCCATTTGCAGGAATTCATGGATCTTTACTCCACCATTACACACAGCTACTCCCAAGTGTCTACCACCCTGGCCCCTTTGAATTGCTGTTTCTCACACCTTCTAGTATTTCTGCCTTAAAGCTTCTGTTTACTCATAGATTAGGTTCCTCATTACTTCAATGCACTAGTGTAAGATCCAGAAAGTGGGAGATAATCCCTATAAAGGTTTAGGAACCTCCCATATCGGTGATGTTTGTGGGTATCCAGTGGTCTTTGGCATACCAGGACAGCCCCTCTAAAGTAAAGCACAAGTTGAACCACTTCACACCCTCTACTACAAAGAAAAAGGCACAGCACTTTGTGGGCCTCTGGATTCTGGAGACAACACACACCCTACTTGGGAACAGTACTCTGACCCATTTATGCAGTGATTTGTAAAGCTGCCAGTTTTGTTTTTCCAGAGACAGGATCACAGTTTGTCACCCAGGCTGGAGTGCAGTGGGTGGCATGATCATAGCTCCCTGCAACCTTGAACTCTTGGGCTCAAGAAATCCTCCTATCTCAGCCTTCCAATTAGTTAGGCACATACCAGGCATGCCTGGCTATAAGCTGCCAGTTTTGAATGGAGCCCAGAAAGGACTCTGCAGCAGATCCAGGCTGCAGTGTAAGCAGCAGTCACTTGGGTCATATAACACAATAAAGCCAATACTCTAGGTGTCTGTGGTAGCTAAGGATGCTGCTTGGAGTCTCCAGCAAGACCTTGGCAATAGAATAGTTGCAGTGCCGACTTCTTAGGTTGTGGAGCAAGGCCATGCATTCTGCAGCAAAGAAAAATTCACCATTCCAAAAGCAGCTGGGCACCCAGTATGAGATGAGATGACCATTCAACCAGAACTGCCTATCAAGATCTGGACAGTCAGAAGCACCCTCATGTGATTGGATGCACATAGCAGCTCTAGGGCACAAATGAATTTAGCTAAGCCTATTAAAGGCTTAGCTAAAGTACCAGCTTAAGGACATCTAGCAGGGTTGAGGCTTAGGGTTGACCATGTGGTATATGCAACGAACCAATGGTCATAGATACAGTGCTATGCCCCAGCAGCTAGAATTTATGACTCTGAGAATCAAGAAGTAGGATTGGCCCCTTTTGCCATCCCAGTGACTCACGGTGGAATGTGTGCTTCCCCTCCCTCCAAATTTAGGTTCTGCTGGAAGAAGTCCTGATTCCCATGCTGGGGCATAAGAACACTTTCACCAGGAAAACAAAATAAACTAGTACTTCTTGTATTTGGGAAACAGTAGACCAAAAAAGAAATTTCCATACTGGCAGCAGTAAGTGACCCACGGAGCTAGGGTTGCTGCTACACAATGGGGCAAAAAGGGTAATGTCTGGAGTCCAGGGGATTCACTGGAGCATCTCGGTGCTTCCACTTCCAGCCCAGCTGTAAACATGCAATTGCTACAGCAAAGGGCTGATGATGATAGAGTAACTAAGATTCTGGTCCTTAGAAATGAAGGCTTTGGTGACTCCATCTGGCTAGCAATCTAGACCTGCTAAAATGATGGCCAAGGAAGGGAAATCTAGTAAGTACGATGAGGGGAGATGAATGAGTTACAGACTCTGGGCCAGTTTCAACAGTATGTACTGTAGCTTGTTCCACTAATGGTCCATACTTAGTGTTCTGTAGATTGTACACAGCCATCACCTTGAAGGACATGTTATAGATTGGACTCAGTGTATGTACAAATAGATGCAAGCAGTGCATGAAGTGGAGGAAGAAATCCTTTACCTCTTTTGCCTGCCTCACAACCTCTTGGTCCACCTTTTTACCCTTAACTATTGCTGCCACTGTCGGCTGCCTGCAAGTGTAACCTGACAATACTTTACCTCAGCTGCACATCACTTGCTTTCTGCCCTAAGCTTCCTTTCTCCCTCATGTGTAATGCCTGTAAACACAGTCAGCCATTCCAAGGTATGTCCACACCCTGATGTACACAAGAATTGCATGGGATAACCCTTGACCAACGGACACAAAAGAAATATTTGCTTTTCCCACATCTGGTTGGAAAATTCAATGTACATTCCACAGGGCTTCTCAGAAGGTCCCAGGTGGGAGCCCGTTACTCTCAGAGGCAACAGGTTCATGGCACATGTTTGCTGGCATTCCCTCCTTCCATGTTTCACTCTTCCCAATCTTCTATTCCTTCAGATCACTTCCTAACATAAACTACCTGCATAGAAGACTTTCCCTCAGTCTCTGCTTTCTGGGGCAACCCAGGCTAATGCAAGCATCAAATCAAAGTATAGTCATGGATATCCTTTGAAAGTTAAGACCAATATACCATGTAAACCAACCCTACAGAGCATGCTGGTTATCTACAGCACTTGACTTTACTCTGCCTTTGTGGTGAAATTATCACCCTACTGTTTCCAGACTTAACTACAAAGCATAATACTCTTATTTCATTATCATCTTCATGACCTTGTGAGGTAGTAGGCTGTCTCCATGCTACAGATGAGCATATGGAGGCTCAGTATTCCAACTGTTTAACTTGAGCTAGGATTCTAGCCCAGATTTGACCTCCAAAGCTCACAGCCCTAACCATTATATTTCTGTTCCTCAGCATGACCTCCACTCTCCATCTCCTCACCCCACAGTAGCCCACAATCCAGCCATACCCAACACACCTTGCTCTTTCTTGCTCCTGTTTTGTCCTGTCAGCCTTGTGAACTTCAGAGCCTAGATCAAATGCCACCTCCCTAAATTCCTCAGGTGGAACTGCTTCTCATCAGCTTGCCTACATCATTTTCCTGAATCTCGATTGTATTTTTAACATTGGTGTTAGTTTGGCTGTATTTACCACTGCAGCTGGAGCCAGACAAGGGCTTAGGTATTAAATAGTACCAGACGGTAGTAAGCACTCAAATAATTGTTCAATAAACAGTTGTCAGAGTATGTACTCCTTAAGAATAGGCTCTGTCTTACTGGCTGTTGTATTCTCTGCACATAACATAATGCCTGGCTTGTAGGTAACACTTGCTTGTTGAACAACTGATTGTAGAGTCTGTACTTTCTAAGAGCTCACAGTTTAATGAAGTTTGTGTTCATTCATTCAATGTCCAGCAAATGTTTGCTGTCACTCTGACAGCAGATTCCCAACACGGGCCACTTCTACTTCTGTGTTGTTAGGGTGTTAATAAGTTTTTAACATTGAATCAAGGTAATACTAAGAAAGAGAAACTACTGCTTAATGATTAATAGATGATTTATTTAGGCAGGAATACATACAGTCATCATTGCCAGACTTAATATGAGAGGTGAAATGTTCGATCCAATTTTCCTTCCTGGATAAGTTTTTCTTTCCTATCCTGTAAAGACCGAAAAAAAGTACATTAAAGACAATATATTCTGCCAGTTGGCTATATTAGTTAAAAATAAATAAATAAAAAAGGTAAGAAAAACTGCATTTTGGCACAACCCATGGTACGACTGACAAACAGAATGAAACACTCCAAACCTAATTGCAATCCCACTGTCTAAAGCCCAGGGAGTGTGCGAAGAAATAGTAATCCGAGGAACTAAAGACACAGTAAGAAAATGCTCCTATTCAAAAACATCTTACTCACATTTTAGTCATTAGAAATATATTATCCCATAAAAGCATACACTGAAAGCAAAATGCAAACACTTTCTGGGAAAGTGTGGACTACCTTTCTGTTAAGTAGATCATTTACCAGATAATCAAAATACACGAGCTCTAATGAGAAAGCAGATGGGCCAGTTAAAGACAAAGCTAGACGAGTGGGCTCCAGTTGCAACACAAGCCTGGGGGTGGCAGTTCAGGGTTTAGTACTAGATGTGGAATGGTTTGGTGCCAAAGATCAGCTTGACTTTCTCTCCAATCATATACCCAGGCTGCTGACAGCAGCTATTCCTCACACAGGCAGCTTGTGCGTCTCTGTCCCTAGAGTATTAATAGGTTTTAACATTAATTTTCAAAATGTGACCAACATAAATAGAATTCACGCAAACAGGAAACGCACTAAATGATTTATGTATTCTGCTAATACTTAACCCAATAAACATCATCTTTTTAAAAAACAAATGAACTAAGAAAAATAGACAAAGGTAACTGAAAACTTTGTTTTAACTCCTGCTGGAAAGGAATAAAGATAAAAGAAGAGAGGAAGGGAAGGCAGAGGACAGCCCCAAGGTGGGAGGGGCACTGGTGGCAATCTTCACGAGAAGGAGCTGCAGCTGGTCCCTAGAAAGGGCACCTATCACTCAAATACTAAACATCTGGTCTGAATACTTACCCTCTCAGTTTTGATAATATAATAAATGAAGATGAGGGGCCCAAATCCACACAGAGCTCCCACGAGTGAGTTTTTAGGAGTGGGTCTGAAATTAGGATAGACATTTATTGTTCTTGCATAGGCCCAACGAATCAAGGCAGGATTTTCCTAAAATTAATGAAAACAAAAAGTTATAGAACTTAAGAAGGATCACATTGAGAAACAAATTCACAGGGACTTTTGTGAAGGAGCACAGATGCATTTTGTTCTCTAGAACAGTTAAGGGTATATCATGAATATTCCTAAACAGCTTCAGGAAAGATCTTTCATTTCTGGTGTTTTTTGAATTCTAATGATCTTGTTCAAATCCTTCAGAATGTAGAAGGCTCATATCACTAATTAGCTTTCTGTTTATTTAAGAATCCTAATCTTAATCTAACTAATCTAACCTAATCTAACTGTCAGAGAAGCAACTTTTTCTCCTTTGTCATTTTTATCTATTCTTCTCTGGACTGTTTTTAGCTTCATTGTCAAGTGTGACCATCAGAACCATGCAGTATTCCCAATGAAGAGAAACAGATTTCATATGCTCTATCATGCTTTGTATTTTGTTTCCAGGACCCTTTCTAATGCTATCACCAAAATAGTCTTTCCAGGCTACAAATAAGCTGTAGGAAGATGAAGGAGGGGGTAGGCTAGCTGAACTGTAAGTTTTTTAAGCTGACCTGACTGATATTTTAAAAGCATTAATTCAGACATTTCACACTATTAAAAGTTTTGTAGAAAGGTCAAAGTTGTTAAAGAAAAATAATCAAACTGTCTTGGTTAAGAAAATAATTGTCCATTTTAATATGTTTATACTAGAATAACTATCCATGAATAGCAAATCTACCCACAAACACATAATTAAATTTAATTATCTAAATGCCCAAGTGATTTTACAAAATTAGTCTCTCCAATTAACTGACAGATAAAAATAAGCAAATAAAATCAGCTTTAAGACTTTAATATATAACATGAATATTCAAGGTCCTAACCAACATCAAGAAGTCATGATTTGTAGGACTAAAATAATTTCACAAGGTCTTCCACAGTCATATTTCAAACTAAATTACAACAATTTACCCTGAGATAATCAGCTGCAACTCAGACGTTTAAAAAAAAAAAAAAAATCTTATGATGGAAATGCTCCTGTTCCTTTTAATCAGACTGAAATTCCTCAAGGGTGTAAGCACTCACTACTAGATACAAAGTCCCAAAATATCTCCTGCTGTTCTAGAAACTATTGACGTTATCACACCACATTAAAATGAAAGCACATGCAAGTGTTCTGCAGCATTGTTTATTATTATGCCTATACTGCCAACAAGAAAAAAGAGGGTAAAAACACAGATGTAGGTCCAAGGGGATGTTAAAGCTCAATAGCTGAAAGGGTTAATGCATCTATTCTTACATCCTTTCTGCTATAAATGTATTTGAATGACTATCAAATGGCAGACTTCTCAATTTGCTAGTCACCTCTCTGTGCTTTAATATCTGCCAGATCTGTCTTCCAGAAACAGACATTTCATTTCATAAAAATATCAATTGCCCCATGACCATAGTTCATTAAGCCCAGTAATGTTATTGAGAGGTTCCAAAAGACACACTACGAAGAGAGTTTTCCTCCTCTGACATCACTAAAAGTCCAATGCACTCTTGGTAGCATCTGACATGGTGAAAACTCCTGAAAATCATTTCTTCACTTGACTTCCAGGCCCACACCTGCTTGGATTTCCTGCTAACTCTATGGCCATTCTCTCTTCATCTCTTTGCTCTTTTCCTCCTCATCTCCCCAATCTCTTAATATTGGACCTCGGACCTTGCTGGTCTTTCCTATCTACATTTACTCCCTTGATGATGTCATCTAGTCACATGACTTTAAATAATCTATCTAAAGGCTGATGATTCCCAAAATTTTACCTCCAGCCCTGTAACTCTACCCTGAACTCCAGACTTAATATCCAACCAACTGCTCAACTCTGACATACGGTCTAACAGGCATCTAAAATGTCACATATCCCAAACTGATTTCCCAACAGTCTACTCCACCTCCACACCTTCTCCTCTCACATTCCTGTGTTTCTTAGTAAAAGGCAACTTCATTTTTAAAATCACTTAGGTCAAAAACCTTGGAGTCATCCTTGACTCCTCTTTCATACACCACATCCAGTCTATCAGCAAACCTGGTTGGCTCTACTTTTAAAATACACCCAGAATCTACCATTTCTCACTGCCTTCTGCCACCACCCTGGTAGCCACTATCAACAGAGATTGGATTACTACAAAAGCCTCCTAGTCTCCCTGATCCTGTCCTTTCCCCCATAGTCAATTCTCAACTAAGCAGCCAGAGAATTTGTTGTCCAGATCATGAAATTCCCTATTCAGTAAAAGTCCTTACAATGGCCTACAAGGCCTGGTGTGATCTTGTCCCACTCTGCCCTCACCTTTCTCCACTTTAGTCACAAGGGTCTCTCCAGTGTTTTTTCAATTAACCTGACACTCTCCTGCCTAATGGCCCTTGCACTTGCTGTTCCCTGATGAGTATGCTGCCTTCCTAGAGAGCTAGGTCCCTCACCCCACTTCTTTCAGATCTTTATTCAGATGTCACCTTCAAACAGAGGCCTTCCCTGGGCCTAAGATTGTAGCTGCTTACCTCCCCTACTTCATACACACACTCCAAATCTCCCCTGCTTTATGTTTTTTCTTATCACTTACCACTACCTAACATGTTAAATGATTTTAATTTTTTAACTTGTTTCTTGTCTCCCCTACTAGAAAGTTTGTTCTACAAGGACAGGAATTTTTGCCTGTTTTGATCTCCATTGTTATCTTGGTGTGTAAAATAGGGCCATGACAGACCCTCAGCAATTATTTATTGATTCAATCAATCATTCTTAAAGATTAGGCAAGATGGCCAGGCACAGTGGCTCAAGTCTGTAATCCCAGCACTCTGAGAGGCGGAGACAGGAGGATCGCTTGAGCTCAGGAGTTCAAGACCAGCCTGGGCAAAATGATGAAACTCCGTCTCTATAAAAAATACAAAAAAATTAACCGGACATGGTAGCACACATCTGTGGTCCCAGCTACTTGGAAGGCAGAGGTGGGAGGACAGCTTGAGCCCGGGAGGCAGAGGCTGCAGTGAGCCGAGATCATACCACTGCACTCCAGCCTGGGTGACAGAGTAAGATCCTGTCTCAAGGGAAAAAAAAAAAATTAGGCAAGAGAATTTACATGTACTGATTAATAAATGATAGTGTCACACACTCATTTAATCAACAGAACCAAAGGGACTGGTAGTATTACCTCTATTTACACATGAGAAAATTGAAACTACCCTGAGGCATACAGCTAGAAGACAGAAGATCTCGGTTTCAATTTCAGGTCTGACTGAGGCCATATTCTTTTTTAATGCATCACACTAACACATCAAACCCATTCATGTGAGTTTGTAATAAATGTGTCTCTCTGCACCCTCTTCCCAAGTTAACAAGGTTCTGGCTGGAGACAGTACAGCCAACTAGTTAAAAGCAGATGCTGTGGGTTACACAAACCAGGGTTAGAATTTTGCTCTATCACCTACTAAAGGGGTATCTCTGTATGACCTACTTGTCCTTCCCATGTTGTCTTCTCATCTGTAAAATGGGGACAGTAGTAGAGCTTAACTATCCAAATAGTTGTGATATGTAAATAATACTCAAAAAGAGTTTAGCACAGCGCCTGGCACACTGTAATTTTCATTCAATCCTCATAACTTCCAAAAATTCCAAAACACCAGTGCAACATGTGGGAAAAGTCCTGTTCTGTTAACATCGTATTTAACCTACTTAGCTCCTGTATAGAAAACTATCTAATGAAAGCACACCTGTTAATTACCAGTTTACTGGGCATATATTATGTGCTGGGAATGTTACACAGACTATCTTATTTAACCTCATAATTCTATGAAGAATGCACATCATTTATATATGAAACCAGGAAACTATAATTCAGAGGAGTTAAAGTTGCCCAAGGTAATAGAGTTAGCCAATGAGTAGTGCTTTGGGTTCTGACTCCAAAGCCTAGAACTTCAACAAGCTTCAGGGTCTTTAAAAAAGATGCAGGTTGAAGGAATCACTGTATTCCCATCAGGAGAGAGCAGTATCCCTATGAGCTGTGAACTGAAAGGTAAACACCAGCTCATATATATATATATTATATATATGTTTAATATATAATATATATATGCATATATAGAGAACATTTTCTGAACACGCCTTACGAACGAGGCACTGTGCTAGGACAGTCACATGCTCTATCTCATTTAATCCTAACAGCCTGATAAAAGAGTAAGCACTATATTACGCCCATTTTGCAGACAGAAAATCGAGGATAAGCAGAGTGAATAACGTTCTTAAGGTCACGCAAGCAGGAAGTGATCAAGCCAGGATTCAAACCCAGCCAGGTCTGAGTCCAGAGCCGGTCCTCTCGAGGGCCAAGCTCTGGCAAAGGTGGAAGGATAGTGAGTTGGCTAGGCCTGGAAGAGGACCTGCGTCTGAGATACTGATCGGGAGCGGTGGCCGACCCTTTGCGTGGTCTCTCTCGGTCTCTCCCAGGACTCGGGCCCTGTTCCCGCCCGGGAGGCCCCACACTCACGATGAGCCCTCGGCGGTTGGGATCGTTGTACTGAAGCAGGTACTCTCGTTTCAGCCGAGCTCTTATGGCCAACCGCTCGGCTTGCGCCCTCCGGGTTTCCGGAGATATGTTGTATTTGGCTGGGTCGAGGGTTTCAGGCAGAGTGGCCAGGCTCGACGGCTTATACTTTGGGAACGACATCTTGGCGACCCAGGGCACAATTGCGCCTGCGCGATTCTGAGGCCCTTTGTCTATGCTGACCTTCAGCTTCAGGAAGTGCGCCTGCGCGTTAGCAGAGGTTGGAGATGACGTTAACAAGGAGCTCCGCCTCTTTCTCCTACCTTCCTGAACACGGCAGCGTTCGCTCAGTGATATGCGCATGCGCGAAGTGCTCTTCTCGCAGTGCGCCGTGCCCGACCGCCGCTCCCCACCTACTCATCTGTCGCCCTTCTGCTTCTTCCTAGCAGCCTTGTCTCTACTGACATAACCAGGGCCTATTAGGTAAAGTTGAGCTGTGTGGGACTGGCTGTGGAGTCAGAAGTCCGGGTTTTCACTGTGGGTCTAACCGTGCTGTGTCACCTTGGATAAGTCACTTAACGTCTCTGAGTTTCCTTTTCCTTATCCTGGAGATAATGACTCCTGTCCACCTAGCGAAGTTGTGAGGATTAAATAAGCTAACAAATAGATCACAAAGTGCTTTGCAAAACAGAATTCCCTACCCAAGAAGAAGAGAATAAGCTTTTCTGTACTTTACCATGCTAGATTCATACAACATTAAGTGTAAGCTTATTTTTCACAGGTACGAAATAATGATTAATAGGAAAAATGATGTTATAAGAGAAATGTTGCCTGACTGACTATAGAAGGTCAGGAAGAAAATGAGATACTGAATAAAGCTGAGAAAATATCTCAGTTAAAATGCTAAAACCTCTTGCCTAAAATCCTTAGCACTCTTAAGATGCAAAGAATTAAAAACATCCTTACAGGTATGAAAATACTCATAGGGGCATTGTATCCTATTGTAAAAGACGATCTGGGGCGAAAACTGAAGTAATCGGAAATAAAACCTTCTCTATCCCTGCTGTCCTTCCTTCTCCCCAATTACCAAGGAGAAAAAGCAACTTCAAGTTTCACAGAAGGGTCTTTGGGTTCACCTTCTCCTCAGGGGAAAAAATGTAAACAATATTTCCATAACTCGGGCAAAGAAAGATGGATCAAAAGAGAGCCCCAGCTTGGCTGAAACGTCTAGGGGCATGTAGGTATGTTGGGAAATGGTTGCTAGAAAAGGGACCTAGAAAGGGTTGGCGTTTGAAATGATGAGAAGCAGCACTGCTGTCAAATTTATTCAACATTTTAATACTGCTTTAAAATATTTATTAAGCACCCACCGCGTGAAGCACACAGCACACTAGTCAGTGTTAAGTCAATCTTCTAGGCTCAGTGGGGGAAATCCAGACAAAATGGAAGATGGGGTGTTTGTCTTCCAGGAGCTGACAATCAGGCAGTACAGAAAGAATAGGCAGAAATGGTAATATTTGCAAAGTAGTCTAATGTCCAGATGAATATAGAGCAAAATGGACTCAAGAGAATGCAGGCTGAGAGAATGTAGAAAAAATGAACACGAGTTACTCAGACTCAATTTTAAAGGAGAAAAAAAGGAAATTCTGACTTGTTCAAAGGTGTTTTGAAATACTAAGAAAATAATACAATATGAAAAGCAAGAGCAGGTTATAAAATTCTAAAGACTACATAAAGTTTCAAAAACCTGTATAGATTAGACTCTGATCTAGGAAGGAGAGCATGTAAAAAGAACAAAAGGATAAAGGAGAGTCCAGCGAGTACGAACTGATGCAGGGCAGGCGAGCCCCAAAGTGGGGCTTAGGCAACCAGGGTACTTGGCTTTGCCCAGGAAAGAATTCAAGGGCAACCCGGAGGTAGAAGAAAACAATTTTATTGAAGAAGCAGTGTTACAGCTTTGGTGGTGTCACAGCCGTGACTGCTCCTGTAGAGCAGGGCCACCTCATAGGCAGAAAGCACCAGCTCAGGCCAGCTTTGAGTCACATTTATACCTGCATTTGGCAGTTTGGCCGGGCGCGGTGGCTCACGCCTGTAATCCCAAGACTTTGGGAGACCAAGGCGGGCGGATCACGAGGTCAGGCGATCGAGACCATCCTGGCTTGCACGGTGAAACCCCATCTCTACTAAAAATACAAAAAAAAAAAAAAAAAAAAGCCGGGCGTGGTGGCGGGCGCCGGTAGTCCTAGCTACTTGGGAGGCTGAGGCAGGAGAATGGCCTGAACCCGGGAGGCGGAGCTTGCAAGTGAGCCGAGATCGCGGCACTGCACTCTAGCCTGGGCGACAGAGCGAGACTCGGTCTCAAAAAAAAAAATAAGAGGCAGTTTATGCAAACATTTCTAGGGAAGGGGTAGTAACTTTTGGGTCATCAGGTCATTGCCCTGAAAGGGGTAGTAACTCCCGGGTGTTGCCATGGCAATGATGAACTGACACACTGGTGTGCTTATCTGATGGAAAGCAGCTTCCACCTCCGACCTGTTTAGGCTAGTCCTCAATTTGGTTCGGTGTCCGAGTCCTACCTCCTACCTCAAAACCAGCTGACTAGGTTAAAGAAGATTTCTTAAGGTTACTATAAAGAAAGCAAGCTTTGAGATGAGTTAAAGTAGTTATTACCAAACTTGCCTGATTATCACGAGGATTGCTTGTGATGAGTGTTAAAAAAAGGGAGTTTAGCCAGGTGTGGTAGCATGTACCTGTAGTCCTAGCTACTGGAGAGGCTGAGGCCGGAAGATCCCTTGATCCCAGGAGTATAAGTCCAGCCTAGGCAACACAGTGAGACTGCACCTCTAAAAAAAAAAAAAAAAAAAGAAGTAAAAATAATTAGTAAATTAAAATATGGAATTTTTTTTTAACTCCTAGTTCCCGTTCTCCACCTGGAGATTCAAAACTGGTATGGCAGAGGAACCCAAGAGTCTGTATTTTTTACAATTTTCAGTGGGGGAGTGGTGGTATTAAAATATATTACATGCTTGTAAAACAGAGGTGAGTACAAAAGGTCTTTCTTTTCCAAAGATAATTGGTACCAGAAAAGGCCCTCTTAGAATGAATCCATTAAAGATAGAGACGTAGTCCATAGTGGAAGAGTGGAAGAAAAAGACTTAATTTGAACTTTATATTGAAAAAAATTCAACCAAAACTTACAAAAATGAATTTATCTTATATTTAACACGTTAGGTTACAATTGCAAGTATGTGCTAACTCTGGTAATTCAAATGTTTTGGAGGAGGGACATAATTTTTTATATGGCTCATTATCCTTCACTGTGCATTTGATTTTTGCTTCAGGGTCTTATTTGCAAAAGTTTTGGAGGCGTTTATCTAGTTTTCCCAAAGTCCTCTCTTAATCCTTTGAAATCAGATTATTTCTTTTTCATGTATTGCTGTCAACATTGTTCTCATTGATTTTCTCTTTTTCATTTGTTATCTGGTCCAACTCTGTGAAGTCCTCCTTTATTAATGACTTTGCATGTGGATCCGGCAGTTTACTAACATCAATTTCAAGATCATGAAATTTCACATCTTTTGCAAATTTTCACTTTTAATTTGCAATAGATTTCAGTTGTATTCGAGGGCTGGCTATTTCCAAATGAATGACAAGGATTTTGATAGAAGTGGGTATAGGCACTATGGTTAAAAGATTGAACAATGTAAGTGGGGAACAATTTCACAAGTTGTCATTTCATCAATGAATATTTCCTGTTTTGAAGACTTTTACTTCCTAAGAAACCTCCTAACAGAATTTATCAGGTCATGGGTTACAAGGACAAAGTATATGTACCTGTGTTTGGCTGGAAGAAGGGGGATGATATGGTGAAGTGAAGAAGGAATGCAAATGGGAAGGAGTGGTTAAGTTACGTGGATAGGGCAGGGTTTTGGGGAACAGAAGATGAATAGGTGGATATAGAAACTGTAAGAAAGGTGAATCGAGAAAGCACTGTATTATCTTGCTTTTTCCTCTATAGAATACAATATTACAACAATCTTGCCATCTGAAGAGGCAAACAAAGTGTATGCAGCCAAAATATGTAGGAAAAAATATAGAGGTATATCAGAAAATTAATACAAATATTTTATTATTTCTTTTATATATTTCATTTTGTGATGCTTGTTTTAAATTTGTAATGTATTGTGATTTTTCTCATTTATATCTAATTGTATTTGTAATTTTGTATAATTTTTCTTAGAGAAGGCTCCTCCAAAACCTGGATCTTCCTCAAACCTGGATCCTCCTGTTAGTTTCATTAAGGTTGCAAGGAAGAGACAGAGAGTGCTATGTGAATTAATTTAATTGGCAAGGAGATCCAGGAACATGGGGTAGCAAGGACAGTCATCTCTTTGGTTGTATAGCCAACCTGGGACCTTGCCTCCCAATATTGGAATGAACAGCAGCCCTAAGGGAGAATAAGAACAATATTTCAGGGTTTTCAGGGTCCTGCTTGAGCTTAATAACCCACATTCTATTTGTTTACCTAGCACTTACTCTTCCTCCAAAAGAAGACATTACTGGGTCCATTTGACACTTCAATCTAGATTGCCCCAAAGCACCACATGGGAGGTTGGCTTTCATTGTATCCAACTCCTCGGTAGTTCTGTTGACTTGGGCACTGTCCTGATCAGTCATGAATAAGCATATAACTGTTTTCACCCAATAGGTACACCCAAGTCACAGAAGTTTATGATATTTAGAAAAGACCCACCTAGGACTACTTTCTTTCTAAGTGGTAAGGTATCCAGCAGGCACTTTGAGACTACAAGGCCTGTCCATGACAAACATATGTTACTTTCTATATGTTTTTACTATGGCTTTGTAATGTCTTGTTATTTCATGGGGCAAATCCCTCTGTTTTATCATAGTTCAAAATTGTCTAAGCTACGTTTGTTCCTCTTCTCTTTCAGATGAATTTTAGAATTAAGTTATCAAGTCCTATAAAAAAAATCCATTGAGATTTTTATTGGAATTGCACTAAATTTATAGCTTGACTTGGTGAGACTAGACATCTTTGTAAATATTGTATCTTCCCATCCGTGATCATTAGTCAGGTCTCCTTTTATGTCTTTCAATCATGTTTTGTAACTTTCTCCATAAAGAACTCTTGCCTCTCTAATACAGTAATAGATTTTTATTGCTGCTGTTGTTTACTTTTCTGATTACATCTTCCTACTTGTTATTGCTGGGATATGGGAATATTATTGATTTTTATATACTTATCTTGGAATCAGTAACCTTGTTAAAATTTTTATTAGTACTATTAGCTTTTCTTTACATTCTTTAGGATTCGTCTGTGTAGTCAGTCATATCTCATGCAAATAGCATTCTTGCCTTTTCTTTTCCAAGTCTTAAACTTATTTTCTCTCTCTCTCTCCTATTGCATTCGCTAGGACCTCTAGTACAATGTTGCATAATAGTGGAAATAGAGGGTCTCCTATCTTGTTCCCAACTCTAATAGAAAAATCATCTGGTATTTCACCATCATATATGATGCTTACTATAAGTTTTGACAGAAACCCTTTATTGGGTTAAGAAAATTCCCTTATATTCCTTGGCAAAAGTTTTTTTTTTAATCATGTATGGGTGTTTAATTGATCAAATGCTATTTCAACACTTTTAAGATCTATTAACTGTTTTTTCTCTATTAGTCTATTAAAGGCAGATAGCCTTGGTAAGTTGTTCTGATGTAGAGTTGTTTTGCATTCTGGAATTTACCCTATGTCATGGCTATGATGTATGTTTCTTAATATGCTGATGAATTACATTTGTTAGCATTTTACTTTGAATTCTGTCATTTGTTTATAGGTGAATTGGCTCTAAAGGTTCTTTTTAGCTTATTTTGTTCTTGTCTAGTTTTGTTATTATATTTACACGAATACATGGGATATACTTCCTTCTTTTTTAATGGGGGTAGTATATTTACATGAAATGAGTTGGATAGATTTCTCTTTTTTTTTTTTTTTTTAACTCTCCAAAACAGTTTGTATAAGATAGGGACTATCTATTCGATGAAGGCTTGGTGAATTAACTTGTGTAACTGTCTGGGCCTTCCATGTTTTTTTCAGGGGAGATTTTTGGCTATTACTTTAATTTCTGTAATGGTTGTTGGTTTGTTCAGTTTTTCTCTTTCTTCTTGAATTAATTTTGATAATTTATATTTTCTCAAATATCTTGTTTTAAATGTACTGCCATAGAGTTTCTAACTTCATCCCATGAATTTTTTCAGTCTCCACTGTCTTTATAATTATGTTCCTCCCTTTACTTCTAATATTATTGATTGCTTTTTCCTTCATCCATTCTGCTAGAGGATTGTCTACTTTGTCTTTTAATAGAACCCATTTTTAAGAAGATTTTATTTTTTAGAGGAGTTTTAGTTTCACAGCAAAATTAAGAGGAAGATACAGAGATTGTCCATTTACCACCTGTGCCCCCATATAGATAGCCTCCCCCATTATCAACATCCTCCACCAGAGTAGTACATTTGTTACAATTGATTAACCAACATTGACATCATTATTACCCAAAGTCCATAGTTTACATTGTGGTTCACTCTTGGTGTTGCACATTCTATGTATTGGACAAACCTATAATGACACATATCCAATGTTATAGTATCATACAGTGTATTTTCCCTGCCCTAAAAATTACCTGTGCTCTGCATATTCAACCTTCCTCTCACCTTCTCACCAACCTCTGGCAACCACTGATCTTTTTCTCTTTCCATAATCTTGCCTTTTCTAGAATGTCAATAGTTGGAATCCTACAGTATCTGGCCTTTTCAGATTGTCTTCTTTCACTTATAAATATGCATTTAAGATTCCTTCATATCTTTTCATGGCTTCATAGCTCATTTCTTTTTAGGGCTGGGTAACATTCCATTGTCTTCATGTACCACAATTTATTCATCCATTCACCTACTGAAGGACATATTGGTTGCTTCTAAGTTTTGGTAATTATGAATAAAGCTACTATAAACATCCACGTGCAGGTTTTAGTGTGGACATAAGCTTTCAACTCCTTTAGGTAAATACCAAGGAGCATAATTGCTGAATTGTATGGTAAGAATATGTGTAGTTTTGGCCGGGTGCAGTGGCTCACACCTGTAATCCCAGCACTTTGGGAAGCCAAGACAGGTGGATCACCTGAGGTCAGGAGTTTGAGACCAGCCTGGCCAACATGGTGAAACCCCATCTCTACTAAAAATACAAAAATTAGCCAGGCGTGGTGGCGAGCACTTGTAATCCTAGCTACTCGGGAGGCTGAGGCACAAGGTTGACTTGAACCCGGGAGACGGAGGTTTCAGTGAGCTGAGATCTCACCACTGCACTCCAGCCTGGGCAACAGAGTTAGACTTTATCTCAAAAAAAAAAAAAAAAAGGCTATATTTAGTTTTATAAGAAAGCACCAAACTGTCTTCCAAAGTGGCTGTACCATTTTGCATTCCCACAAGCGATGAATGAGCATTCCTGTTGCTCCACATTCTCTCCAACATTTGATGTTGTCAGTGTTCTGATCTTGACAATTCTAATAGGTGTATAGGGGTGGCTGTTTGTTGTTTCAATTTGCATTTTCCTGATGATCCATGACATGGTGCGTCTTTTCATGTGCTTGTCATCTGTGTGTCTTCTTTGGTGAGGTATCTGTTAAGGTCTTTGGCCCAGTATTTATTTATTTATATTGTGTTGGCTATTCTGGGTCTTTTGCTGCTCCATATAAACCTTAGAGTCAGATCATTGATATCCACAAAGTAAATTGCTGGAATTTTGGGATTCCATTTTTATTTAGTTAATCATTTCTAATCAATAATTTTTCCTCTATTCTGCTTTTCTTGCACTTACTCTAATGTCTTTCTTCTAGATTTTTAAACTGAATGCTTATGTCATTCATTTTTGTTTTTATGTTTTATAATACAGGCATATTATTCTGTACATTTCATTTAATTATATCTCCACAAGTCATTGTTATCATTTTCATTGGTATATAGTTCTGAGTATTTGACAGTTTCCTATATGATTTTTTTAAGTCACAAATTCTTTAGAAATGCATTTTTTGCTTTCCAAAAAATGTTTTAATTTTTTATTGTTAAATTTTAATTTAATTGCATTATTGTCAGAGAAACTTGTGTGATATTCCTTTGAAATTTGCTGAGTCTCTCTTTGAGACTTTATCTTTGTTTGCTCTGGTTTGGTTTGGCTTTTTTAAAAAACAAGCCATTTTATGGAAATTTAACATACATACAGAAAAATGCAAAAATTACACGTATTCTGTTATTAGAAAATGAACTTACCTTGTAATCATACATAGTCAATGTATATAATAGTTCCATGTAAGCTTAAAAAGAATATATATATTCCATATTTATTGAGTGCAGGGTTAGATCAAGCTTGTTAATTGTGTGGTTTGAATCTCTCATATCTTTATTCATTCTGTCTATTTGATCTATAGAGGTGTATTATAATCTCCCAATGCCATTGTGATTTGATAATTTCTCCTTGAACAAAATTAGAGTATACAAGATGAATTGAAGGTGAAATGGAAGCATTTTAGTGGGAATGCGTCTGTGAATTGTTTGTATATAAAGAAAAAGTAACTCATATACAATGCTTTGCTCCCTCTATCCATTCAGTGTGCTGTATACAAACCAGCCAAGAAAAAAAATTCTGCCTAAAATATACAGTACACTTAGAAACACATCTGTCATGTAGACATATCCAAAAGCTTATGAATATTACATTTTGCATTCCACTTCTTCAGAGACAGTCTTTTCATCCTAGTGTTAGCATATATCTGTTCTTATTGCTAAAGTCACTTACATAAGCACATATTTGTACTTGAAAGGAACAATAAGTTTCCTACAAAGTGTAAGGTGACATTTTCTTGCACGTTTTCAATTTAATATAAAAGAGAGTTAATCCTCTTAGCTGAGGCTATGTCATGCTTTCTTATTTGTGATAAAGTATAGCCCTATCATCATCTTTTCCCTGGGGAGAGAAGCAGCTTCTTAGTCGATTTTCTTGCATACATCTACTCTTGTCATACTCTCGTTCCTTTTCCATACAGCAGCCAGAGTGGCCTTCTTAAATCTAAATGATCCTATCACCCCCAATTAAACCCTTATCTGACTTACAACACCCAGTGGTGGTCTGCTTCCTGTCTCTTCAGCAGTGCTTGACTCTATGCTCCTCATCACTGTCTATGCTTCAGACATGCTGGCCTGTCTTCAGTTCCTTCTTTCCACAGGGCCTTTGCACTTACTCTTTGCTCTACCTTAAACACTACACTCTACATTCCTATTCGTCCTTCAGAGCTCAATTCTATAGCCCCTTAACTAACCAACAAGATCAAATCCCTCTACGAACTTTCATAGCAATATAGGCTTCTCCTTCATAGCACTAACTACAATCCTAATTAGGCATTTTTAAAATTATTTAGTTCATCTCTGCCCCCACCCCAACAAGAATGCAGGCTCTTTGAAGACCAGGACCACATCCGACTTGAATCTACTGCATCTCGATACTAGCACAGTGTTTGGTACAACACAGTAGTGGTGAATGAATGAATGACTAGTTGCCTTTCTTCACTTCCAAGTAAGTCTATTAACCAAATGTGCCTACACCCCTCTTGCTGCCTCTGCTTTCATCCCACTCTCACCTCCAGGATGTATTCCATACCCACCACCCCTCAACCCATACACACATACACTCCCCCACCACACACACACACACACACACACACACCACACACACACACACACACACTCAAAATTCAAGTCTAACACATTGTCTAGTAATGTAGATTGTGATCAAAGATTTATCTGGATACAGAGGAGAGGAGTTATATCTCAAAACAAAATGCCCCAGTGATGTCTTTTTAGTATCTCTTATTTGCTTCCTACCAAGTTCTTATCACTGTAGCAGTAAGAGCTCTCATTCCTCTTCTTCCTTACTGCTTGAGTCTGTTCTGGGAGCCCCACCAGCCAAGCAGCCTCCTCCTTCACCTGCCTCTCAAAGTTCACAGAGCTCCAAGTTCACACCCAGCAAAACAAAGCCCAGCCATAGGCCAGGCCATGACTCTCGGGTCCTCCATTCATAGGGCCACTTGCATTTTTAGAAATTTGGATTGGAACATGTTATCTTTTTTTCATATCTTCTTTTGCTTGATAATATTCTTCCCTCCATCAACGTTATCTTATACCTTCCCTGCTGCCTGTGGCTGACTGAAATCTTATGTCTGTCAAGGGCTGCTTCAAATGCCTCATTCTCTGGAAATCTTCCCTTATGGCCCCCAAGTAGAGGTGATTTTTCTCTTCCCTAAATTTGCACCCTACTTCTTTTATTCTACTTGGTATTACAGGCAACTTTGTACTTGTTTTTTTCTCCCTCTCCTTAAGAACAATTTCTGTTTCTTACTCCACATGTCTCCTGAAGAAACTGGCCTGGGACTTGGGGTGCATGGCAGGCCCTAATGCTGGTTAGGTTATAAGGAAATTTTTAATATTTTTCTTCCATGTTGGTTTAAGTCTCTTTAAGAAAGCTGCTGAATTTCATGTTCCTAAATGATAGATATTCAATATTTCAATTGCAGAATCAGCTAGAAGAAACCACTAGCCCCTGCCAAGGAATTCTGTAGCTATTGTAGGTGAGTGTAGTATAGCTTTTGTTTTAACAGTCCTACAGAGATGTTCTCTCTCCAGGTAAAAGGTATCATTGAAATTTTTGCCTGGGTTGACTCTGGCTTTCTGAAAATGCAGCACAGGCCTGGCCTCTGAAAGACTATTATTTACAGAATCTAACTCTTATGACTTGTTAAGTATACCAAGGATGGCTAATTAAAAATATTGGCTTATGAATTTAACCTCCTGAGGTCTCCTATCTTTTGGTTCAAGCTTGTCCTCAGCAGAAGCAGGCTGATTCCCAGAAAATCAATTCAGCAGAAGCCAGTTTGTGAATGACCACTTCTTAGAATGGCAAGGTGACCTAGGGCCAACCACAGCAAGCTAAACTGAAGGCTGTGGAATATAACAGACTTTGCTAGACCTATTGCTAGAATCTGTATTCTGTCATCATTGGTATGATCTTTAGGTCATACCAACAGACTTCTTTTTTCTTTTTTTATGATGGAGTCCTGCTCTGTCGCCCAGGCTAGAGTGCAGTGGCGCGATCTTGGCTCACTGCAACCTCCACCTCCCAGGTTCAAGCAATTCTCCTGCCTCAGCCTTCTCAGTAGCTGGGATTGCAGGTGCCTGCCACTGCGCCTGGCTAATTTTTTTGTATTTTTAGTAGAGACGGGGTTCCACCATGTTGGCCAGGCTGGTCTTGAACTCCTGACCTCATGATCCACCCACCTCGGCCTCCCAAAGTTCTGGGACTACAGGCGTGAGCCAACACGCCCAGCCAGGTGAACAGACTTGTTAGTGTTTCATAGTCACCTTGATCAAGGAAAGGGGATGGAGACCCAGTGATGAGGTTTGCTTCATGTGTATATGGCTAACTGAGGGCAGCCAAGACATAACTTAATATCACTTGCTCAGAGTTTCTACCAAATTGTACTTAAATTCTCAACATGAAGTATCTTTAACTTCTGTTATTCTTATAAGCATTACCCTGGATTAAACAAGGATAAAAAGTAAAATGAAGTTCCTTGGGGATTTTAAAGCATTTTTTCTATTCCAAAAGTAATACATTTCATTATAGGAAAATTTTAAAATAGAATGAAAAATTAAAATATTTGAAACCCATCTTTCAGCAGCCTAAGGACAATCACATAACATTTTTGATATTTTTTTCTTCCAATCTTTTTTCCACAGAGAGGATGTTTTAGAAAATTGTAATTATCCTATATGTATTCTATATTCTGCCTTTTCACTTAAATTTTTTAAATAAACAGTTTTCCATAATTTTTATTATGGATAATTACATCCGTAAACTATGGACATATAATATTCCAACAACAGGAAATAATTATAATTTACTTAATTATCTCCTTTACTTGACTTTAAGGTTGGTTTTCTTTTTTTTGAGACAGCGTCTCCCTCTGTCACCCAGGCTGGAGTCCAGTGGTGCAATCTTGTGTCACTGCAACCTCTGCCTCCTGGGTTCAAGTGACTCTCCTGCCTCAGCCTCCCAAGTAGCTGGGATTACAGGCGCCCGCCACCACACCCAGCTATTTTTTATATTTTTAGTAGAGATGGGGTTTTGCCATGTTGGTCAGGCTCGTCTTGAACTCCTGACCTCAGGTGATCCACCCGCCTTGACCTCCCAAAGCACTGGGATTACAGGCATGAGCCACCGCGCCCAGCCTTAAGATTGGTTTTCTAAAAAGCATCAGTAAGTACTTAGATAAGGAAACACCACTTTTTAAAGCATTTTATGTTTGCTTATGGAATTATATGCTTTTTTACAGTTCCATTTATCTTTGCTTTTCACCCAGTTGGCTCTTCTAGGTGTTGTGCCCACCTCCACCCTTCCTGTTAAACCCTGTCAATGCCTCGAGGCTTTGGAGTAAACAGACACGATGCTCTCCTGACAGTTCTCACTTAGTCTATGAGCTCTATCACCCTATTGTCCCTGCCCAAGGAGGCATGCTGTTAATTTTTCTTGGTTTAAGCTTGTCCTCAGCAGAAGCAGGCTGATTCCCAGAAAATCAATTCTGCTGAAGCCAGTTTGTGAATGACCACTTCTTGGAATGGCAAGGTGACCTAAGACCAACCACAGCAAACTAGACTGAAGGCTGTGGAATATACCAGACTTTGGAGTCAGATACATGGAACGTCAAACCTGGGCCCTTCTCCCAATGCCCCTGGAATTGATCACTCTATGGTCTATAGGCAGAAAACCTGACCTCTCCAGCCTGAGTTCCTTCGTCTTTGAAATGGATGCCTAGAGAGCGTTTTGGAGATAAAATGACAACATGCACACAAAGGCCCTGATGTGGGACCATCGTGGTAAGGCATGATGGAGGGTCATAAGATGACTTCTTATGCTCTGGAAGATGGTGGAAGGAATCACATGGTTGGCAAAAACATATGAAATTGTACATCTGAATCTTGGTTTCTTCTCTCTTTTAAAATCCAGCTCCTCACAAGTCTATTTTTTTAAAGAACCAGCCTCCTTTTCTTCTAAATATTTTAAATATATGAAATCCAACCAAAGTTTCAAAACACTTTTGTGGTTGTTCTTTCACAGGTGTTGAAGACAATTGGATAAGATATCCTGCCAAGAGCATTTTAAAAATACCAGGGTAACTTCTATTTTTTTTGTTATGGAAACTTCCCACACACAAAAGTAGAGGAAATGGTATAATGGACTCTCTGTATTCATTCCCAAGCTTTTATCATTTTAAACATTTTGTCCGTGTTGTTTTATCCATCCCCCTACATATACCCTTCATTTTTCTTTTTGCTGGATTATTTGAAAGCAGTCCCTCACAGTGTTTTATATTATCCGTTAAATACTTTGGCATGTATTTCTAACAGCTAAGGAGGTTTTTTTCTACATAATCACAATGCTTTTATCACACGTAACAAAAGTATCAATAATCTCAGGAGCATTTTTAAAATAGTGTTCTGGAAAAAGCAAGCCAAATAAGTGAGTAATAGAGAATTTCAAGCACTATGGTAAGAGGTTTGGGAAGATGCTTTTGGCAAAGGGGGCACTTTCATTTTTGCAAATGACATCACAGAGCCAGATGTCACTTTCTCCTACATATCCGAAATTGGATTTACTTTCTTACCCCTGAAATTTATTCTCTAGTTCAGTGTAAGGCATCAGTATCCACCCAGGAGCTTAAGCTGGAGACCCAGAATTCTTGTAGAGCCTTTTCTCTCCCTTTCTCTCTTACCCCTCCATTTAACCAGTTTTTTAAAATCGTGATAACATTTAACACGAGATCTACCTTCTTAACAAAATTTTAAGTGTACAATACATTATTGTTGACTGTAGGTACAAGGTTGTACAACAGCTCCCCAGAGCTTATTTAATTTGCTTGACTGAGACACAATGCTTATTGTTAGTGATTCCCCATTTCCTCTTCCTCCCAGCCCTGGCTACCACCATTCTATGATTCTATTAATTTGAATCGTAGATACTTTATCTTAGATATTTCATGTAAGTGGAGTCATGCAATATTTGCCTTGCAGTGACTGGCTTATTCCACTTAGTGTAATGTCCTCAAGGTTCATCTGTATTGTTACAGATTGCCAAATTTCCTTTTTAAGGCTGAATAATATTCCATTGTATGTATGTACCACATTTTCTTTTTATCCATTCATCTGTTGATGGACATTTAAGTTGTTTTCACATCTTGGCTATTGTGAATAGTGCTGCACTGAACATGTGTATGCTAATATCACTTTGGGATCCTAATTTCAATTCTTTTGGATAAATATCCAGAAGTGGGATTGCTGGATCATATGGTAGTTCTATTTTTAATTTTCTTAGGAACTTTCACACTGTTTTCCACAGTGGCTGCATCATTTTGCATTCCTACCAACAGCATATGAGGGTTCCAATTTCCTCCACATCCTCACCACCACTTGTTATCTTTATATATATAACAGCCATCCTAGCAGGTGTGAGGTGGTATCTCATTATGGTTTTGATTTGCATTTTTCTGATGATTGGTGATGTTGAACATTTTCATATGCCTGTTGGCTATTTGTAGATCTTCTTTGGAGAAATGTCTATTCCAGTCCTTAGCCTATTTTTAAAATTAGGGGTTAGTTTTAATTATTCCTATTGAATGTAGGAGTTTCTTATTTTGAAGTTCTAAATCTCAGAGTGAATATTTCTCATAGCAACCCCCTCTTCTCCATTCCCACTTCTGTTCCCTTTGTCTATTGCACATTATCCATCTCGGCACGAAGTACTGAATGGTATTTTTTTTTTTCTTTTTTAAATAAGGCTTTTGTCATGTTGGCTGGGCTGGTTTTCAACTCGTGGCCTCAAGTGATCAACCCACCTCAGCCTTCTAAAGTGCTGGGATTACAGGCATGAGCCACCACACCGGCTTCTGAATGGTCTTTATCTGGCTTCCTCTGGAAACGAAACCTGAAACATGGATTCTACTATAAATAGTTCATTTGAGAGGTGATCTCAGGAATCCCTGGGAGCTGACTCAGGGAGCAGGACAGGGAAGTGAAAGAAGCCAATAAAGGACATGTTACTAAGCACTGCAGAGCTCCATGCCACTGAGAAACTCCGCTGGAGCTCCACCTCACTGAGAAACTCTGAGACACCAAGTAGAAGATGACTTAGAGTTATCCCAACCAACAGGCAAGGAAGCTGGGGTGTTTACCCATCAACTCTCCCGTTCCTCATTGTTTGAGGGCTGATCTCAGGGACATCAACCCCCCAGCACATCTGGCCTGCACTCCTGCACTGTGTATGGGCTGTGCATGCTGCCAAGCCAGAGCACAGAGGGTCACAGGCCTTGGCAGTGTGGGGTGCATACTAATTGGATGTGGGTGGGGCATTGACAGCACCACTGCATTGCCTCCCTTCTCCCTTTCCCGACAGAGGCCTGGGATAACTTTCTGAAGTGCAAATCTGATTATGACACTCCCCTAGTCAATAAAAGCATATGTGGATGATGCTAAAGACATATCTTGCTTATTTCACCTGATGCAGGTGACTGGAGTGGTGCCAAGCCATCTGACTCTGGGCACCTTTGGCATACCTTCTGGAGGTGGTCAAAGCTTGGACTGGATTTTCAGTAACTGTGAATTAAATGGATAGATAGCTTTATTCATATATTTATAATTAAAACCTGTTTATTTACAGAACAGGTTGGGAAGGGAAGAGATAAGTGATTGCCTGTGGTTTGGGGCCCACTGGTGCAGCCCCTCTCAACAGCTTTGCTGACCCCTTCTTGACAGTGCAGAGCCTCTCCCCTGTGCTTCTGTCACTGCACCAAAGCCACTCATGGCAGCACTTTGTTCTTTATGCAGTCACATTATCTGGGAATCTCAATGTGATTTGCAAGCTTACATAACTTCCCAAATGAGTCAGCATGCTCATCAAGAAGGCAGCATGGTGTCATGGAAAGAACAAGGCATTTGGTGCCAGATAGAACAAGTTCAATTCCTGCATCTGCCACTTCCTAACTGTGTGTCTAGACGAGTTATTCTACCTCCCCCAGCCTGTTTCTTCCTCTAACAAATGGAGATGAGAATATCTACCTAGGAGGGTTATTATAAGGATGAAGGGAGGTAAGGAACACTCAGAGTGTGATCAGCGTTTGCTTCTCCCATCCTATATCCTGATTTACACATCTAGCAGCAAATTCTTGAACCTTACTGATATGTAGTGAGTAGAAAATGCTGATTTATCTTTGTCTGCTTTTAGCACCAGTGAATTTTTGATGAAAGTTTAAATCACGTATTTGTAAAGGAAAAATTGATCTTGCTGTACTCTGGGCAAAGCAGGCACAGTGCATGTGAAATAAATCAGTACCAGAAAGGGCTGTGGTGCTCTAGCTAGGGCTGGGCAGGCACAGCCTGGCTCAGGCCTGGCTGGACTGCAGTGGCAGCCAAAGATCACTGGCTTTCAGAGGAAACTTTGGGAGCATGCAGTAAGACAGACAGCCTGAAAAACAAAATGTCCAGGAGAGGATGTGGGATCCAATCTGAATAGCTGCTTACCACAGTGGGGAGCGGTTAGGAATGGCATTGCAGAATGCCTTTCGCCAGACAAAGCAGCAGCATACGAATGAGGATGCTGCTGTGCTGGTCGGGGCTGGGGATAGTTCTGGAACTGTTTTTCCTAAGCGGTTAAAGCAAATGCAAGCTTAAAAAAAAATAAAATCCCTGATCAGCAAATAAGTACTGCTACAAATGTTCTTCCCTGCCGGTCACAACATTATTAAGACAGGAGTAGCAGACAAGCTCATTTCTAGGATCTTTACAGCCAGCATAATACATAGCTAGCAGTCAGCTGGGGGCAGCAGAGAGAATATTTATAATTTAGAGGTGATTGGTTTGCATGTCCATGGAGCAAAGAGGTAGCTAAAAAAGGAAAGCAAGAGCTGATCTTTAAACTCAGACACTCCAGAATGTTAGAGCTGGAAAAGATATTTCAGATCATCTAGCTGTTCTGGTGATTTTTATATACTAACAACAGCAGAACTTTTAAATAAAATCTTATGCAGACTCTCCCCTTTAAAACAAATAAAAGGAGAGCTGCTCTGAATAGGGGAGGGAGGGAGACAAGGGGGCAGTGTGGTTCTGGGACGGCAGCCTCTGAGCCTTCACTGTAGGTCTCTAGCGGTAGCCCAGAAATATGTCATGGAAATCCTGAGGCCCCACTGACCACAGCTTAGAAACCCCTCATCCAGTCTTAGGCTCACAGAGGGCAAATGACTGGTCTAGGGTTACTCAGCAAAATTGGGACTAGAGCGCAAACCTCTTGATTTTAAGTTCCTTGCTCTCTGCTAAAAACCATCTCTCCTTCAAAAAAAAAAGTATCTGTAAAGATAAAGTTACCTCGTGAAATAGCTTATTAAAGTAAATGAGAAAGCCAGAGGCATCTGAGTGTAAACACTGGCTTTGAAAAGGATCCAATTCTACCTTCTTCTCTGCTGGACCCAAGGGCAGCTTCTTATTACATTTATTTTTAAGGCTTTCAGCATAGCAGTCACAAAATCCAAGGAGATTTACTAAATTAACAGTCACTTAAGCCAGGACGAGTCTAACCAGTTTGTACCTGCTAGAAAACAAAAACTTAAAATAATAGCTTAGTATTAGAAAAAAAAATTCTTTTTACTATATTGGCACAATAAGAAAGGAATGTGAAATGCACAGCAGATGAAGGGGCCAAATCAGAGCTCTCAGGCGCTGGAGCATGAGGCATTTCAGACTCTTGCCTCCGTTTATCGTTTGTGAGAACCCAGATAAGTCACAACCTCTCTGGACCTCAATGTTTTCAATCTATAAAATGATTAAATCATTAAGGCTATTAAAGGTCAGTATGCAACAGGACTCTGACACAGAACTTTCCAGTGAGCAGGGTCAGCTGGTGCTGTGCCTAGTTAACATGCAGCAGAAGTCTCTGTGTCCAAGGCCAAGGGCCTAGTAGTGCAATTAATACAGAAGAGAAAGGAGAGGGAGGAGGGAAGCAGGCAGAGAGGAAAGCAGAGCCTCTCCTTTCATGCTTCAGAGGACAGGACTTTGGTCAGCAGCATCCTGCACATTTATGTGAGGACTATTACCTGGAAGTCCTCTAAATGGCAAGATAAATGGTATGTGCATATGATGAAAAGTCTGTAAAGACATACACCAAAATGCCAACATTGTTTTTACTGGGTTAAATGTTTATGAATGTCCTTTGCTTTCTTCCTTTCTTTCTTTTCTTTTCTCTTCTTTTCTTTCTTTCTTTCTCTTTCTTTCTTTCTTTTTCTCTTTCTTTCTTGTCTTTCTTCCTCCCTCCCTCTCTCTCTCCCTCCCTCCCTCCCTCCCTCCTTCCTTCCTTCCTTCCTTCCTTCCTTCCTTCCTTCTTCCTTCATTCCTCTCGTCCTTCCTTCTTGCCTTTCTCCTGTGTTTCCTGCATTTTGTACCTTACCTATGTATTGCTTGTGTTTCCCCCACCAGAATGTAAGCTCCATGAGTGCAGGAATTTTTGTTTCTTTTGTTCACTGCTGTATTCCTAGTGCCTAGAACAGTGCCTGGCATTTGGTAGGCACTCAGTAAACATTTGTTGAGTAATGAATAATGTGCAATTTAAAAGTGAGAATTTTTTTTAATTGCAGGCAACACAAATTATGTCTTAAAGCAGTAGTTTTCAATCTTTTTGGACTACAGCCCACGGTAAAAAATATTTTTAAAATTGTGACATCACAGTACATAAATTCACACACACAAATATGACATATATAACAAAGATTTCACAAAGTAATACTTATAACTTGTGGCATACTTTTGATATTTTAAAATCACTTCTATTTCCATTTTTGAAATACTGACTCACTAAATTTGTTTCAAGACTCACTAAACTGGAGTGCAGTGGCACGATCTTGACTCACTGCAACCCCTGCCTCCCGGGCTCAAGCGTTCTACAGCCTCAGCCTCCCGAGTAGCTGGGATTACAGGTACTCACCACCATGCCCGGCTAATTTTTGTATTTTTAGTAGAGATGGGGTTTCACCATGTTGGCCAGGCTGGTCTCAAACTCCTGACCTCGTGATCCACTCACTTTAGCCTCCCAAAGTCCTGGGATTACAGGCATGAGCCACAGCTCCCAGCAGGTTTAGTAACCTTTTAAAGATAACAGGTATTTAGTGTAGCTGTGGGACTGTAAGCTCTCTGAGGATACAGACTGTCTCTCCCATTTGTGCTTTTATTGTCAATGCCTAAAAGAGTGCCTCATACATTGTAGGTGATCAATACACACTTACTAAAGGCATAACTGAAGGAAGTAACCAGGTTTTAAGCCCAGATCTGCCCAACTCCCAAATCCAGTTCTTTTCACTGCTGAACTCATATTATTTATTTAAAACAATTGGTATTTAGCCAGTTGTTACTGAGTTCCCATCTCTTGGCCAAATCTATAATTAAGGTAATTTTGTAAGACATAGTTAGAGCTATTCCCTGGCTCCCTAAAATGCGTAACATTCACCCAGAGGACCAGACTTGGAGAAAAACATGGGACTGGAAAACATATGATCACACCCTAGTATCATTGCTCTCCCTGATCACCAAGAGCAATTACAGAACAGAGAGGTTTGTTTGGTTTGGTTTTTAAATCAGTAAACACAAATTTTAAAAGGCCTACTCTTAGGCAGAGTATCTTCATAGTGACAAGGACATAGTGACAAGTGCATCTTCTAGTGCATCTTCTAGGATGTTTCTGCCCAGGAATTGGAGGAAGGCGAGAAATGAGGCATACCAAGCATGCCATAGCAGACAGGTGTGTGCAGGTGTGCCTGAGACATGGCCCTGCTTAAACTCAGCCAGGCAGGTCCAGTGACGGATGAGTGGATGGCTCTGATAAAGAGCAGGCCTCTCCTTATCTTTCTCACTCAAGGGTTGTTCCTCTCCAATGCACTGACCAAGGCTACACCTGGCCCTGGCTTCGGTCATTCGGGGTACTTCCCTTGCCCTTTGGAGTTGTGTGCTCATCTATTTCCTAATTTCTCCACCTTTTCCAAGTATTTACTAAGGGCTCTCATAGGCCCAACCTATGCAAAGTGCTGTGGCAGCTACTACAGAAGGAACAGAGCACAGGCTTCTTCTGGCCTCTTGGGTGTCACTGGTAATATACTTGGAACTCAAGTGTAACCATGAAGTTCCCTGGCAGCTGAGCTGGTGACTTAACTATTATCACCTTCCTTCCTTGCCACCTCCTGAGAGCTTGGGAAGCCTTTCTTGTTACTGTGGTTTGAAGACTGTGATTCTCCCTTATTTCCCTCTGCACCTTCTGTCACCATGACATCAGCTCAAATGTGGTCCTCTTGCCTTGAGTGAACCAGCACCCATATTACCAAGGCCAGTATCATCAGAGAGGTATAAACTCTTTACAGGTGGGTCAGCTGGAGAAGATGCAAGGTCAATTCAGCTTTGTAGATAATTCTCTTTGCTTCCTACACTGAATTTGGCTGCCTGTCTTTAACCTGAACTAAACCTACTCTGTTCTCATCCAAAGTATTTTTTTTGGATGGGGATAGGGCTGGCTGTCCCAGAAGTCAAATGTTCTCTTTAATTCACCTTGTTTCCTGCTCTGAGTTTCCTTCTATAGTGTCTGTTAATGTCTGTTTTGGTCCAAATCTTTTTTTTTTTTCAATAGAGATGGGGTCTCACTATGTTCTTGAACTCCTGGGCTCAAGTGATCCTCCCACCTTGACCTCCCAAAGCTGGGATGACGGGCATGGTCCACTGTGCCCAGCCCCAAATCTTTTAATAACAGTTTTATTGAGATATAATTCACATACTTAAAATTTACCTTTTAAAAGTGTAGAATTCGGTGGCTTCATTATAGTCATGGAAATGTGCAACCATCACCACTATCGAATTTCAGAACATTTTCATCATCCCCAAAAGAAATAATATGCTCATTAGGAGTCTGTCCCATCTCTCCCTTCCCCAGCCCCAATCAATCACTAATCTGGTTTTTTATTTGCCTATTTTATTTTGTATTTGCCTTTTATGAATTTGCCTATTCTAGACATTTCATGTAATTAGAATAATACAATATGGCTCTTTAGCGACTGGCGTCTTTCAATTAGCATGAAGTTTTAAAGGTTTATCTATGTTGTAATGTATCAATACTTCATTCATTTTTACGACTGAATAATATTCCATTATATGGATAAACCACATGTTGTTTAGCCATTCATCAGTTAATGGACACTTGGTTGTTTCCACTTTTTGGCTATGATTAATAATGCTAGGAATATTTGTGTACAGGTTTTTGTGTGGACATGTGTTTTCAGTTATCTTGGATATATACCTAGGAGTCAAGTTGCTATGCTCACCCAAATCTTAACGAAACATTTCCAATAATCTTCATTCCTATCTCTCTGTTTCCTCGGGAGCAGATTTCTCTATATTCATTAAAGGAGAATGACCAATAGTAGGGACTTTTTCACCAAGTCCATGACACAGCACCTGCTTTTCCAAGTCAGATACAAAGCCCGAACACTCCTACTCCAAACTATATGCGGCTGTGAGTAGCTGTGTCAGGCCCAGGACGGGGACAAGTCACTTCAGTGACTGCACATTAAATAGCAGTTTGTGGCACCCAGAGGGAGGTTTGTGCAAAACCAGCCCTTTCTGCCCAGATTTTAACCTTACAAACAAATAAATATGTATTACAAAGAGCTGGTTCCTTGAAATCTAGTCTCTTGTAACCTATCAAGAAGCTTGTACTATGATCTCTTGGAGTATGCATAGGCCCAAAGTGAGTATTTACAGCATGGAATAAGCAGTTTACAACCTTGAACCATCAATTACCATTTCCCCATTATCTGCTCTACCGTCTTCCGTGTATAACTGAAGTCTGCCCTCTGCTGGTCACAAGCAGCCCAGACCCACAACTCGGGGCCGCTGAGCAGGTCTCTTCTGAAATCATTCTCCAGGAGCATTTTAGCAATTGCTACAATTTATTCAGCTACAGAACACAAAGTAATGTCATCTTCTGCAGAGCGTTCCCTTTTTATTTTTTATCCCTTGATGTTTGTGGGTTTTTTCCTTTTATTCAACAGAAGCAGAACTAGGCCAGTTTCAGTTATTTATGAGCCACCTTCATTCGTGATAAATAACCATAATATGTATTTATGCAGTGCCTGCCAAGGCCCTTCTGCTCCTATTGATTCATGAGTCACTAAAATACTTTTCTATGGTAGAAGTGGACAAGGGCTATTCAAGGTAGGAGATAACACAACTTACGGGCTGTCAGGTGTCTAGTAAGTTTTCAGCAGTGCTTTGCAGATTGATGTTGAGTCAAGAAAGACCTAGAGCCTGACTCTCCTCAAGCTCTATGAGATACCTCTTAGTCCTGTTAGAAATCTGCAAGGCATCAGACATTTGGGTCCCCAAGCAGATATGCCAACACCCTCTTCCCCTTCCTTCCACAACAGCACTTTGACTGGAAAAGCAGATCCAAGAGCGACAGGAAAGGTGAGTGGGGGAGGAAGCCAGAGCTGGGGAACATCACTGACGGTGTGGGCAAAAAGCTGCACTCGTGAAAAGAGGAAAGAGGGCAAGCTGGGAGGGAAGGTGGACAAAAGAAAGAAACAATGGGCAGGGGCCCAGCAGGTAATGAAGACACTAAAGCATAAGTGACCCCATTTCCCTGAGGGTCACTCAGGCAGGGCAGTTAACTGTAACATCTGTTTAATTCTTCATTACAAAGGAAAGAGAATCCTTTCTGATGTTCTCACCCTGTGCCTCTGACCTTTAAGGTCTCACTCTGTTGCCCAGACTGGAGTGCAGTGGCACAATCTCAGCTCACTACAACCTCCGCCTCCCAGGCTCAAGCAATCCTCCCACCTCAGCCTTCTGAGTAGCTGGGACCACAGACGCGAGTCGCCACGCCTAATTTTTGCTTTTTTGTGTGTGTGTGTGGAGATGGGGTTTTTGCATGTTGCCCAGGCTGGTCTCGAACTCCTGAACTTAAGCCATCTGCTCGCCTCGGCCTCCCACAGTGCTGGGATTACAGGCGTGAGCCACCACTCCCAGCCTGAAAGAACCTGATTTTTGGAGACATAATTTGGGTTTCTAATCTCTGAGGAGATGAGAGTGGCTTACTGTGAGCCCATATACTAGCCAGAGGTCTGGAAACCTGTCCCCATCCCTCAAGGTGATGCCTATGTCCTGCCAGAATGAGGGGGGTGGGGTGGGGGCGTGCCTAAAGCCCCAGTTGCCCCCACTGCTGACCTCAGGGACGCTCCTTGAGGGTCCCACCACCCCTGTCAATCAGTTGGGTGCAGACTCCCGTGTCCTGTTCTTCCTGTTTCCCCCATGCTCCTCTTGCCTTCTCCCTTCCCTCCCACCCTGCCTCTGGACTCTTATTCTCTCCTCCCACATCCCCTTTCTAGCCTTTGTGACTCAAGTCTCAGTCACTTTAGGAAAGACAGGCTCACTGTCCTCTTTATAATCAACCTTCATCGGGTGTGAGGCGGAGGGAGAAGAGAGGGAGAAAGGAGGGAGGGGAGAGGGAGAGAGAAACAGGAACCAGGTCTCCTGCGCTTCCTGCCAGAGATAAAGGTTATTCTTAGCAGTAACATAGGCTTGGTATCTGGGGAGACTTGTATTTCTCTCCCTCTCGCCCCAGGGGCTTTGCACATTGCAATTTCTCCTCTCCAAGCAGAGAAGAAAGAGAAGATGAATAGGGAGAGAGATAAGGAAAGGAAAGAGGGAGGCGCGCCATCTCTGGTGCCCTGGGCTCTTCTGGGGATTTATTTTGGAAGGCTGCTCCGAAGGTCAGAACTGGGCAGGGAAGAGCTCTCACCCCAGCCCCAGATGGGCAGTTTAATTCTAGCCTCCCTTTTGAGGCAAGAAGACGAAAAGCCAAATGAAATCCCTTTGGGCCTTTCCGCAGCACTTTGTATGTGGCACGTGTTTCATAAATGTTCAGCCAAGCCCCTGCGTGCACCCTCATTAGGCTGAGTCTCTCAGGACTGCCCTCACTGGGCCTTAGGACCTTGGCAGTCAGAGCATTCAAGCGCTGGCATTAGGCGGTAGGCTTCAGTGAAGCCAGGAACTTGGACAATACAAAAATAAATAAAAATGTAAAAATGGGGTGGGCAAAGCTCGAGAAATTACGTAATTCGATTTCACCTTGGGCCCAGACGGTGAAGTTCTGCAGAGTGGCCAGCAGGGGGCGCTCAGGCAGTGTATCAGAACCCCAGCGCGCAGGTTGCCTGGAGCCCAACCAAGGGACAAACAAAACAATGCAGCTTTGCGGTTTCTGTTCGATTCTCAGTTCGGGGAGGCTTAATCCAGGACCGCCTGATCTCTATCTTGGGGTACGCAACTAGCGTCTCGCAGAAAACCGTCTTAATAGGCTTTCCTGAATCTCTTGACCAAATTGCTTCCTAGAACTCTGTGTTCCTCTGCACCTAGAAAATGGCTTTTCTCAAGATCTCCCAGTATCTTTCCCTATGTATCGTTTTGTCAGCCTGGTTTTTTTTTTCGATATCTGTGTTTCTGGCGTGGTTCTTTCTTGTCTCTCTGTACTATCCTAGGCCTACTAGTAGATGTTAATGAAAAATATATGGAGCTGAACCCACCCACAAGCTGAGCTCTGAAAGATTTCAAGATCTGGCAGAATGTAACACTTTGAATAAAATTTAAAATATGTTATACTGCAAAAGTGGCTAACTCTGCCACATTTGGCTGTGCAGTCATGTCTTTCCTTTTCCCCGTCTCTATCCTCGGAGTGGGCTGCCGTGCCCACCCCACAGCTGCCTCCTCCCCTTGGCTGCCGCCGCCGTTGCTCACCTCCCCCAAACCCCTGACCCCCAATGGTCAGCTCCTCCCTGGCCAGCAGGACAGGTCTTCCGGGTCTTTTAGAGAAGATGCCAACTCCAGAATGATTGTACCTCTGTTTACATGTTTTTGTTTCATTTTGATATTTGTTTTCTAATTAAGACCACCCCCCCTCGTTTCCAGAACATACTGGAACTCTTAGGATTCGGGGTTGAGGGACTTCAGGTGAGAACTACAGAGACAGCCTCACGCTCTGCCTGGAACCTCTTGTCCTCCCAAGATTCAGGTGCTCTGGTTGAGGCTGGTCCACTCTGCCACAGTATCTTTACTCACAGTGATTTTTCTCTTGGGGACTTCATCATTGTCTTCCTCTCAAATTGACTTTTGCTTACAACACAGTCGGAAGAGAGAGAGAGAGAGAGAGAGTGTGTGTGTGTGTGTGTGTGTGTGTGTGTGTGTGTGTGTGTGTGTGAATCCTTGGAAAATAGAGTTTAAATTTTATTTCTGGGGAATTGGAATGTCACTGATCGTGGTGTTAAGGCACCAGAGCATGCCATGACAGTGAAAAGGCACCCCCGCAAATGATACAAGGTGCTTCACCTGGAGCCCACAGAGGGCTCTGGGGCAGTGCTACTTATCAAGAGCCTATCTCAGTTCCAGCCCCAAATATTGCTACTATAGTGGTGGTGATGTACCCTCCTAATTTCTGCATTTCATGGACCCTGTCTCCAAATCTATCTGGCTCTATTGGTTCAGATTCTTATCCAATTCCTATTATGTTTCAGCTCCTAGTCCTGTGTGTCCCTGAGAGGAAGAGACTGACATCAGATCTGGTAGGACATGATACTCTTCAATCTTGTCACCATAACTTTCTCCTGGAGCCATGGAAGGTAGCAGTGGTATGATCTGATCCCGCCTGTCCCTGTCCTGCCCAATACTTGACAGCTGTTATTTCCTAGTTCCAGAACCTGATTTGACCAAGTTTAAGACCAAGGTAGGGAGTGGGAGGCAGACAGGCAATGCAATACAATTCAACATTTAAGAATACTTCCCACTTACTTGTCCTTGTCAGGCCCTGGCCATACAGACAGGCTGTACAAGACATAGGCCCTGACCTCAGGGAGTAAATGTTTCTATTGAACTGACCCACTGTGTCTCTGAATGAGAATAAAAATGAAACTGCTGCAGAAAAACCCAGTGCTGCAAAGTGCTAGCATCATCAGGAGGCAGGCTGCCTCTGCAGTGCAATCCATAATCTCTGTGACTTCCAGAACCAAAAAAAAAAAAAAAAAAAAGTTAAATTACTTTCTAAAATTAAGCTTTGCATTACTTTGGAAACTAACAAAGCATTCCTTCCCACAGACACTGTTCCCAAATTAAATATTTTGTGCTTATACAGCTGCTCAAATGTTGGTGCATTGAAGATGGAAAAATTTCTTAGGTAGGGAAGAGATGGGGTGCCTAGAAAGGAGAGGGGAGCTCTGTCGGGAGGAGAGCAGCTGTGGTCAGTAGTAGAGATTATAGAATAGTTGGAAAAGATTGTTATCAAGTAAATAAGTGTGTAAAATGTTTCTAAAGTTATTAGGTCTAAATAAGTATAGGTTAAGGGGGCCTGTTATGGTCAAGTATTTAAAAGCATCCTTTCAAGTGGAAACCTTGGTTAGTGGCTATTCCCCACCTGTAATCATAGGAAATAGAGGGAATAAAAGTAAACTACCAAGAGGGCATCTTAAGGTCAATGTGAGGCCTATTGTTCAAGATTTCACAGCGATTAAACACTAGAATGGGTCACAGAGAATGGGTAGGCACTTTCCTCTAGAGGCATTTATTGAAAGAACAGAACTTTCTTGTTATCACAGGCTGCAGGTAACATCCAGCATAGAGACAAAGGCATGACCTGGATGAGCTAACTTCCCAGGTTCTCTTCTATTAAACAGATTGGAAAGTGAAAGAACTCATGCAGCATTAGAGGCCCCCCATAGCAGCTAGAGAGAAATGGACAGGTGCAAGGCCCATGGTCCTGGCTTGTCCAGTCCACCTCCCACCAACAACATGCCAGGGCCTGCCATTGAGCTGCCCGTTTCATTTTGTAAGCTTGTGCCTAGATGTTTGCCTTGCAAACATGTGAGCTGTCTTGGCAAATGGTTTTGTAGAAAGCCCTCGCTCACAAGAATTCCGTCTGCAATATTTGGACTGGCTTCTAGGACTCTCCCTTTTCCGCACAAGCTGTTCCCTCCTTATCTCTGGGTCTCTTCCAGAAGGTCATCAATGTTCTGCTGTACAGGGTCATCTGATTGCCACACTATTCCCCAGCTCCTGGAACACAGCACTGTTTTCCATGGTGGCAGCAGCAGCAGCAGCAGGAAAATCTTCCTCCTCAGCATGATTTTCCAGGCCCAAGATAAGCTCACAGGCACCAAAAGACACAAGGCCATGGCCTCACGGATCTCACACCCAGTAGCCTGATCTGAGTTAAAAAAGGCAGACCTGCTGTCTTAGCTGGGGGAGTAGAGGAGAGTTAGTGAGAGGGGCTACTATGGGCTTAAATTGACAGAGAGAGGTGGTGCAGGAGCAGAGAGCAGCCAGGAGCACCTGAGGAAGGCTGCCAAGGACATCTGGGTTGGGGGGGGGTTCCAGGGGAGGAGCACCTTCTGGTGGGGGAGGTGGGGGCGGTCCTGGAGAATGTACCCATAAGGCCAAGTCCAAGGCCTAGGTGGGGTCTCTGACACTTGTAGACACTTGGCACCAAGCCTCAGTGCAATCTTGCTTCATCTCCCTGGACTTCTACCATCATTAATGACTGTGACTTCAGTCAGGGACTACAGAAAGGGAACACTCAGTGATAATCTAGAGGCAAGGACAATTGACCAAATAATCAGATATGGCTCCAGTTTAAGTACTTTGCCCCATTATTACCCTGCCCTCTCTTCATTATCCTATATCCCAAGTCCTTACTTTCCCGGATGTGGTGGAGAAGGTAAAGGACTCCAAGTTGTTGTAAGCAGGGTCACTTCCCATAAAATGAGATCATCTCACACCCTAGGGACTGACTCAATTGAGCTCCACTGGCCAGAGTTCTGATTGCATCTCACCAACCAGAAGAATATTAATTCCAGGCAAAGGAGGTCTCTGTCTCCTGCATAGTGGATACTAATGACTCCACTATGAGAAAAATCCTAGAGTGATAGAGTATGCGAGTCAGCAGGGACTGTAGAGATTACGTATTGATCCAACACCTTCATGATAGATGAGGGAACTGAAGATTAAGGAGATGACATAAGGTCCAAGGCCACCAAGGAAGTTGTTGAAAAAATCTGGACTAGAACCCAGAAGTCTTTGGCCCAGTACCACACTAGCTCTTCTTCCTGTCTTACCTGGCCCAGGCCCTCTCGGGTGCCAAAGGTTTCCACCCAGGGGAAAATTAAGCAGCAAGGAAGGAAGGTCTGAATTTGCAAAACTACTCTGTGGAAGCAACTGCACTTCGGGAGACCCCTTTGTGTCATAGCCAGCCCTGGGGACTCTGTCTCTGCCATTCTGCATCTGGTTAAATTGCTCTTCTAAGAGCCCATGTGGCTGCCAGATCTCTCCCTCTGGCCAAAAACAGCACCTGATCTCATCCTGGTGGATTTCCACCAATCAGACAGTTCTAGTGCTTCCAAGATGGAAATGGAACATCTTACACAGAAACATAAATATTTTACAAGCAAATAACAAGGGTTCTAACTCCTCTACTCTCCCTTTAGCTAACGACTTCCAAAGGCATCTGGCAATCTTGCATTCAACCTGTGAATCAAATAAGTCAAATAAACAGATATTTATTGAGCCACTATTAGAAAGGCAATGTCCCAGGTTTACGAAGACAGGCCTGAGTCCTTGCTTCTAAGAATTCACAGGCCAGTCGGTGGGGGACAAGGCAAAATTACATTCCCAGTTAACATACAAGGTGGCAATACAAAAAGTTCCATGAAGCAACAAATGATTATTTGCAAAATTTGTGGAATAGATCATAAGAACAATAAACAGAAAAGAACACTGTAAGTTGAACAGTTCAGGGCAGTTTGTGCAAGGAAAAATTTGATCAGGACTTTAAAGGATGGGAAGAATTTAGAGGGGTGGAGAGAAGGGAAGAGCATTTCAAAAATTGGTAACTGTGAAAAAAATGTTCAAAGATAGAAAAGTACAAGTGTGTTGAGAGTAGTACATTGGTACATTATGATCAGGCCCTGTTCTCAGCCCACAAACATTTATCAATTCTCTTGGTCTGCACACAACTCAAATTACTACTATTATTATTCCATCTTTACAGTTGAGGAAACTGAGGCATAGACAGGTTTAAGCAACTCACCTGAGGACACAGCTCACAAGTGGCTGTGCTGGGATTGGACTACAGAGGCTACACGTTCAGCACTGAATTATACAGACTCTCACTCTGGCTAGAGGAGTTGATTTGTTGGAAATGCATGTGAGGGGGCAAATCACAGAGGATCTTGAATGCTATGCCGACAAACCTGGACTTGATTTTTTTGGGCAATAGGTAACCATTAAGGGTTTCTGGGCAGGGAAGTATGTCTTGATTAAAATGAGATACACACAGGAAGAAAATCCAAAGGACACAGAAGAAAAGCAGAGATAAATATATTAGCATATATGTAGATCCCCTTCCTTTTCATAGAATGCTTTGTTCAGAGGAACTTCTAGTGGTGTCTCAGATCTTAAACTACCAGGGGACCAAATCGTTTGCTCTGGCACTGAGGGAAAAACCCAAAAGGTAAGTAGCCTTCAAATCTACCCAGGCATGTGCTCAAGGGGTAGGGGCAGAGCCAGGCTTGGAGAAAGCTGTCCATAGGGAGATAGGAGACCCCAGGAGAGAATGGGAAAGAGTAGAGGGACAGAAGATGTCAGAGAGACCAGCACAATGACTCAGGACTTCAGGAGTGTAATTCTGCAATATCTTAAGCATGATTAAATCAAAGCTTATGGGAATGGGAGGGAAGACAAGTCAGCTATTTCCTTGATTATTCTGTAATTGCGGATAATTTCTTCTTTAGTTCCTTCCCTCTTTTCATATGCTAAAATGGAAAATCTTTCTTCATGTACAGAATGCTTCTCTATCTGTTTTTTTAAAACTCAATTTTGCTAATACATTTCATTAAGGACTATAAAGCTGAACTTGTTCTTCTCATGACCATCTACTATAATGAATGTGGGACAGATGAAGTAATAGGACCTCATAATTGAGATAAGAGCTTTTTTATTATTGTTTTTCAGGATCTGTTTCCACAAAGGAGCCTGCTCAATGGAATAAAAACATTAAGTAGTTTGAATCCTGAGCAGAGATTAGATAGTTGTCTTGGATATGGCTTTGGGATTAGAAGCACAGGAGATGAGGCATCATCCTGTTCAGATGGTCTTCAGGGAATATCAGGTTTATGGAAGTGTTTTCGGCTTCTGAGTTACAAAGCATGGATTGTGGTGCCTGGACTCAGCCTGGGCTCTCAGCATAATTATCTACTTACCCTTGTAAATTGTGGTATTCAGTGTAAGCATTGCCTCAATTGATGGTCACACCTTCATGACCCCACTTGTGGAAATGAACTCCAAATCTGAATTCCAAGCAGCTGTTTTGTGTCCATCCAGAGGAAACCAACAGAGTTGGTATGGGGTGGAGTGAGGCATGGTTGCTAACACCATTCAACTCTTGTTCTCTTGAACACACGTTTTTGTTTGAATAATGAGTTGATTCGTTTCTGTTAAAATGAGGACAAAGAATACTCTGATGTAAGAAAATCAGATGGTGTGGTATAGGCATCCCCTTTTCAATCACATGCTTGGCACTGATAAACGGAGGCTATTGTCTCTCCTGCCTCTGCTTTCTTCTCTGCTGCTACTACTTGAGAAGACTTAAATTCATGCAAGACATCGAGGCATTTCTGAGTGGGGCTGTGGATAAGGAATCTGGAAATAAGTCATGTCCCCAGACTCAAATTTTAGGAACAAAGACAATGCTTCCAGGCTCCTGCACTGACCCCCAATCCTTCCTTTTCAGCCAGATCTGGGATCTCAGGCACCAAGGACAAACCTGGGTATCCATGTGGCCCAGAGCCACAGTTCTTTCTATGTTGGCCCCACTCATAAGCTGGCCAAAGTCCCAGAGGTGAACTGTTATCCTGGTTTCCCCTCCTAAGTTCTGACATATTGTCATGCCTGGAATGTTGCTTCCCCCTCTAGACCTAACACTTGGCCCCATTCTCATGCAGCCTTTGCCTTCTTTCTGCTACCCAGGGTTTTCCATCATGCCAGGCCATGGAATGATTGTGCTGTGGGAAACAGCATATTTGCGTTATTGGACCCTTATATCGATTCCTGTTCACTTAATTCAGTGTCTCTCAACAGCAGTGGTACCACAGCCTAGGGGATGTATCAGACACTTGAAGGGACATTTTTGGCTGTCATAATTATTGGAGTAGTACTGGTGGCATTTGCTGAGAGGGAACCAAGGATGCTAGCTATCCAGTCATGTGCAGCACAGGTACAACAACCAAGAAATGTTCTTGTGCCCTATAAAACCTTCAAAAGTCCCACTGAACATTTGTGTGAAAAACCTGTTTATAATTATCTGGGTGTGAAATGGAATTCCATTTTACCTAGAAACACAGATTTCCTTTACAAACTTTTAATGTACACTGAATTTTCCATACATGGTCTCTCTGCATTTTTTTTTTTTTTTTTGAGACACTCTTGCTCTGTTACCCAGGCTGGAGTGCAATAGTGCGATGTTGGCTTACTGCAATCTCTGCCTCCCGGGTTCAAGCAATTCTCATGCCTCAACCTCCAGAGTAGCTGAGACTACAGGTGCACACCACCATGTCTGGCTAACTTTTGTATTTAGTAGAGACGGGGTTTCACCATGTTGCCCAGGCTGGTCTCGAGCTCCTGACCTCAAGTGATCCACCCGCCTCAGCCTCCCAAAGTGTTGGGATTACAAGCATGAGCCACCGTGGCTGGCCCTCTCTGCATTTTTAAAGCAAGGAAGACTGTACTTTGGTTTGGAACTCTACCAACAGTAGTCACAATTTCAGAAACACACTTCACTGACAGCAACATTACTCTTGGTATTTGAGCTGCCAGCACACCTGTCTCTATCTACACTTGCCTCCACCACCTTCACTCTGATCTCAAAGCAACTACTTTGTTAGGTCTTCCAATGAGTCATCCCCAACATTAGAATTTGCTAATACATACAATTTTATTACAAAGTATTTCTCTTTACCAGTTTTTTTATTTTAATAATGACTTCTTAAAAAAATATATGAGTAGGAGGTTGTATTACTGTGAATTTCTTTTTCTTAAGATAGAGTCTCAGCCTGTCACCCAGGCTGGACTTGCAGTGGCAAGATCATAGCTTACTGCAGCCTCAAACTCTTGGACTCAAGTGATTCTCCTGCCTTGGCCTACTTGTGAATTTCTTTTCAGAATAGTAAAGAGAACATAATAAAACATTCATTTAAAAATAGGCTTTTGAGTCTGATAGGGTTGACAGTCATTGACCTAAGTAGACAGTGTCTGTTGAAGGCAGAAAGGGACTGATGATGAGATTAGCATGTTCTGAGAGAAGGTTATGCTGCCAACCACAAGGTCTCATGGGAACTGACCACTTCCCAAATTCCACAATTTACCCTCAACAAGATCTCAGAAGTTTTCAGAATCTGAGGTCACTCAAGTTAATCAAATCCATGAGTCTAACCTCATGACCAACTGATAAACTCACAAGATAGTGCCATTGCACTCCAGCCTGGGTGACAGAGTGAGACTCTGTCTCAAAAAAAAAAAAAAAAAAAAATTAGGTCCAGTGTACACAGCTCATGTGATGTGTGCACCAAAATCTCAGAAATCACCACTAAAAAAAGTATCCATGTAGCCAAAAACCATTTGTTCCCCCAAAAACTATAGAAATAAAAATTTAAAAATAATAATAATAATTCAGTGGCTCAAACAAGATAAAAGTTTCTGATTCTGGGGAAATGGAGTAAACATACCTCACACCGAATATGGCTATTTGGGGACTCCGAAAATTACATGGTAGCTGGTGACTGGCAAAGACCAGAATTTAAAGTACCATAAAACTTATGGTGGGTTTACCATTTTTCCCCTTTTACATACCTAGGCTGAACTGTAAGCAACACAAAATTTATTTATTTATTTGTTTATTTATTTACTGATTTATTTTTAGACAGAGTCTCGCTCTGTTGCTCAGGCTGGAGTGCAGTGGCATGATCTCGGCTCACTGCAACCTCCACCTCCCAGGTTCAAGTGATTCTCCTGCCTCAGCCTCCTGAGTAGCTGGGACTACAGGTGCCTGCCACCATGCTTTGCTAATTTTTGTATTTTCAGTAGAGACAGGGTCTCCCCAGGTTGGCCAGGCTGGTCTAGAACTCCTGACCTTAGGTGATCCACCCGCCTTGGCCCAAAGTGCTGGGATTAGAGGCATGAGCCACGTGCACAGCCAAAGCAACACAAAATCTAAATGTGGGCATTTGTATGGGCAGAGGGATCTCCAGGACAAGCCCTCTAGTCCTGGCTCAAGGAGCAGAGAGGGTCTCCTAAGGCTCAGAAAGTGTGGGAAAAGCACGTTTTTCTTTTTTTCTTTTCTCCACTCTCTCATACTCAACCCCTAGGAAATTCCATGGTGGCATGGCAGTGTCAGCAATAGTGGTGACAGCGGGGCCTACAAGAGTCTAAAATGTTAAGAGAGGGAAACTTTCCTCTGATAGAAGAGCTGTGATCCTCAGAGGGTGAGACAAACCTCCATTGCTTTTTTCTTCTTTCTTTCTGTGCTTGGCTCTGGATATCAGTGTAGTTGCAAAAAGTGCATGTACCATTGAGTGAATAAAAATAACCCCAACTTTCTAGTTGCAGAACCAAAACGGGAGCCCCAGATAATCAGAAAGTACTAGGGAGATTTCTATAAGGGAGGAGATCAGGAAGCAGCTCTACAAAATTGCTCCTGGGCTCACTTCCAAGTGGCACATGCACGGATCTGACCCTAAACAGCATACCATTGATTTTAAGAACTGAAGTACAGATATAGTATAGAACACTGCCAAGGTCCCAGACTAGCCACTGTGTGGTACGAATGCAAGACAGATTTGAATAGCACTGAATAGGCTCTGAAATAAGAAATTACATTGAAACCACAGAAAGCTGGTTGGAACTTGTACCTGAACCCATCGGTTGATTGTCTGTTAAAACAAAACAAATACCCAGAATTCTATATCATAATATTCAAAATGTCCAGGATACAATTCAAAAGCAATCAGCATATGAAGAACCAGGGAAATCTCCATCTTGCATGGGAAAAGGTAATCATCAGATACCAATGCCAAAATGACATACATGTAGGATTTATCTGATAAAGTTTTTTGTTGTTTCATTTTTAGATTTAGGGAGTACAAGTGCAGGTTTGTTACATGGGTATATTGCATGATGCTGATGCTGAGGTTTGGGGTTCTAATGATCCCATTGCCCAAGTACTGAGCACAATAACCAATAGGTGGTTTTTAACCTTTTATCCCTCTCTACTCCCCTTTTGGAATATCTGGTGTTTAGTATGCCCATCTTTGTGTCCATGTGTACCCAAGGTTTAGCTTCCACTTATAAGATATTTGATTTTCTCTCTCTCTCTCTCTTTTTTTTAAATGGAGTCTCACTCTGTCACCCAGGCTGGAGTGCAGTGGTGCAATCTCAGCTTACCACGGCCTCCACTACCTCCTGGGTTCAGGTGATTCTCCTACCTCAGCCTCCTGAGTAGCTGGGACTACAGGTGTGTACCACCACACCTGGCTAATTTTTGGATTTTTAGTAGAGACAGGGTTTTGCCATATTGGCCAGGCTGGTCTTGAACTCCTGACCTCAAGTGATCTGCCTGCTTCTGCCTCCCAAAGTACTGGGATTAAAGGCATGAGCCACCACACCCGGCCTGGTTTTCTATTTCTGCATTAGTTCACTTAGGATAATGGCTTCCAGCTACATCCATGTTGCTGCAAAGGACATGAGTTGATTTTTTATTATGGTGCACATTATTCCATGGTGCATATGTACCACATTTTCTTTATCCAACCCACCATTGATGGACACTTAGGTTGATTATGTGTCTTTGCCATTACAAGTAGTACTGCAATGAGCATAAAAGTGCAAATGCCTTTTTGGTAGAACGATTTATATTTCTTTGAGTATGTACCCAGTAATGGGATTGCTGGGTTGAATGGTAGTTCTGTTTTAAGTTCTTTGAGAAATCTCCAAACTCCTTTCCACAGTGGCTGAACGAATTTGCATTCCTATCAACAGTGTATAAGTGTTCCATTTTCCCTGCAACCTGGCCAACATCTGTTATTTTTTTACTTTTTTTTTTTTTTTGAGACGGAGTCTCGCTCTGTTGCCCAGGCTGGAGTGCAGTGGCGCAATCTCGGCTCACTGCAAGCTCTGCCTCCTGGGTTCACACCATTCTCCTGCCTCAGCCTCTCCGAGTAGCTGGGACTACAGGCGCCCAACACCACGCCCGGCTAATTTTTTGTATTTTTAGTAGAGACGTGGTTTCACTGTGGTCTCGATCTCCTGAACTCGTGATCCACCCGCCTCGGCCTCCCAAAGTGCTGGGATTACAAGCGTGAGCCGCCGCGCCTGACCATTTTTTGACTTTTAAATCATAGCCATTCTGACTGGTTTAAGACAGCATCTCATTGTGGTTTTGATTTGCATCTCACTGATGCTTAGTGATTTGAGCATCTTTTCATATTTGTTGGCCACTTGTATATCTTCTTTCAGGAAGTATCCGTTCTTGTTCTCTGCCCACTTTTTAATGGGATTATTTTTTCCCTGCTGATTTATTTAAGTTCCTTATAGATTCTGATATTAGTCCTTTGTCAGATACATAGTTTGCAAGTATTTTCTCCCATTCTGTATGTTGTTTACTCTGTTGATAATTTATTTTGCTGTGCAGAAGTTCTCTAGTTTAATTAGGTCCCAATTTTCCATTTTTTTGGTTGCATTTGCTTTTGAAGATTTAGTCATAAATTCTTTGCCTAAGCCAATGTCTAGAAGAGTATTTCCTAGGTTTTCTTGTAGGATTTTTATAGTTTGAGGTCTTATCCTAGGTTTTCTTGTAGGATTTTTATAGTTTGAGGTCTTATCCTAGGTTTTCTTGTAGGATTTTTATAGTTTGAGGTCTTATGTTTAAGTCTTTAATGCATCTTGAGTTAATTTTTGTATGTGGTGAGAGGTAATGATCCAATTTCATTTTTCTGAGTATGGTTAGCCAATTTTTGCAGCACCATTTATTGAATAGGTTATCCTTTGCCCACTACTTTTGTCAGGCATGTTGAAGATAAGTTGGTTGTAGGTGTGTGGCTTTATTTCAGGGGTCCCTATTTCTATACCATTGGTCTATATGTTTGTTTTGTTTTGTTTTTTACAAGTACCATGCTGTTTTGGTTACTGTAGCCTTGAAGTATAGTTGGAAGTCAGGGAATGTGATGTCTCTGGCTTTATTTTTTAAATTAGGCTTGCCTTGGCTATTCAGTCTCTTTTTTTGGTTCCACATGAATTTCAGAATAGTTTTTTCTAAATCTGTAAAATATGATATTGGTAATTTGATGGGAACACATTGAATCTGTAGATTGCTTTGGGGAGTATAACTATTTTAACAATATTGATCTCCAATTCATGAGCATAGAATGCTTTTCATTTGTTTGTATCATCTATGATTTATTTCAGCAGTGTTTTGCAGTTCTCCTTGTAGAGATCTCTCACCTCCATGGTTAGATGTATTCCTAGATATTTTATTTGTGTGTGTGTGTGTGTGTGTGTTGCCATTGTAAATCAAACTTCATTCTTAAAAAAAAAAAAGAAGAAGAAGAAGAAGTAGAGATGGGGTCTTGTTATGTTGCTCAGGCTAATTTCAAACTCTTAGGCTCAAGTGATCCTCCCATTGTGGCTTCCCCAAGTGCTGGGATTACAGGTGTGTGCCACTGTGCCTGGCCTTGGATCATGTTCTGGATTTGGTTCTCAGCTTGAACATTACTCGTGTATAGAAATGTTACTGATTTTTTATGTTGATTTTGTATCATGAGACTTTGCACACAAAAAGTTAATTCACTGTGATCAAGTAAATTTATTCCTGGGATGTAAGGAAACATACACAAACCCATAAATGTGATTCACCACATAAATAAAATTAAAAAATGATATGATCATCTTAATAGATGTAGAAAATTGTTCAATAAAATACAACATCCCTTAATGATATTTTTAAAAACCCTCAACAAATTAGGCATCAAAGGAATATATCTCAAAATTATAAGAGCTGCCTATGACAAACCCACAGCCAACATCATACTGAATGGGCAAAAGCTGGAAATATTCCTCCTAAGAACTGAAATAAGGCAAGGACGTACAGTTGACCAGAAGAAAATGACACATTATTTATAGAAAAGCAACAATTCAAATGGCTGTGGAATTCTCATTAGTAACTATAGAAGACAAAGGGAAGTGAAATAACAATTTAGTGCAACAAGGAAAAACACTGTGAAACCACAATTTTATATCCAGTAAAAATATCCTTCAAGAAGGCAGGCAAAATAAATTTAAAAAATTCTGATGAAGGAAAACTAAAAACCAGCAGACCTGCTTTAAAATTATTGTTAAAGAAAGTCCTTCAGACAGAAGGAAAATGCTACCAGAAGGAAACTTGTGACATTAGTAATGAAGAGAGAGCAACAAAAATGGTAAATATGTAGGTAAATACAAGAGACTATTCTTCTCCTCTTGAGTTCTTTAAAATGTTTTTGACTACTGAAAGTAAAAAATGAGAAAATATCTAGAACTGAACAAGAATGAAAAATACAACATATCAAGATTTTTAGATACACTGAAAGCATTGCTTAGAGAGATTTATAGTATTAAATGCTTATATTAGCTAAGAAGAAAGTTCTCAAATTAATAATCTAAATTTTCACCTTGAGAAACCCAAAAAAGATGAGCCAAATAAACCAAAAATAGCACAAGGAAGAAAAAAATAAAGAGCAAAAATTAATGAAGTTCAAAACTGAAAACCAGTAGAAAAAAAATCAACAAAATCAAAAGCTCAATGAAACTTGTAAGCCTTTATTTAGTCAGACTGGCAGTGCAAGAGAGAAAGAAAATAAGGGAAAGAGAAATTACCAATATCATAAATGAATATAAAGGATGGAATATGACTATAGACCATGTAGACATGAAAATGATAATAAAGGAATACTACAAACAATAAAACCCTACACACAAAAATTCAACAACTTAGATGAAATGGACTAATTTCTCAAAATTCACAAACTACAAAACTCATCCAAAATGAAATAAATAACTGGATTGTACTATAGCTATTAAAGAGACTAAATTTACCGTTTAAAGTCTTGCAAAAAAGGAAGCCCCAAGCCCAGATGGTTCCACTGGCTAATCTGCAGAATGTTTAAAGGAGAAATAACATCATTTCTATGCAATTTCTTTCAGAAAATAGAAGATGAGGGAATACTTTCCAACTTACTTTATGAGGCCAGCATTATCCTAATACAAAAAGCAGACAAAAATGGTACTAGACATAAATAGAAACACAAAAACCCCAGCAAAATGTTAGCAAATTGAATCCGGCAATATATTAAAAAAAAATAGGCACTACAATCAAAGGAGTTTATCCTGGTAATTGCAGTGTTGGTTCAATATTTGAAAATGGTTCAATATAATCCTTCATGTTAATACCAAAAGACAGCCTTAAGAAAATGAAAAGACCTTGAAAACGATGCATAGGTTTTTAAAAGAAAAGAAAATGAAAGGGCAAACAAACCACAGACAGAAAGAAAACATGCGCAAAACAAAACATATATCTGACAAAAAAATTGCATTCAGAATATATAAAGAACTCTCACGACTTTACAAAGATAAATTGGACAAAAGATTTGAACAGATATTTTGCCAAAGAAGATATATTGATGGCCACAAGCACATGAAAAGATGCCCCAAATTCTTAGTCATTAGGGAAATGCAAATTATAACTACAATTTACCCACTAGGTGGGCTGAAATTAAAAAGGCTGACAATACTAAGCCTTGGTGAATGTGGAGCAACTAGGATTGTCACACATGGTTAGCAGCAATACAAAATGATATAGCCACTTTGAGAATCAGTTTGGCAGTTCTTTAAAAAGTTAAATATACACTTACCATATGGGCTGGCAATTTCACTCCCAGATATTTACCCAAGAAAAATAAAAACATGTCCACACAAAACTTGTATGCCATGAATATTTATGGCATAAACATTCATAATAGCCAAAAATGTTAACAGTGCAAATGTCCATCATCTAATGAACAGATCATCAAAATATAGTACATCCATGTAATGGAATACGACTCAGCAATTAAGATGAATGGACTAATGATACATGTAATAATGTGGATGAATCTCAAATATATCATGCAAAATGAAAGGAACTAGTCACAGAAGACAACATACTGTGTAATTCCATATATAAGAAATTCTAGAAAAGTAAAGACTATAGCAACCTGAAGCAGCTCAGTGGTTCCATGGGGGAAAGGACGGACTGCAAAAGGGCAGAAGGGAACTTTTTGACGGTGATAGAAGTGTTTTAAAACTGGAGGCCAGGTGCAGTGGCTCACGCCTGTAATCCCAGAACTTTGGGAGGCCAAGGCAGGTGGATCACTTAAGGTCAGGCATTCGAGACCACCCTGGCCAACATGGTGAAACCCTGTTTCTATTAAAAATACAAAAAAATTAGCTGGGCATGGTGGTGCACGCCTGTAGTCCCATATACTCGGGAGGCTGAGGCAGGGGGATTGCTTGAACTCAGGAGGTGGAGGTTGCAGTGAGCCGAGATCACACCACTGCACTCCAGCTTGGGCAACAGAGTGAGACTCAGTCTCAAAAAAAAACAAAGGTGTTTTGAAACTGGATTGTGGGATGTGGTTGCACGATTGTACACATTTACTACAACTCATTCACTTATAAACTTAAAATGGGCCAGGCGCGGTGGCTCACACCTGTAATTCTAGCACTTTGGGTGGTCAAGGTGGGTGGATCATCTGAGGTCAGGAGTTTGAGACCAGCCTGTCCAACACAGTGAAACCCCATCTCTATTAAAAATACAAAACAAATTAGCTGGGTGTGGTGGCACACGCCTGTAGTCCCAGCTACTCAGGAGGCTGAGGTGGGAGAATCGCTCGAACTTAGGAGGTGGAGGTTGCAGTGAGCCAAGATCCCACCACTGCATTCCAGCCTGGGAGACAGAGTGAGACTCTGTCTCAAAAAAACAAAAAACAAAAACTTAAAGTGGGTGCATCTATTGTATGTAAATCATGCCACAATACAAATGTAAACATCAAAATGAAGATTAACTGAAGATATTTTCAGAGAGAATGCAATGCCAGCTGCTGTGAACTGAGAAAAACTCTGGGGAGTTCTTGAGGCTAAGGGAGGGGAATCTCAGATGAAGCATAGGCGTGCAGGAAAGAATGGAGAGCACTGGAAAGCGTAAATATGGGGTTCAGTATAAAAGAATATTGACTGTTTAAAACAATACCAATGCGTACGTGGGAATAAAATACATGGTAACAATAGCACAAACTGGGAGGGAGGTAAATGCAGCTAAACTGCTGCAAAGGTACTTGCCTTATTTAAGAAGTGGTAAACCCAAAAGTACTCATTTAAATTAGACTTAATGCATGAAGGACGCATATTGTTATCTCTAGCATAACTACCATAACAATTATTGAAGAATGTATAATTGAAAATCAAATGAAAGAGAAAAATGGAATATTAAATAATATTTTCATAATCCAGGAGAAGGCAAGAAATGAGAAATAAAGGAACCAAGTACAAGAGGACAAATAGAAAACAAGTAGCAAGACGTTATACCATTAAAATTATTTTAAATGTAAATGGTCTATGATTCAATTAAAAGACAAAGTTGACCAGACTGAATAAAAAAACAAAACCCAGATGTATGCAATTTCATGGTCACACATTAAATAGAGAAATGTTGAAAATGAAAGGTTATATGTCATATAACACTAATCAAAGTAAATCTGGTGTAGTTATATTAATATTAAAGTAGATACTGAGGCGAGAAGTATTGCCACAGATTTAAAGGGACATTTCATAAAGGGGCATTTTATGATTTCATAATGATAGAAAGATATTAAAATATTACTCATTTCTGTCTTCCTTTCTTGTGTTATGTACTATAATTATCTAACAATATAATAACTACCTTCAGGTAAGATGATTATTCCAAAGTGCCTTGTCATTCAAATGCAAAGACATGATGAAACCAATTTTTAAAAAATTGTTACATATCCATGCCTCCCATTAGACCTTTAAGAAGGACACCTTTGAAAATGTTAGGACTATACTGAAAAGGTTAGGACCTTTGCTGATCACCAAAGGTTTTAATTGTGCTTATAGAATTAACGTGTAAAATACTCATTGTTCTGCTTAATATTCTGTTTCTCTTTCTTCTTCATCCTCCTGAAATCATGGGTAGTGAATTCACTCAGAAAACAGGAGTTAGGTAGCACTGCCAAAACAGACCAGTATCATTAGCTTAATGAAATAGTTCATTAAGGGGTGAGACCTTTATCAGCTATTAAATGTCTTGATAGGAATTCAGTCATTACTAGTCTTTTAAAAAATAACTTTGCTGTACCTTCATGTTCAGCTAATTTTTTTCTGTAGGCACAGCTAGATCCTAACATATGTTTAAATAGAAAGTAATCAGTGTAAAGCTATAGAACATCATACAAATGTCAGGTTCTGTTACTATTCACCGAACTCTGAATGTCATCATTCAGAAACCACATATGGCTCAGTGAGGTGCTCTTGCTCATAAAAACCCTTTTGTTTTTCTCAGGGGGCAGAAGCCAGAGGAAGAGACACTCTCTAAGCATTGAACCAAAAGCTATCCAGATAGAACACTGTGAAGGATAAGCAGAAAGTGTCCGTCGTTCAATGACTTCATTTGAATCAGAACTAACAACCACCACAACAGAGTAGGGGGACAGTCATTTCTAAGCCTTGATGTCTTATGCGCTGGGCAAACTAAAGTGTACCGTAACCGTATGTCACACTGAAACTGGGTGATTTGAGATGTGGCAGGGTGCAGGGCCCTCAAGAGGGAGTGGTCAGCAAAACCCAGAGGAAGGCTTCTGTGTGGAGAGGATAGGCTGAAGGGAGCTAGGACTTTTGGTCAGCGGAGCAAGAGAAAGCTGGGAAAGACAGTATAAATACCCTGGCCTCACTTTTTTTTTTTTTTTTTTTTTTTGAGATGGAGTCTCACTCTGTGGTCCAGGCTGGAGTGCAGTGGCACATTCTCTGCTCACTGCAACCTCCACCTCCTGGGTTGGAGCAATTCTCCCGCCTCAGCCTCCCGAGTAGCTGGGACTACAGGCGCCTGCCACCACGCCCAGCTAATTTTTGTATTTTTAGTAGAGATGGGGATTTCACCACGTTGGCCAGGCTAGTCTGGAACTCCTGACCTCAGGTGAGCTGCCCACCTCGGCTTCCTAAAGTGCTGGAATTATAGGCATGAGCCACCGCGCCCAGCCAGGAAATAGATTTTCGATTAGTTCGGCCTCGCTCTTTTCCCTCCTTCTTTTTCCTTCTGCCAGGAGTCCCCATTGGCTGAATACAACTGGAAACCGGAAGTCAAGTTGGACCAGCCTCCATACACACAAAGTAAGATTGAGAAGTCTGCTCTCTGCCAGAGGGGACCTGGAGGAGCATAGGGAAGCTATCTAGCACAGGATGTTGCTGCAACTTTTAGGAAAAAAGCCACCACCATCTGAGCTTAAATCACAGCTTGTCATACACTGTGTGCTGTATGACTTTGTGGAAGCCACATGGCTGCTCTAAGCCATGACAATGTCTTATTCTGTTAAAATGAGGGAAATAATATCTCTGTGAGACCCGTCAGTATGTGTAACATTTAGCCCAGTGCCTAGCACACAGTAAGTGCTAGATACCTGATAAATTACTTTCCCTCCTCCATAAAACCTATTCCCTGCTTGCCTCTTTTAAACCAAGCCTAGATATCAATTTTCTTTTTCAATGTTAGCATGCATTAGAGAAATCCTCTTATTTCTACAAGCCCTGGGCAAGTTTCAGGATCATTTCTATATCAGATGTAGCACAGTAATAATTGCCTTAAGTCAGGATATTACTTAAGCAGAAAGCATTTATTTTTTAATTCTTCAGAAATGCTGCACATACTGCAGGGACTAATTTGACTCTTAGCAAATAATTCAGCATAAATTGCCACCTATTTACCAGAAGCTGCATTTTATTTCCTAGGACCTCTAGACATTAGGCATCAGCTGTGCCCTGTATGTTTGTTTCAGGTAATGAGATGCCCAGCATGCAGAAAATTTTCACTGCTTTACCATTTGCGGAAGCTCAAAAGATTTACGATAAGCCAGTTGCTCGTTCCAAGGATTAGAGCATTTTTAATTATAAAACTGCACACCAATTTGCAATGTCATTTCCAAGTTCTGATGGAAAGTCTCTAATGTATTTCTCTTCTCATTTAATGTTTTTATCCATTATCCTCTAGGCTGGAATATTTTCTGTTATCCTATTCACCCAGAGTAATTCCAAACCAATGGAGGCAAGGTCTCCAGAGGCATCTGGACCGTGTCCAGGATGCAGGCTTTCTCTGTGGTGCTCTGATGACAAGGGGAAAAAATCAAGGACGTTGAGTGCAGTTTTGAAAAAGGCTCACAAAATGATCATAATGCTTAAATGTGTATCCACTTTCTACTTTACTAAGTAACTTCATAGCCATTATGTCAACTGAAGTGGGACAGGAAAAATTACCTGCTTGCTCTTAACAGACGAGTAAACCAGTTCTACGAGATGTTAAGTAGTTTGCCCAGGGCCTTCCAATAATTTGGGTTGGCAAAGGATGAGAATATAGGTCTTGCAATTATTCTAAAGTGCTTATCCAGGAATGAAAAAGTAAACTTACTAAATTGACATCCTAGAGTCACTTGCTGACTGCCTGCTGTCTGTAAAAGAATGAAATAAAGACTTCCAGAGCTTTAACATCAAAAAAGAAAGCAGAGCACCTGTAGTCCCAGCTACTTGAGAGGATCACATGAGCCAGGAGTTGGAGGCTGCAGTGAGCAGTGACCACAACACAGCATTTCAGCCTGGGTGACAGAGCAAGACCCTGTCATCAGTTAAAAAAAAAAAAAAAAAAAAGAAAGAAAGAAAAAAACACTGACTAGTTTGCTGAGGGGGAAAGTCAGAATTTTGTAAATGCTGTAGAAGTGGAGGGGATTCAAGGTGGTTATGCTAATTAAGCCCTGAAAACTAATGTTCTGAAGAGGACAGACCCAGACCATAAGTCTTACATGACTGGTTAAAACAAGACCTATTGCTCATCGGTTGGGGGAATCTTCAGTTAGGCCCAGTGAGGGTCTCTGTGAGGGCAGGTGGGTCACTAAAAGTTGACATTCCTTTATCAGCTTCAGCAGGTTGCAATAGTTAAGCCCAGGATTCACTTTTGACATCTTCACAAACTCTCAAACTTCTCAAACGTTCATCAGAATCCCCTGGAGGGTTTCCTGGGCCCAACCCGAGAGTTCCTAATTCAGCAGGTCTGGAGTGAAACCTCAGAATCTGCAATTCTATCAAGCACCCAAATGGTGCTTTGCAGCTGGTTCAGGGTCCATGCTTTGAGAACCACTATCCTAGACACATGATGCTCTAGAGTTTTAATTTGATACCAACCTCCTCTTTAGGATCTAACTACTAAATGACTCCCTCACACCCAGGAAGGACAGTGATTTCTCCTCATAATAGCCTTCATATCCACTTATGGAAGACTTGGCTTTTCTTGCAACAGTAGCTCTCGGAGCACGGAACTATTGTATGGGGGAGTAGGGAAGGCATAAAGAAATTGCTAATAGCATCTAAAGTCAACGCAACTTCATACCTTTATCTGTTCATTTCCCTTCCTTGGGAGGAATCAGTACTGAATGACTTGATTTGCCTTTTTAAAAAATAGCATCATATCCATTGATTGAATCTCATTACATTTAGAGTTTGCTTCTATTGCCTTACCCTCCCAGATCAATAACCATATTCTTCCGTGCTCATAACTTTCTCCTATCTTATTTTTGTCAGTTTACAATCTGCTCTATTTTTTACTATGACTCAGCTTTACAGTTCTCCAAACTGAGAATTCTCCTAGTAAAAATCCAGCGTTCTTCACTTAGGCCCTCTTTGCTCCTTTTCTGAGCGCATATCCCTCACTGCCTCATAGTAGTTATTTGTGTGCCTGCTTGTGTCTTCCAGTGGATTGGTGTCTATGAAGAGAAGGAGCTTACTGTGAAGCGTTGTTTTCCTCCCAACACCAGTCCAGACCCTGCTCATAATAGACAATAAATATTGGTTTTGCTCTCTTGGCAGTTTTGAATCAGATATGCCTCAGCTGATTATTTTTAAAATTTTTATTTAGAATCTCATAAGTAAAATTCATATTTTTTGACATATAGTTCTGAGTCATGACAAACACATAGTGATGTAATCAAACTACAATTAAGACTTGAAACAGCTCCATTATTCCATGCATACATGCTGCCCTTTTGTGGTAAAAACAAAACAAAACAAAAAAAACTCCCCTTTCCCTGAGTTCCTGGAAGCCATTGCTCAGTTCTCTGTCCCTGTAGTTTATCCTTTCCTTAATGTCATATAATAGGAATCCTGTAGTATATATCCACTGGCTTGTTTCACTTAGAAAAATGCGTTTGAGAGTCATTTATTTTGGTGCATATAAAATAGTTCATTCTTTATTGCTGAATAGTGTTCCACTGAATGGATACACAGTCTGTTTATACATTCGCCAGTTGTAAGATGTTCAGGTTGTTGCCACTTTGGGGCATTTATGAGTAAAGCTTTTATAAATATTCACATGTAGGTTTTTGTGTGAACATAAATTTTCATTTGTATTGGATAAACACCTACAGGTGGGATTGCTGACTGATACTGTAAGTGTACGTTTAAGAAACTGCCAGCGTTTTCTAAGAATACAGTGTGACTGTACCATTTGATCTTTTTATCAGCAATATAAGTTCCAGTTGCTCCACATCATCCCCATAAGCTCTTGGAATTATCAGTTTGTTTCATTCTGTTTTGTTTTGCTTTGTTTTGTTTTAGTCATCCTAATAAGTGTACAGTGTTATCTCATTATGGTTTTAATTTGCATTTTCCTAATGAATAATGATGTTGAGCATCCTTACATGTATTTATTTGCCATCATGTATCACCTTCTTGTCTTTTTGGGGTTTTTTTGTTTGTTTGTTTTTGTTTTTGAGAGAGTTTCGCTCTGTCACCCAGGCTGGAGTGCAGTGGCGTGATCTCGGCTCACAGCAACCTCTGCCTCCTGAGTTCAAGCAATTCTCCTGCCTCAACCTCCTGAGTAGCTGGGATTACAGGCACCCGCCACCATACCCGGCTAATTTTTGTATTTTTGGTAGAGACGGGGTTTCACCATGTTGGCCAGGCTGGTCTCGAACTCCTGACCTCAAGTGATCCACCCAACTTGGTCTCCCAAAGTGTTGGGATAACAGGCATAAGCCACCGCACCAGGCTATATTACCTTCTTTGACAAAGTATCTGTTCAAACCTTTTCCTCATTTTTTTATTGAGTTTTCTTACTGTTGGGTTTTTGAAAGTTCTTTATATTTTTTTGAATAAAAGGCCTTTGTCATATATGCGATATGCAAATAGTTTCTCCCAATGTGTAACTTTTCATTCATTCTCTTAATGATGTCCATGCAATGTAAAACTAAGTTTTAATGAAGTCCCCATTTATCAATTTTTTTTCTTTTAGGGATTATACTTTTGCTGTTCTAAGAACTCTGTCTAGCTCAAGTTCACAAAGATTTTCTCCTGTTTTCTTCTAAAAGTTTTATAGTTTTACATTTATATTTAGTTACATGACCCATTTTGAGTTAATTTTTATATAAAGCTTGGGATATAGTTCGTGGTTCACTTTTATGCATATGGACATCCAATTGTTCCTGCACCATTTGTTACAAAGACTGTCCCTTCTCCTTTGAATTTAATTTGCACTTTGTCAAAACTCAATTGACTGTATTTGTGAGTCTATTTCTGGATTCTCTATTCTGTTCCCCTGATCTCTCTGCCTGTCTTTTGCCAATACCACACAGTCTTGATTGCTATAGCTTTTTAGTAAGTCTTGAAACCAGGTGATATGAATCCTCCAACCTTGTTATTCTTTTTCATAATTCTTTTGACTATTCTAATTCCTTTGTCTTTCCATATAAATTTTAGAACCAGCTTGTGAATATCTACAAAGAAACGGTAACTTCAGCTGATTCTGTTTTTTTGTTTTTGTTTTTTTTGAGACAAAGTCTCACTCTGTCACCCAGGCTGGAGTACTGTGGCACGATCTCGGCTCACCACAACCTCTGCCTCCCGGGTTCAAGCGATTCTCCTACCTCAGCCTCCTGAGTAGCTGAGATTACAGCCGCCTGCCACCATGCCCAGCTATTTTCTGTATTTTTAGTAGAGATAAAGTGAACTCCTGACCTCGGGTGATCCACCCACCTTGGCCTCCCAAAGTGCTGGGATTACAGGCGTGAGCCACCGTGCCCAGCCACCTTCAGCTGATTTTTGACTTGCACTATTTACTTTGGCTAGCTTATGGGCCTCAAACTTCAATGTGCTTAAGAATTTTAAAAACACCCATGCCTGAGCCTGATCTGAATATTCTCATGCAGTAGAGAATGAGAATGCTGCCAGGGGCTGAGGCATTTCCATTTTAACACTGTCCCTAAGGTGATCTGATGTTGTTGGCCATGGACCATGATTTGAGAAACATGGCCCTTGCTTCACTGGAACCTAGAAAATGCTCCACAGGCTTTGATGAATCTTACATATATGACATCCACAAACCTGGTGAAAGGACATGATTCTGGGTTCAGTTAATTCTAAAAGCTGGCAAGTAATACACATCACACAATCTTATGGCCAATCACTAGTGTCCATCTGGTGCTGGAACACAAACCGGAGCCTCACAGATGTCAAGCTGCTCCGCTTTAGGTGATAAGAAAAATGATGTGGAGTCCCAGGTCCCATGAATAGCTCTGTAATATTTATCCCATCGACCAATTCCATGAACATTTTCTTATAGTAAGGGCAGAATTCTCAAACTCTTCTCAACCAAGGAAATATTAGATTGGAAAGATTCACAAGGTAAGTGAGAGAGTTACAAGGAAAAAATATTAATCAAATGAATAGCTTCTCTAGAGAAAAATCAAATTAATGGCCAAAAATATTAACTTTGTTTTACATTGAAATATTGATTAACCAACTTGCCCAGGGAATTGGACATTCTTTTTAATTTAATTTCCTGGGTAATGGGAGATAGAAGGTTAACTGGAAACAAATCTCCCAGTAGAAAAATCTTTCTAAAATGGATTATGTTCTGCCTTAATTTATTACTAAGCACTCATTGCTTTGCTTGTTTCCTAAAGGTAAAAAATAACAACTTAAAAAAGACCAAAGTGAATTTAAAAGGCTTCTCACAGGTTCCTAAACTAAGAAGCTAACTGAATAGTCTTGGCAAACAGGTGGGAAGAGATCAACTAATTATTGTAGAATGCTGCTGCTGGGGAGGTGATCTTTCCAGGTGTTAATTGCTTTGCTAATAGGCCAAGGCTGCTTAGAAAGAGGGAGAGGAGAGTGAGAACAACCTGCAGTCTTAAAAGAGCCTTCTCAGAAGCCCCAGAGTCAGCAGTGAAGTGAATCAGGGCCTTAGTACAGAGGCCTGGCATATGGTGACAATGTTGGTTCCCAAGGGGAGAAATAACTGGGAGAGCCCACCTAAAAAGAACTCTTCTTTGGCTTAAATTTTTTCAAATAAGCATCTATTTTCAAATCTTTCTGTAACATTTCTTGAGACACCATAAGGAGGCTTGATGAATATTTTAAAGGGCAGTGTAGTCTAGGGGTTCCTACATGTACATGCGCTCATTTTACTGCCTGATGCTTATTGTGACCTTGGAAAAGTCACTCCACCTCTCTATTCTTCAGCTTCACCATCTGCAAAATGGGGGAAATAACACCACCTACCTCATGGAGTTTATTGTTGTGAAAATCAAATGGTTAGGCCAGGAGTGGTAGCTCACACCTGTAATCCCAGCACTTTGGGAGGCTGAGGCAGGTGGATCACCTGAGGTCAGGAGTTCGAGACCAGCCTGGCCAACATCGTGAAAACCCTTCTCTACTAAAAATACAAAAATTAACTGGGCGTGGTGGCACGTGCCTGTAATTCCAGCTACTTAGGAGGTGGAGACAGGAGAATTGCTTGAACCCAGGAGGCAGAAGTTGTAGTGAGCTGAGATCATGCCACTGCACCCCAGCTTAGGTGACAGAGTGAGACTCTGTCTCAAAATACAAAAGCTTTACAACAGAAATGAAAGGAAAAAAGTACAAGTGGAAGAGGGCCAAGTGGGCAACCTGCAAAACACGTGCACACTTGTCTTGCATGGTGCATGGTTTGACCTTTGAATTGGGGTTTTACATGTTGGCATACTTTGGGGGTTTTGTGTTTCTTCTCCCTTAATTCTTCTCTTGGGGTGAGCTGTCCACATGCTCAATGGCCTGCTAGCACTTGGGAGAGGAACATGCGCAATGTGTTTACTGGAGTTGTATGCATGCTCACTTGGGGCATTCTTCCCTTACCATCTAGGATTCCTAGAGGAAGGTTATATACCAGTTAAACTCCATCATGGCATGTTTGAGCTCACTCACCCAACTCCTGAGATCTTACTGGGAAGCTACTGATCACCAGTTTCAGGTTTTTTCTATCTATAGGGAGACTGCCTTTCCCTGGCACTGGCTGCAACCAATTATTATTTTAGAGAGACAGTTAACAACCACCTGACCCTCATTTGATGGTCGCCTAAGGTTCCTAGTTGGGTTTGGGGGGGTAGCCCTCTCCCACTCTGCTCATGTCTTACTAGCTACCTACTGTAGCATTTCCCCCCTCAAGAGTCCAAGACCCCAGTTCTTTGGAGAAAATGAATGAAGGTGAGTCTTCTGTAACTGCTTCCTGCTGACAGAGGTTGAGGGGTTGTGGTGGTTCTGTGAGTCTTGGCCTCTTGCTAGTTGTCAGGGCAGGAGGCTGTTTCCATGGATTAGGGAAACTGGTATCCAGCCAGGTCCAATGGAGACAGGGGCAGGATTTTGCCTCTGTTGTGTCTCACTGATGGGCAGTCTAGGGGGTCCCCTGTAGAAGGGTAACTCTTGAATATTGAAAGGACACTATCCCTCACTGAGGTTCATCTGGAGCTTGATGGCCTAAAGGCTAGAGGAGACAAATCAGGTTATTAGAATTAAAGGGATGTTAAAACAAAATAATGGGGTGAGGACAGCTCCAAAAAAGAATCCTGAGGCTGCCTACACACCCAGGTAACTGGTGGCTATAGTCATGCCTACTAAGACTTGGGTACATGGGATTGATAGCAGATTCCAATATGTGCCCAGAATTAGAATATTGATCCAGACTTTTACATTACCCATCCCTTTTGTTTCTTCTGAGCTGAGGCAGAGATCACTGGTTGGTTCACAAGAATAAGCAGGATTACTCTAAAATGCAGGCAAAAACTTAAAAATAACTGATGAGACTAGTATCTATTAATAGAAAAATAACAGGTGTATCATAATTTTTGAAACACACTTTTTCTCTTTCCAGTCCTCATTTTTATAAAAAATCATGATAAAACTGATTTGTTTGCAAAATAAACTTTAGTCTTATACTTGGCCTGATTATTTGCATAAAGCACAGCAAGAATAATTATTTGCCTAATAGGCTCCTGTTTAAATTGGCTTTGATGGAACTTCATTCCATAAGGAATCTCAGGTAAGACTTTTTTTAAGGCTTAAACCCAGCCACAGTTTTGTACCTCAAATACCTGAATGAGTTGGTAAATTCCTCTCCCTTGAGGTCCCAAGATAACCTGGGGCCCCAGGCCTGTTAGAAAGTGACATTCTTTACAGACCACAGCTTGGGAACCCTGTACAGGGACTGTGTAGACAAGGTATGAAGCCAGTTTTCCCAAGGGGCTTTTATTGGCTCTATAAGTCAAATTTGATTCCTTAAAGGAATGCATATCATTCCAGTCAAAGCCTTCATAAAATAACCAGCTTCTCCAGTTGTGTTTTGTTGCAAAAGAAAACAGATTCTTGTTGTACGTATGCAAATAACCATACTGCCATAAATTAAGAATACTCACAAGTTGTTTCCAAATTTTGAAGAAAGCAGGCAGAGAGAAACAAATATGCTTCAAATTTTGTTTACAGGAGTACTCAATTATTACAAGCTGTAAATAGCTCAAAAGAAAATTTTCTTGGTTTTGGAAAACAAAGGATTAGCAACATTTTAAACAAAAAGTCATAAAAGGATTATTTCAATCTTCTATTAGTTTAGTCCATGCAGTTAACTTTTGTTCTGCTTGATATTCATGAACATTTTAGCTCTCCAATGAGAGTCCTGAAAGTTTTTTCTCTGTTCTAATGTCTCAATCTTCAAAGTTATCAGAAGCCTGTATTTAGGAGCACCTGTTAGAGTTCTATAGCTGATTATAAAACCACCTTTTAAAGAGGGTTAAAACAAGACAACAATTGTCTATTAATTACAAAAAGTCTTAGGGTAGCCACAGTCAAAGACACAATTGACAAAGAAATTTGTTACCCCTGAGGCACAAAATGATTTAACATAATTATAATTATTCCTAATAATGTATACTATGTTACATTAGAATTATAGGAGTTTCACATAATTTTGGAACATGTACCAATAACATTTAATCAAAAGCAGATGAATACTTTAATAAAACTATGTTGTGCTTTAATTCCAGTGTTTATGAGTAAACTGAACAAAAGTCCTTTAATTTTGGCTAATTTTCACACACAGAATTTCTTTTATAGGATTAATTTTTCACAAACCTTCCACAACTTGCTCAAACCTTCATTCAGCTTTATCCTATCTAACATAAAACAATCCTTTAACCCTCCAAACTAGGCAAAATTTACATTCCCATACCTTCTTATAATCTTTGAACAAAAGCACATTCTACTTTCCTTGCATACCTTACATGTAAGACTGCTTTTCCAGTAGTCTCAAGAACATGTTACACTGCTAACTCTTCACAACTTTTACTTTTTGTGAAAAACCTGATAAGTAAGCGATTCACCAGACAGAAGTACAGATAAGGTCTCTTTCCAGCATAGCTGGGGGAATGGCTAATTCTGTAAGTCCCCAGGCCATGCCTAGCTTTAAAATAGGCAAGTTGTACAGTGAAGAGTCAAAGTGGCAGTTTATGAAGCATTTATTTAGTAGGTCTAATAACCTTTAAAATTGCAGAACATTTCTTTCACAAATTCCCTTTCACGAATCTTTTCACAATTTACACAGATCATCTGTGACATGCTTGGACTTTCTGACTTCTTCTAAATATCCCTCTTTTTAAAGAACCAGTCATTTTATTTTAGGACAATAATATACCATGCAAGATCCTTTCTCATATAAAATCTCTTTTCTTTATCATCTTCCTTATGAAAAGTACCTCTTTACCTTTATAACCTTTGAATTAGGCAAAAGTCGTATTCTTTGTTAGAAAGTTGAGATTTGTACTGAATGTTGCTGTGCAAGTTCTGTGAAGAGGAAGCAAATGAGGTTATTTACATAGTATAGAAGTTATCTCCCTCTCAAGAAATTGCTCAGTTAATTTTTGCTAGGACTTGCCCAAATAATGGTGGGCTATTTCTAAACTCCTGAGGTAAGACCATCCAGGTTGAAGTCACTGGTTAAAGATTTAGGTAGCTTTCCCAGGAGAAATACAGCTATTAGAAAGAAAAATGAACTCGGAGTTCAGGTAAATATTAAGTAGGCACCCATTTGGAAAGTATATTTTTGCCTAAAGGGATATGAATCTCTTGGAGGGGGTGCCATTGGCCCCATTACCCAATAGGCTTTGGAAGGGAGTTGCTTAGAGAAGGAGATTAGCACAGAGTAGGCAGCTCTTGAAAGCACAAGGGAAATTTATAATTTTACTTACCGCCTCCAGAGGTGACCTTGGCTTTGTCCTGTATGAGTGTTCTTAGGGCAACCCAGAGGGGGTTGGAGAACTCGTGAAGCAGCCAATAGTTGAGCCTGCTTCTTGTCCCTACATTTCTCCTTTTTCTTAGTGCTGTCCTCTTTATTCTACTCTCACTTATAAAAGACTGAGGAGGCTAATCTGAGGACCTCCTGCACAGGGGAACTGGGTTCCAAGGCTGACTTTTGTAATTTCCTCCCAGTTTATTTTTAAGCCAAACAGTATTACAAAGGAAAACTAGTTTTTTGTTTGTTTGTTTTAACATTTGGGAGAATCAAACTTTTCCTAGTTTTGGGGGATGCATCCTAGGGGCATGTCCTGTGGTATGGGGATGTGATTACCCATCTGCGAAGAGAGAACAGGAGAGAAAAAAAGGAAAAAGAAAAAAGAAGGCATTCCCTCTACATTCCTATTATCCTGAATGGAGCATCCCCTGTTGTCCTTTGGGTTCTGGAATTAATTGGCCTTACTGTGTACTCTTGGTCCATCTCATCACAATTACCCACTTGAGAACAGAGGAGACACTGGAGTCAACAGTGGATCACCTGTTCATCCCTGAGGTTCCAGAATAACTGGTCTTACTGTGTACCCCTAACCTTTCATCTCTGTTCTAATGATAATCTGCTAGCCTGGGAGCACCCTTCATCTCTGTCCTATGGGTACTTCTGTCTCTTGCACCTGTGGCCTTGGGCTGGCCTATACCCTTGTCTCCATGACTTTATAGTGACTCTTGCTCGGAGCATTCTAGAAATAAAAATGATGACCTCTTTTCTCAGATTCCCATTTCCCATGTTAACTAGACAGAAGCCTGTTTTTCATCTAACTGCCGCAAGGAGGCTAGACTTCCCTCCCCACTCCCTTTGAATATGACCCTGAAGGTCCTAATTCATGTTGAGAAGAATGTGGAAGTAATTAGAGAAATGAAGGCTACAGGAAGAAGTGGTAGGCAGTGAGAGGAATACTCATGGAAAGCCTTCATATGCTTGCAAAAATAGCAGCCCTTGGATTCAAGAGGACAACGTTTATTTGCCCTCTTGATGTAAAGTAGTAACCTCCAGAGGACGTGGGGCTTGGGCTAATAACTGGCAGAGAAGGGGCAAATTCTTCCTTTGCCATGAATGGGGCAAAGGAAGAGGAGTGGCTTTTGAAGCAGTTTGTCTGCCTGCATGGGGCCTTACCCTGGCCCTTTAAGGATCCCATCTATTTGCAAAAGCCACCAGGAAACCCAGCCCTGGGGCGTAACAGGAAGGAAAAGCATATAGTAAGTCATAAGGAGTTGGCAGAGCCAGAGTTCCAATTAGTGTTTGTCCCGGCAATGTGTCAGCAGACAGGGTTGAAAGGGTTGAAAGTCATCCAAGCTGCTAAGGTACGAACAAGAATAAATCTCAGGAGATATCCACAAGGAAGCCCATGTCTTTGCTGCCTCTCAAATGCAGTAAGAGCTGCGGGAGTGTGTGTTTAAGAAGTCACGTGGCATGCAAAGTAAGAGCAAAGAGACAGACTTGCCCCTGTGGCAGATGGTCCGGAGGGTGCACAAGTGCTTTTCAGAACACACACACACAGAGAAAACAAGACAATAGGCAGTGCAGGTTCTTGGGAAAGAGCCAATTTTAGTTGAAAAAGCAGAGGAAACCCCAGACATTGCACAGTTTTAGGCTTCAGCCCTACCATTCTCGTGAACCTCCTGTCCAGGAGGGCCATTCATGCCTCAGATCTACTCGGTGCAGATGCCACGGTCCTTCCCACTCCTGCAAGCCATCCGTCAGAGTGAACTGATGAATCAGCCAAGAGGAGCAGAGTCACTTATGCCTGAAGGACTTATTCTCGGGGTTGGTTAGCAACCAGGAGAGAGAAAAGGAGAAGACCATGTACAGGGATTGAATGCCTCCAGCCGAAGTTGTGGTAGAGAGGTCTCTTACCACTAGGGAACATATCTGAGTCATGCAGCATCAAAGTATGTTAGTGGCAGAAGTTATCCAAGTCCCACGGCACCAAAATATGTTACCAGGGGCCGATATCCAAGTTACTGGGGTGAATCTGTATGAGTCTGCAGCAACCTCAATTCTTGCCTCCTCAGAAGAAGAATTCAACTGAGGGACATAAGGCAGAAGGAGAGACTGAGGCAAGTTTTAGAGCGGGAGTAAAACTATATTAAAAGCTTTAGAGCAGAAACAAAAGGAAGAGAAGTACACTTGAAGAGAGCCAAGTGGGTGACTTGCAAGACAAGTTGGTGATTTGACTTTGGGGTTTTATAAGTTGACATACTTCTGGGGTCTTTCATCCCTTTTCCCCTGATTCTTCCCTTGGGATGGGCTGTCCACGTACGCAATGGCCTGCTAGCACCTGGGAGGGGGGCATACACAGTGTGTTTACTGGAAGTTGTACGCATGCTCACTTGGGGCATTCTTTCCTTACCAATCTTGCATTTCTAGAGGAAGGTCATATACCAGTTAAACTCCACCATTTTGCTTCTTAATGCTCATGCACGAGCTCACTCACCCAGCTCCTGAGATCTTATTGGGAAGCTGCTGATCACCAGTTTCAGGTTTTTTCTATCTATAGAGGGACTGCCTTTCCCTGGCACTGGCTGTGACCAATTATTATTTTAGAGAGACAGTTAACAACTGCCTGACCCTCACCTGTCGCCTGACATTCCTGGTGTGTGTGTGTGGTGAAAGGGGGGTGTAGTGGGTGGCAGGGGGAACCAGGAGGAACCTCTCCTGCTGTGCTCATGTCTGACTAGCTACCTACTGTAACACTTTTTCCTTACCATATATCTGTGGTTTGCTTCAGAACCAGCAGGAGCACTTTTTCTTTTTCTTTTAAGATATATTGAGCTGGGCATGGTAGCTCACATCTGTAATCCCAGCACTTTGGGAGGCCAAGGCGGGCAAATCACTTGAGGACAGGAATTTGAGACAAGCCTGGCCAAGATGGCAAAATCCCATCTGTATTAAAAATACAAAAATTAACCAGGCGTTGTGGCATGCACCTGTAATCCAGCTACTCAGGAGGCTGAGGCAGGAGAATTGCTTGAACCCAGGAGGCGGAGGTTGCAGTGAGCCAAGATCATGCCACTGCACTCCAGCCTGAGTGTCAGAGTGAGACTCTGTCTCAAGAAAGAAAGAAAAAAAAAAAAGAAAGATGTATATGCCCTAGTCTCTCCTGGACTGAAATAGAGTCCCAAATTCATGCTTTTTTAGAGCTTTTTATATTGCATACCCAGGACTGAAAATAACTTGGATAGAGGTATATAAAATAAATTACAAAACTTTAAAATGATTTCTCCTACTATCATATTTTAAAATATTGTCTTCTAATTCAATTAATCAGTGATCTGCATTTGAGAAGAAAATAAAAGGAAATATATTCCAGTACTTTAATTGAGGACAGGAGAAAATAAGATCTGAGCGTTTGTCACAGTGAAGGTGAATATACTCTTCAGCATTCTGGCAGGGAACTGATAGTACATGCAAATGGGATTATTGAGAGAATTTAAAATAAACTATTTACCAGGTGTAGTGAAGGGTAAGGGAAAACCCAAGGGATGGGGTAAGTGTCCCAGGGTTCCCTAGTGGGAACCACTGGGCCTGGAGGGCAGGAGAGAGGAGGGGCAGCTGTAGGAGGGGGCCACCAAATAGGGGCTGTCAGGAGAGAAACAACCTGCAACCCAGCCAGGAGGAAACTAAATGCTCAAACCTCATCCTTCTGCCACCTTCCCAGCTCCTGCCAGCCCCTCCCACTGGCCAAACCCAGCTGGAGGCAGAGGGCAAGAAAGCTGGTTGATGCAGACCATGTAGTCAGCCTTCAGCCTTCAAGGGCATTGTGTAGAGTGGAGAAGGGTGGAGCAAGGGTTTAGAAGGGTAAATGGAGACTGTCCAGTGCAGTAGATGATCTTACCTCCGTGCATGGACACCTTAACTCCTTTATTTGCTTGGCAATTTTAAATTATTAAAGGTAGTAAACATTGGTAAACTTCCTAGTTGCCTGGCACATGAACATTGTTGCTGCATTTGGGTAAATCTCCATATTTAAAGCCCTGTTTTTCCCAGATAGAAAATTTGTTTCCCCAGCCCCTCAATTGCAGCTAGCTCATTAGCTTGTGAACCAGAGTCTCCCAATTAGCGCTATCTATGCACAGCAGAGCCTTGCTTGAAGAAAGCAGCTTTGGGCAGAATTCATTGTGCTGCTGAGGATTGTGAGAGGGGTGACTGGCTTTCAGGGTCAGCAGAGGTAAGACTGAAACAGCACCCACATACTGCGGAGGATGTCTTCACATCAGAAATGGCGGTGATGCTGGGGCAGTCGTAGCTTCAGTAAAGTCAAATTCCTGCAAGCATCTAGTTCATGTATTATCCAGTGGTCAGTGCTTGTAGCAGTACTGATTTTTCTCAACAGGCTAGTTCCAAAGTTTTGAGCCATTTCCAAAAGTTTGTCCTCAGGTCTGGTTCTCTGGCCTTCCCAACAAGTTTGTGAGCTACACAAAATCCTTGTAATAAATTACTTTTTTGACTAATCAGCCAGAGTCAGCTTTTGATGCTTGTATCTATGGACCCTGAAATACATAATACTTCTAGTATTGTATCTACTCTTATTTTTTTAATTCTCTTATATTTATCTAAATTAGACACTTAATAGGTTACTGCCATGTGACAGATGGACTAAAAAGCCTACTGGCTAAATTTAGCTTTCTATTTGGAGCAAAAAAATGCTGGTATGCACATATTTTTATTTAAAAAACACAACAGATTGAAACTGAGACCTTAAGGAACCTGAGTGTAAAATGCCTTTGCTTTGTAAATAATTAAACATTAAGTAGAAATCATTTATCAAGCCTCCTAGTTATATCACTTTTGATATATGCTGTGGATGATTTTGTTGGAGAAACACAAATCTAGGAGAACCCAACCAGCTCTAGTTTTGCTACCAGTATACCATGTAGCTTGGAGCAAGACCTTTAATTTCTGTTTCTTCTTGCAGATCCAGAAATGAGGGGCCTATAAGACCTTTGATAGTCCTTTGAGCTCTAAAATCCTATGATTACATATGTTTTTTAAAATCTTGAGGGAGTATACTTGGCTTTTTCTGTATGTAAATCTTGAGGAACCGCAGAATTTGCAACTCAATTCAGAGAGCTCTTGTTCAGTAAGAACAGTTTAACACTTGACAGGGAAAACCGTGACCTATTATTATTTTTTTTATTGTTTAGTATAGAGATGAGGTCTTACTATGTTGATCAGGCTCGTCTCAAATTCCTGGCCTCAAGCAATCCTCCTGCCTCAGCCTCCCAAAGTGCTGGGACTATAGGTGTGAACCATTGCCCCCAGCTCCTATTATTTTTATAATCAGCCAGTCACTCTAACATTGCTAAAGACAAAATTCCCATTCAGTTTTTAAACATGACAGCCCATGGCCTATGTACTAATTAACGGTCACTTATGTGTCACAGAAAAAGGAAAGCATGGCAAGGCAGATTTTTTTTTTTTTTTTTTAGATGGAGTCTCGCTTTGTTGCCCAGGCTGGAGTGCAGTGGTGCGATCTCGGCTCACTGCAAGCTCCGACTCCCGGATTCACGCCATTCTCCTGCCTCAGCCTCCCAAGTAGCTGGGACTACAGGCGCCCACCCCCACGCCCAGCTAATTTTTTGTATTTTTTAGTAGAGACGGGGTTTCACCATGTTAGCCAGGATGGTCTCAATCTCCTGACCTCGTGATCCGCCCTCCTCGGCCTCCAAAAGTGCTGGGATTACAGGCGTGAGCCACTGCACCTGGCCAGCAAGGTAGATTTTTTAAAAACAGCTGTGGGTTTCTAATAAGCTGGGACTGGAAGTTCACACTTTCGCATTGCCATTCTTCCCCAAGCACGTGGTAAAGATGGATAAACTAGAAAAAAAAAACAGTGATGACATTGCAGAGTTCAAGACAAAAAAAAAAAAAAAGATGATGATTTCTGTGATGAGAATAAGCAACAGAATACAATAGAGTGAGTTGGGCTGAAGCTATGGGCCTGCTAGCTCCAGGTCCAGAATCAGGTGGTGGTGGCTGGGTGATAGGAAGTCTGCTACTCCACCTGAGACAAGGGAACTGAATTTGAAGCATTGCTGTTAGACCAAGCTATGACTTAGGGAATCTGTGGGCCCAGGGAGGTGAGAGGATACAGATGCAATCTTGAAACTGGAAAAAGACCCAAGCCACATGTTGGCTTGGTGACTGGACCTGAGATATCTGTGACATTGTCATGACTTAGAGCTTTGAACTGCATTTGTAGCACCTGGTTCTGACATGGAATTCCAGAAAGCCAGGTGAAAAGACACCCACAAAACCACTGGATTTAGAGAAGCAGTCACAGGGAGAGAGGAGAGACAAAAAGACTGAAAACAACAAAAAACATTTTAAAATAAACCTGCAAATCAAAATTGCAAAATTTGCGAAATCTAATCCTGAAAAAAATATAGTCAATAAAATGTGAAATCAGAACATAAATTCAGAACACAAATTCACTCAGAACGTGAACTCACTCCAGAAGGAAATTAATTTTAATGAACAGTGTGACATATTGGTTAAAACAAGGAAGCTTAAAGAGACCCATAAGAGAATAACGGTTATAAAAAGAATTAGCCGTCATGGAACTAAAATAGGCAAAAATAAAGTGAGAAGAGATAAATATGCAAAAATAACCAAATAGAACTCTTTGAGTGGAAATATAGCCCTTGATATTTTAAAAAATACTTAATAGATGGAATGAACTCTAGACCCAGTAGGGGAAGTTCTGGTGAGTGGGAAGATCATAAGGAGGAGTTCACACCAAATTCAACACAGAAAGACAAAGAGTTCAAATATATGAATAAGTGGTTACATGCATATGGATCCAGAAAAAGAGAATGAAAAAAATGACAGAGAAAGAACATAAGATGCTTAACATGAGAGCTTTTGTCCTAAGAATTATCCAGTTCAAAAGACATAAATCTCAGATTGAAAGTTCTCTCTTGATACCAGAAGAATAAATAAAAATAAATTCCCACCTAGGAGCATTGTAATGAGACTTAGAACATAAAGAATACAAGGAAATCTTACATGTGCCAGGAAGAAAACTCAGATTATCAAAAAGAATAACACTATGAGACTTCTCAGCAGCAACACTAAATGCTACAAAGCAATGGAGAAAGCAGTCTTTAAAGTCCTGAAGGAAAAAAAACTTCCAACTTAGACTGTTATATTCCAGCTGATCTTGCTCACGTTATTAACCTTTTCTCTCCCATCCCTACTCTTCCTCACTTTACTCTTTCCTCACTGACCTGGGGCTCCTTAACTCCATGATATGGGCACTAAGCACCTACAATCTCTTGCATCTCACCACCCTAGATGCCAGCCACACCTCTGTGGCCTAGAGTTTCTGCTGCCTTCTTTCCTATACGATGCAGCCTGGGCAACCAGGACCAGAAGCAGAAAGAAATGCTGCCCCATTATCCTTCATGCAATCAAATTTGTGCAGGGGGTGGGGAGGAGGTAAGAAATATGAATGCCTTGGAAAAGGAGGAGCTCCAGGTGATGGGAAGAAAGATGTGACAGGACCTTTTTGAAAGTTCGAATATATCCACATTCTGTTGGAACCTTGAAACTTTAAATATTTAGGCTCTTGTCATTATCTTAACTTCTTCATGCTACTCTTGACGTCCCAAAAAGCAGTCTCTAAGTCACATAGATGATCTCTTGGGCATTTTCTCAGCCATGGAGAGCTGTGAAAGGAAGAATCGCTGATTTCTCAAGCAAATCGGTTTCTTGATGTCTTTTGATTCTCACCCCTTCCCTGCTCCTGATGCTTTAACCCCTTTTATAGATCAGAGGGCTCTAGGGTAATGGATGGTCTTGGGTGGTGAATAAGGTGGATAAATAGGGACAGGGACAGTTAAATTGGGAGCCTTTCTTACAACCTTAATGGGTTTTTCCCCATCCCAAGTTTCCTTCTCCACTGAAATGCCACACCAATGCTTGTGGGATTTATGAGGTGGCCAGACAAATGTGTTGTTTTTTTTCTTTTTCTTTTTTTTTTTAAGCTTCTCTTGAGAGAATAAATGGTAATGGAGAGAACTATTTAACAAGGTGCTGGTTTCTCTTGCAACACAGTAGCTAAACTTGCCTGCTTTTATGTGCATTTTTGTAGGGATCAGCTTGGTAGACAGTATTAGCAGAGAAATGACACCTTGATCTTGGTTTGCAAGCACTTCTCCTGTCAGTCCTAGATTAGGCCCTGCTCAGCCATGCAGGGGTGTTGGTTTATGCGTGCTGCAGCAGTGGGCATAATGAATATAATTTACCTGGTGAACAAAGGTGTGTACCAAGTGAATTTAAATAATTGGGGTGGATTGGCTAGTAGGTAAGAAGTGGGCTTTTAAAGAGATACTGAAGATTGAAAGGTTTTTTTTTTTTTTAAAGAAAAAAAAACCGGGCCGGGCGCGGTGGCTCACGCTTGTAATCCCGGCACTTTGGGAGGCCGAGGCGGGCGGATCATGAGGTCAGGAGATCGAGACCACAGTGAAACCCCGCCTTTACTAAAAATACAAAAAATTAGCCGGGCGTGGTGGCGGGCGCCTGTAGTCCCAGCTACTCGGAGAGGCTGAGGCAGGAGAATGGCGTGAACCCTGGAGGCGGAGCTTGCAGTGAGCCGAGATTGCGCCACTGCACTCCAGCCTGGGCGACAGAGCGAGACTCCGTCTCAAAAAAAAAAAAAAAAAAAAAAAACCATTGATTGTAGGTAATGAAAAGCTAGGGTTCGCCCTCTTCATATCTACTCTCCTTCCAAATAGTTGTATCCAAAACTGTTTTTCCATCTCCCCTACCTTGCCCCCCTGTTAAAATAGAAATGGGAATTGATTAATGTCCCGCTCCTCAATACATGTAAAATTTGTACAAAAATATCTTCTATGAAAATGATTTGTAATCTGTAGACTTATTACCTGGGAGATGTCTTGAGATGTGAAATCCCATCCTTTGGGTTGTGGGTTTTTTGTTTTCTCCAAATACATCTGATTTTTTTTTTTTTTTTTTTTTGAGACGGAGTCCTGCTCTGTCGCCCAGGCTGGAGTGCAGTGGCGCAGTCTTGGCTCACTGCAAGCTCCGCCGCCCGGGTTCACGCCATTCTCCTGCCTCAGCCTCTCCGAGTAGCTGGGACTACAGGCGCCCGCCACCACGCCCGGCTAATTTTTTGTATTTTTACTAGAGACGGGGTTTCACCATGGTCTTGATCTCCTGACCTCGTGATCCGCCCGCCTCGGCCTCCCAAAGTGCTGGGATTACAAGCGTGAGCCACCGCGCCCGGCCACATCTGATCTTTAAAACAAAAAAAGAAAAGAAAAGAAAGATGTGACAGGAGAGAATACTGAGAATTCAGCTATTTCCATAATAATCTATGATCTTAAAATGTCTCTCTCCTGTCATGTGTGTGTGCATGCGTGCATGCATGTGTGTGTGTGTGTGTGTGTGTGTGTGTGTGTGTGATAGAAAGAGGGATGAGATGAGATCACTGAGATTTTGTAGTCTTTGAAATGTGGTTTCCCTCAACACACGTGTCTGAAATCAGGGGCAGCTAGTATAATAACACTGTTTCCTGACATTCTTGCATAACATAGTTTAATGGAATTTCCCATCTAACCAAGAGTCATTCTCATTTGTGCTGTGAAATTGCAGTGGACAGGGCTCCTCCTACACAAGAATATATTGACCTGATCTTTCCCCAGCACACAGTCTTACTGGTGGAATCCTCTATTCTGCATCTTCAGTCAAGTAATTTGATCTGTGTTCTGCATGCAGGAGCTCCCTGGCTCAGCACTTGTGTCTTCTTTTCAGTTTCTGGTGTTTGCATGTTGCTTTGAGGATGGAGATTGTCCATGAAGATTTTTGCGTAATAAAGAGGTGTTTTATTGCAGGCCTTGTGACCTCTTGACCAATTAAACAGCTTATTGACATCATCTAACAACTTTTAAAGACACTTCACTGAAACAAAATTAAGGCCATTTTGACAACTTTGGCACAATCAAATTTAACTTCCTCAAAGTATTGCCTAAGTAGAAAGCAGAAGGCTTCCAAATATGATAGGAAGTGACAGATATTTTTTTAATTGATGAGAAATGTAAGAAGTAGATGTATTTCTGAAAAGCTAAGTAATTTAAGTTCTAGTCAAAAAATAAGGAATTAAAATATGTGCTATCTCTCAGCAGACTTGCAAATGAAGTGTGCATTTATGACATTTATTGCTCTTTCTTTAATTACTAAGAAAAATATAGGAAGGGTAGAGGAGAAAAAAAAAATCAGGTATTTTGGCCTTGCCTTAGAGATAGCCACTATTAAATTTTGGAGTCTACTATTTTATAGCCTGCTTTTTTCTCTTTGTATATAATAAAACAATATATTATAACATTTTCTTATGAACTTTAATATGACTGCAGCATAATATTATTTCATGATTGCATAGTATTCAATTACGTGAATGTATCATAATTTGTTTAACCAGTCCTCTACTTTCTGTCTATTTGGCTGTTTCTGATTTCTCACTCTAATAAGTAATGCTGCACTGAACTCCTTTCTACAAAAATCTTTTTTGTATATCTTGGATCCTCTTTTAAAGTGACTTCTGAAACATTTTTTTTTTCATCCTGAAGGCAAGAGTAACTACCTTGAGGGATAACTTTTAAATGACAATTTTCTTCTAGCACAGGCTCTCCCAGGAGTGCTGACTCTGGTTCACAGTGATGTCAGTTACTGGATGGCTTGATGTTAGTTGCTAAGATGGCTGCATCCATTTTTAATGGACAGGCTCTCAATTAATAAACTCTTTATTTCCTTTTTGAAACTCTAGAATTGCAAAGATGAATGGAATGCTTTTGCCATTCCGTTCAAACCCATTTAAAAAAAACTGAAATGGCTCTCATGTCACCTTCTTGAAACAGCTAAAATTAATTTTGATGTGTTTAATTTGAGATTGAGAACTGTTCTCCAAGAACTGTTATTTTTGGAATTTTAGTAGCTGTTCCTGTTCTTTCACAATGCCAATTCATTACGTTTATCAGATCCATAATGTACATTTTAATTACCCCATCGTTGGCCAAGTAGAGTTCTGCAATACTTAATTGAAATTTTGGAGAAATTTGTTGGGCATCTTAACACACGGTTCAGTCCTATTTAATATGAGTCAGAAAAAAAAGACATCTTTGGCTCACAAAACTGCAGCCCTTACATTAAGTCTCTCTTAAATCCCAACAGCCAGAAGATGAAGTCACTTTGGACCACAGCCTAAGAACACAATGACTTCAGAACACAAAATCTTCAGTTAGGGAGTAATTCATAATAGTCACCCTAACAAGAAGTAAAATTTAAAATCTCCTGGACAATAGTGAAACTGCTTATGCTCAAATAGCCAGAAAAGGGGGAAGGTGAGTGGCAGGGGAAGAAGAGAGTTTTCTCGGATTTGTCCGTTTCATTTCATTGTTTTTTCTTAATTTGGTGGTTTTTGATAGTACAATATCTGAATGCATAATTATGGGACATAGTAGTTCTCATTTCGCCACCACTAAAAATGTTGGGAAAATGTAGATTTGTTCCATCTGACCTAATTACTGCTAAAGTAAATCTGATTGATTAAAAGAAAATCTTTTTTTCTCAATATAAATAACAATGTTCTGAGTATCTTGGGTTTCCAGGGTGCAGCAACTGAAAATAAAGTTTATGGCCTATGGCAAAGGCAACATATCTTAAGATATATCAAATTATCTGGCTGAAAACAAGTAACTGGGGAAAATAGGCATAATGAAAGTACAGAATTTCCAGGTCAATTTTTAATATTTTTAGCAGCACTGACCCCAGAAGAATTATAATCAGTTTTTAATAAAGGCCAATTCAAAAGCAGCAGTGCAGAACTTAATATTCTTGGCACTTTTCATAATCATGGCTGTTTTCTCATAAACCACTATCATTCAATTTATAAAAATTGGATAACGCTGCCTGGCTCATTAAATAGCTTACATGAGTTCATACTAACAGGATGTCAGAGAAAGAAAGAGAAGCCTTTAGAAGGGCTGGAAGAGGAGGGCTGAGGAGAAACAGAGGCTGCCCTGAGAACTTGGGGGGACTTGAGGCACGATTCCAACCACACCCTCCTCTCCCATACTCGAGCCAGAGCAACATTTGAGGAGCACAGAGTGACCGCAAGAATAAATGCTCCCTTGTTTTTCCTCTTTATAATAAAACAAAAATTATGTGACCTTCCATCATCCATTTGTAACTCAAGATGACACAGAGCTGGAAAATTAGAGGAATTGCCTGGGGCAGTGTGTATGGCTGTTGATATGACTAAGGGGAGGAAGAGCAGAAACAGGACCTAATGAGTCTACAAGGATGGGGTTGGGCTTCTCCTGGGGAAATATAAGCATATAAGTCACCAGGTGACAAAGCCCTATTCCTTGACTCAATGCATAGGAAAGAGAAGCACTGAGGGAGGGTCTATGGCATTTTAGATACCAATAATGATAATAAACAACATTAGCATTTAGAGTTTACAAAGAACTTTAATTCTTCTCTCATTTCTATTCCATGGACTCCCTTACATTTCTAACCATGGGTAAACTCAACAGGAACGATGCCTGAAATAGTATAACATTCCTGTTGGAGACAAGTGCTTGGCATAGCCAAAAGAAACCTGCACTTAGAAAATTTCTCAGCAAGGCACATTTACTTCTGCAGAAGGGTGCTGCTTGCACCTGTTACAATCACAAGAGCACACCAAACAAAGGAGGGAAGGGGGTTTTTAATCCTAACGCAGTTCCTGTTTCTGTGTCCTTCGCCTATTGGCTGAGGTTGGACTGCACAATCTAAGCTGACCCGACTGACTAAGACTTAAACCTTTCCAAATAGGGTTAACATGCAATTTGCAGGAAGGGAATAGAGTTTATTCACAGGTGGCAGGAAGTTAAGTCTTTGAAGAGGAATGTAGTTGTCCTAACAATTTCCCCTTCTCTATTTTATAGTTCTTCCTCTTCAAATTTCTTCAACAGGATTTGGCCTTGTTGTTCTTCTTGATTATCCAGGAGCAAGAGCTTATCTGAGTATGGAGGGGGAGAGGTGGGGAAGGTTTTTGTGAGAGCTGCTTCTATGAGCCTTTGGGTTAACCCATGAATACAAGGTATGATACAGCAGCCCACAGGATGAGTACACCTGTAACAATTGGAAGAGAGGTAAAGATTGGGGTCCTGAGTCCCCTCCATTTTCCAAACCACCTTTCCATCAGGCCTGTAAGGGGTCGTCTATTCCAGAGTTTTCGGCTGATTCATTTGCTAGGGTGGTAAGCCCTTTTAAGGCTTTTGTGATTGTCCCATCAGGGGCTGTATTATTAGGAATAAAGGTACAATGCTGGACCCCAATCATGACACAGACTCCACCTTTTTCAGCCAACATCATGTTAAGGACTATTCTATTTTCCCAGGCCATCTGGCTGGTGGGGCCTAACTGTTCAGTTATTCCTTTTATGGCATCTCTGGTATAATTGACAAATCGCTGCTGATTGTAGTATATACAATTTATCCAGTCTACACTTTTGTTTATAGTGGACCACCAGAATAAGATAGACTCAAACCCGGCAGCTATTTGCTTTTGAGCTTTGAATTCATTTTGTACCCCCCGCAGGACCCCAATACTGTCTATGTAAATGTGCGGGTCAAAGGACACATGAGGGGCTTCTCATTTTTTGGGGGGTTACCTGTTTTTTGTCTGGTTGATGAAATGCCAAGGTGAAAGGGATGGCCAGTTGGATTAGGGTGCAAGCGCTGCTCCAACTGCTCGGTAGTGTACCCAATATTGGTCCCCCACAATACCACCACACATCCGCTTGGGGATGGACTAGGGCTGACTGGTGAGCTCTTGAAAACGTTAAGGCCCACTACATCCTGTCAGGTTTCCGAGGAATGTCAAATTTTCCCCTTGCCATGACAGACATGAGGTAAAATTGGCATTGTGAGCTGGAAGTCAAATGGCCCTTGGGTGCTGTCCCATAGGGCTCCTGACCTTTAGGAAAAGTAGTGAAAGAGCGGCACATGACTTGTTTCCCCAGGCTGTGGGGTGCTGGAAGAGAGCTACTATACAATCCGTACCTGGTTGGTTGGCCTATCTGAGTGGGAAGGGAGCAGTTTCGATCTCTGGCCTGCCCATTGCACAAGCGTAACAATTGCTGTTATTTAGGATGCAACTGGAATATTTAATCCATTCCAGCCAGGCGTTTACATCTTGATACTCGGTTTCTATGGCTAGGGTTTGCTTTAAGTCTTTGACTTCTACTACAATTACTTTGGTTTTGTCATTGGGCATGAAGCAAGAAATTGTTTAATTTTGTGGGTTTGGGGAAGGGGCAATGGTGGGAGATGAAGGAGAAGAAACAAAGCACATATGAAAGAAGCCCATAGGATCCTTTCCAGTCATGTCCACTCCCAGGCCATAAAAGCACTTTAAAGTGGGTGTAGGGTTGGTGGAGGTAGGGATATTAATAGAGATAAGTACTGGTTTGCAAAGATAAGACCGACAATTGGGGGAGAAGTTCCTTTGGTGAAGTGGAGGTAGGGTTTTAATTGGTGCAACCCACTGAGGAGGTCCAGCCCTGAAATTTAGTGGTCCAGAGAACATCACCCCACTGATAACATAATCCCCAACTTCGGGTGTGTCCCCACCAATTGCAAGAGGTGGGGGTGTCAGTTTCTCTGGAGGGGCAAAGGTATTTTTCTGAGGAAGCTAGGTGTCTTTGACTTTGGAGATCCCCACAAGGCATGACAAGACAAGCATCAAATCTAATTGTTTGGGGAAAGGGTGATCGGCTTACATTCATGATGAGATGTCCTCAGGTAGCTAAAGGAAGAAGGAAAAGACAGATTAAACCTTTTTGAATGTTAGTTTAGAGAGCGTTGGTCCTGGAGTGATGGTCCATGACTTTGCAGGGGGTGGGGCCCTTTTTACTCCAGTGTGGTGGGTCCACCCTTTCTCGGCTGTTGGATTGCTGTCTCAGTGGTTAGGAGTACTAGATAAGGTCCTTCCCAGGTTGGTTTGAGCTTTCCCTCTTTCCAACTTTTGCTAAAGACATAATCTCTGCGCTGGTGTTGGTGAACTGGGAATTCAAGGGGTGGAGTTTGCACTAGGAGGCCTTGAGTCCTGATGGAGGAAAGGGTGGAAGACAGACCAAATACCTATTTTTTTTGAGAAAATGATTTTTTTGTTTGCTTTAAATGTAGGAAGGTCAGTAATGGAATTTAGATAAGGCAACCTGTAGAGCATTTCATAAGGGAATGGGCCAAGATATTTTCAAGGGGCAGTTCAGATTCTTAGTAAGGCAATGGGAAGGCATTTAGTCCATGGTAACTGGGTTTCAAAGATTAATTTGGTTAGGTGATTTTTTAGAGTTTGATTCATTCTTTATACCTTCCCTGATGAGGGCGGATGCCAGGGAGTATGATATTCCCATTTTATTCCTAGTGCTTGGGTTAGCCCCTTAATGATGTGTGCAGTGAAGTGGGTCCCATTGTCCGAATCAATGTTCTCTATTAGTCCAAACCTGGGTATGATATGTTCCAACAGTGCTTTGACTACGTTACTGGCTGTTGCACTTGGGAAGGGGATGGCTTCTACCCGGTGAGTGAGATGGTCTACTACTACTAGCAAATACTTGAGGTGGCCTACTGGGGGCATTTCAGTGTAATCAACTTGGACGCTTTGGAACGGCCTCAACCCTGGGTTTCTTCCCCCAGGAGGTTGCTTCTTTAGGGTTTGCTTATTAGTTTTTCCACACACTATGCAACCATCCGCCACTTGCCTAGCGAGGGTATATATCCCTACACACCCATAGACTCTGAGGGCTGCATCGCACATAGCTTGTGGACCCCAGTGAGTTTCTTGATGAAGCTGTAACAATATTTCCCTTCCATCTGGTAGTACCCACTTTCCCTCTGGGCTCTCCTTAGCTCTTATTTTCTTTAGTTTCTCTTGGTCTGCATGGGAGAAGATGGGGATCACAGCTGGATAGGAGGGACAAGGGGTTAGATGGAAAATGGGTGCCTCTTGGGAAGAGGCAGCTTGCTTAGCTATTTCATCAGCGAGGTTATTTCCTCAGCTTTCAAACAATGGGTTATTTTGTGTCCTGGGACATGGACAATCACAATTTCTTCCAGCAGCTGAAGATTTTCTAGTACTTGCATAATTAATTCCTTGTGGACCAAATCTTGGCCCTTACTATTGATGAGGCCTCATTTAGTCCAGATCTTTCCAAAGGTATGGACTACTCCGAAGGCATGCTTCGACTCAGTGTAAATAGTTCCTTCCTGATTCTGCAGGGATTTTAATGCTTGGTTTAATGCAGTTTACATGTTTAGGCAGACCAGTTATTTGGCAGTCTTCCTGACTCTACCTTTGTAAGGGTTTTCCCATCAACTACAGAGTACCTGTTGTGCCCTTTTCCTCCAATGACCGGGGAGGAACTGTCTATAAAGAGGTGATGCCCTGTTTGGAAGGGGGTTTTGCTTGATCCAGTCTGACTCTAGTTTGATAACTGATTAGATCTGAGCATTTATGCTCAGGTTCTTCTGGGTTTGGATTTCCTCTTAGGAAAGATGCGGGGTTGAGTGAATTGTCAGTGGTTAGTGTCAGGTCATCTCTCTCTAGTAAGATGGCTTCATATTTTAAAATTCTTGAGTCACTGAGCCATCTCTGATTTGGGTCCCACTGTAAAATTTATCAAGGGCTCTTGGTGAGACTCGAGATGGAAGATGTAGAGCCCTTGACCGCCTATTCTTCTTCAAATGTCATGAGTGGAAGGACTTCCTTCCCTCTCTCCCATTCGGGACATTCCCTCTTAAAGTGTACTGGCTTTCCACGCCTGAAACATCTGTTTTCCCCTCTCCCCCTTCCTGTTCCCTGACTCTCGGGTTTCATCCCTTTGCTTCCTGTATAGGGTCTGGCAGCTGGGTACTCGGAAGGTTTATAAGTTCTATTTCCCTGGGTTCCCTGTTGAAGAGTTCCCTGTTGTAGGGTGGACAGCATAATTTTTGCCTTTTGCTTCCGCCTTTCCTCTTCCCTCTGTACATATACCTTTTCCCAGTTTTCTATCTTTTATAATGTCTTGTAATGTCTGGCCAACTATTGGTGACAAAGTGGAGTTTTAACATCCCTTATCTCAGTGGGTCCTCTATGTCTAAACCCCCATATTTTCTTATCTGTTCCTTAAGTCGGTTTAAGAATTTCATGGGCCCTTCATCTTTCCCTTCTTGTACATTAAATGCTTGGGAAATATTTTGGGTTAGAGGAACTGATTCCTGAATCCCTTTAGTTATCAAATCTCTGAGATCTCTCATGTTCTGTCCATGGGTCGCATTGTTGTTATCCCACCGAGGGTCCGTGGCTGGTCATTTATGCTCCGCTGCAAGGACATTTTGACCAGGAGAGTGTTCACACTCCCAGAATATCATAGCAGCCCTGTGGTTCATGGTTCTTTCCTCTCCTGAGAAGAGAATACCTAAGAACAGACATTAATTCAGCCCAAGTATACAGTTGTGGCCCCAGAAACTGGTTAATTTGATCTGCAACTCCAAAAGGGTCATCTAACAGTGGCTTGACTTCCTTTTTTAGATTTATAAGCTGTGAACTACTTAAGGGGGGCATTTACGAAGCCAATATCCACTCCTCCTAGCAGTACTTCCCTTAAGGGAAAAAGAGTTTTGGGCAGACTTCTTTGAGGAAGAGGGGAAAAGAAAGTTTTGAACCCCTTAGGCATTGTTCTATTTCTCACTGGAGCTTTCCTGAGAAAGGGGCGTGTTCGAGTGGCTATCCAGCGGGGATGTGGGGTGGCAAGGCCCATGGGGCAGGGTTACATGGGGGAGGGACTGAGTATTCAACTTGGGGCAGAGGAGTAGGCAGGGGAAGATGGACTAGAGGATCCCATGCATCTTTAGATATAGAATTTGACTTAGCTAGGTCGTCCTTGGGGGCTACTGAGTTTGGTTTTGCTTTTCATCCTTTAGGGGATAAAGAAGGACAGGTCCTTGTCTCCAATATAGAGCATAATCTGTCTCCTCTTGAGAAACTGGACTTTTATCATTGACATACTGGATCAGGAGTTGGCATATCCAGTCCTTGTCTTACCCAAACTTTGGCCAAAAGACCGAAGGTCTGAGGATGGCTTCCCTAGTCCAAATTAAACAGCAATACTTTATTATTTGCTGCGTTTTCCTGCATTTGGTCCTTTCATTATCCTTCCAGCATTTTAACATAAGGCTTAGGGGACTGTCAGGCAGAATTTTATTGTCTGCTTGGCCTTTTGTAGTCCCTGTCTTACTTGGGGTATTTCTCATCCTGGAGGTTGGTGAGGCTCAGTCTCTCGTATTAGAGATTTCTTGCACCTCCGTGTCCCAGAGGCTCAACCTCCCCTTTTCCCACTGGAAGTTTCTTGCACTCTCGTGAGCACTCACCTGTCCTTACTGGCCACTTCCCTTGCGGGAATTCTAGATCCCTCTTAGCATTGGCAGGTCAATATAATCCCCCAACTGGAAAACTGCCCTAAGCCATATGAGGTGACCACGGAACCAAGTCCAGACTCCACACTCGCTTCTCACCCAATGGTGAGTCTCACTCACACACTTTCAACCTCCAGAGATCCTGACCACCAAGGAATACTTTGTCACCCCAATAGTGATGTTTCTTACCTTGGTCTGTGCACAGAGTTACCTGGTCACCGTAGAGTTCTTGAGGATCCTTCTACGCCTGCATTGCTCAGAGTCCGGATTTAGTCATCACTTCAGGCAAGACTCGATCCTCTGCTGCTGGGGCCACCACGACAAGGCAGTGGGACGCATCTCCCCATGCAAGATAATCGCTAGCCCCTCCCAAAGGAGAATGGGATACCAGATGAACCCCCAGATTTGTTGGAAACAAGTGCTCGGTGTAGCCAAAAGAAACTTGCACTTAGACAGAAAATTTCTCAGCCAGGCACCTTTACTTCTGCAGAAGGGTGCTGTTTGCACCCATTACAATCACAAGAGCCCACTGAACAAAGGAGGGAAGGGGTTTTTAACCCTAATACAGTTCCTGTTTCTGTGTCCTTCCCCTATTGACTGGGGTTGGACTGCACAATCTAAGCTGACCTAATTGGCTGAGACTTATACCTTTCCAAATAGGGTAAACGTGCAGTTTGCAAGAAGTGGGTAGGATTTATTCACAGGTGGCAGGAAGTTAAGTCTTTGAAGAGGAATTTAGTTGTCCTAACATTCCCAAGTTGCCAGGGAAAGATTCAGTAGGTTTTAATTAAAATCGCAAGAGAACCAGATTCCAAGTGAGTATTCAGCACACAGCAGTGTTACACTGTGGACTTTGCTACACAAGAGGATTCACTCGATAGGCTCTCTAGGGTCATTCGGAGAGATCGAATATCCCACTACTTACTGAGACGGAAACTTGAGAAATGCTGTGTTGCTTTCTAGAATCACTGATTTGCAGGCAAGTCTTACCCTGAGTATGGTAAAGAGGCACTAGAAGGGACTGGGAAGACCTAGCTGCCTATAAGCCTTTATTCCTCTCTTAAGTGCATGTATGCCATTTTCAGGAAAAGAGAACAGTGTTCACCTATTCTCTAATCTAGTAAGGCTGGCAGTCCCAGATACTGAGTCAATGACCAAGACTGAACTCTCTCCCTCATTTCAGATTGCCAGTGCATAATTTGACCCTGGGAAAGAGAGTTCCATATGGATATAATACCCCTACTGAAGTTTACAAATAGCCTGCAACTTCCAATATCCGGTCTTGCCTTTGATATCGTAACTTTTTGCATTGTTAACATAAATCTACTTCATCTAGGAAGAGCATTAACTCCTGGAGAACCATCGCAGTCAAAGCCAACAGATCTTCTTTCAATGTTACCATCCATAGCAGGGCTCTAGCATTCCCTTGAGCCAGCTTTGGCCTTGTGATTTTTATGAAACCCTGTGACCATGGTTTCAGCAGCACTAGCTATGCGACCAACAATCTGAGCTATCTTGACATTAACATTCATAGAAGCTCAGTAAAGTCTTTAGCTTTGGGAGATGAGGAAGGCATTCCATGGAAGTGCCTGATGTTTCTCTCTGCTCAAGCATAAGTAAGCCCACATTCGGCCTCATAGCCCTGGGGATCATTGAGGAAGCTCCCAGGGCTGCTGGAAATGGATCAGGAATTCCCCAAGCCTTGGAGTTAGGCCTGCAAATTAGCCCATTGAATGCCAATTTGAGGTCTGGTAGTAAGGGACCAACAGTGGCTGGGGACCCCAGAGAGGCAAGTGGGTAGCAAGCAGGGCTTCAGATGGCTTCCTCTCAGGGCCTCCTAAGCAACTGGGCTGCAGAACAGAAATTCTCTGGAGGTTTTCACTGTTCTAGCTGCCACCTTCGTCATTCATTAGTTTTGGTAAAGGAAAGACACAAAGAAGATGATTCAGCAAGAGAGAAATAGCAAGGCAGGAGAAATAATGGCAGAAAAACTTGGAGAATGAACAATTTAAGAGAATACAGGCAAGAACAGGAAGTAGGATTGAAAAAGAGCAGTTACTGAAACTGTAGCCCATCTGTAGCTGTCAGTGTCTGACACCCATGATTTGCACTTAGCTTTTGACCAAACCTCTTAACAGTTTTTTGCGTTAACAGGAGATGTCCTTATTTGCGTTTTGTAGATGGAGATATGAAGGGTAGGGACTGAAGTATCTTTGCCCAAGAAGACACAGTGAAGTAGTCAGATTTTCCCAGCCCCTCATTTATCCTCTGGCCTTTGAGACTAAAGTGCCTTATTGTTTAAGCCTTAACCAGTGTATTTGCTTTGAAACCTCTTCCTCACTGGGTTCCAAGACACAATTTGCTGTTGCTATTCTGCACACTGCTTAAGGAGAGATGATTGTACCATCGTTTTTCCAGAATTGTAGTGAAGCATCAGAATGATGCAAATCAATTATACATGTAAGAGATGAGAGCAACTTTGGAGATCACTGAGCTCATCTCCTCATTTTCTAGATTAGAAACCTGAATATAATCCAGAGAGGTGAAGAGGTTTATCCAAAATCACATGGCTGTGCAGGGAAAGCTGAAACTGCAACATAGATATCTTGATTCCTAGGCTGTTATCTACCCAACAGTCTTACCAGACAAAGATTTGTTTCTTTTGAGTATATCCAGTCCAAACTAGTTAGCATTCCCAGAACATTCCAAGTGGGTGACCAATAGCAAGCAACTCAGTGTGATCTAAAGCACTGATTTCTGGTGTTTTCTTCAAGGACGTTTTTGGTTTTCAATCTGTTAACCATAAGGAATATTGAATTTAGCAAAGTACATTGACGTTTTCTATGCAACATGTTAAGAACAGCTGAAACCAATTAAATGCTAATCAATTTTACTCTGTCTGATGCAGAGTGGAAAAAAATGTTCCAAAGGTCTCTCCACCCTGAGATGTTCTTGGCAACAGGTCTCTGTGCTGTGGGCCCCCTCCCATCTCTCTTAGTCATGTACCCTCAAGAAGAGGAGACCTGGCCAACTCCCTTCAGATCTAAGATGAGAGCAGAACGAAGTCCAGCATTTTCCCTTGAAATAAAAGTTTATCCTTCCAAAAGCACAGGCAACCAAAGTGAAAATAGACAAATGGGAATGCACCGAACTAAAAACCTTCTACACAGCAAAGCCAGCAATTAAGTGAAGAGACAACCCATGGAATGGGAGAAAATATTTGCAAACCATACGCCTGATAAGGGGCTAATATCCAAAATATATAAGAAATGCAATTGCAAGAAAACAAATAACTTGATTTTAAAATGGGCAAAAGATCTGAACAGACAATTCTCAAAGAAAGATACAAGTGGCCAACAGATATATGAAAAAAATGTTCAGACATATCCAATTATCAGGGAGATGCAAATTAAAACCACAATGCGATATAGCCTTACATCTGTTAAAATGACTATTATCAAAGAGCTGAATGATTACAAGGGTTGGTAAGGATGTGAAGAAAAGGGAACCCTTGTATACTGTTGTTGGGAATGGAAATTAGTACAGCCATTTTGGAAAATAGTGTGGAGTTGCCTCAAAAAAACTAAAAATAAGGCTGGGAGCAGTGGCTCATGCCTGTAATTCCAGCACTTTGGGAGGCTGAGGCGGGCAGATCACCTGAGGCCAGGAGTTTGAGACCAGCCTGGCCAACATGGTGAAATTCAGTCTGTACTAAAAATACAAAAATCAGCCAGGCATGGTGTCAGGCACCTGTAATCCCAGCTACTCAAGAGGCTGAGGCAGGAGAATCTCTTGAACCCAGGAGGCACAGATTGCAGTGAGCTGGGATCGCACCGTTGCATTCCATCCTGGGCGACAACAGTGAAATTCCGTCTCAAAACAAAACAAAACAAAAAAACAAACAAACAACAACAACAACAAAAAACACCTAAAAATAGAATGACAGTACGATCCAGTCATCCTGTTTCCAAAGAAATTGAAATTTGAAATTAGTATGTCTAAGAGATACCTGCACTACCATATTCATTTCAACATTATTCACAATAGCCAAGATATGGATTCAAACTAAGTATCCATCAAAGGATGAATGGATACAGAAATGGTGGCATATATACACAATGGAATACTATACAACCTTCAAAAAGAAGGAAATTCTTTTCTTAACATAGCTGGAACTGGAGGAATTTATGTTAAGTGAAATGAGCCAGGCACAGAAAGGCAAAATACTGTGATTTCACTTACATGTAAAATCAAAAAAAGTCAATCTCATAGAAACAAAGAGTAGAAGGTGGTTATCAGAGGCTGGGGCAGGAGAAGGGATAAGGAAAGGGACAATGTTAATCACCAAAAAGTACCAAGTTTTCGTTAGACTGGAGGGATAAGTTTTAGTGACATATTGCACTGTATGATAGGTGACCACAGTTAATAATAATGTATCATATGTTTCAAAATTGCTAAAAGAATAGATTTTTAACTATTGTTTCATTGTCTCTTCACTATTAATCTCCCAACAAAAAATTATAAATTGGTGAGGTAGATATATTAATTAGCTTGATTAATCTTTCTCAAATGCGTATAAAACATAGATCAAAATATCACATGCTACCCTATAACTAACTATTTGGTTATTAAAAGTATTTTTTGTTAATTAAATTTTTTTTAAAGTTCATCCTGGGAAGAAAGAAACCTGCAACTCTGAGGCAATGTATATCACAACTATGAGAATAGGAGGGGTGGAAGAAGACAGTGAAATCCAGCCACATCCATCCTCTGTGGCCACCTCATGGACTTAACCAACCATCTCTATTACCTAATCTCCTAATGCCAATTTCCCAAGCTCCACCTTCTTCCATGAGAGACAGACAGCAAAGCCAAAGATTTTCAAATCCAACAAATTAAAGTTTGAATTTGGGCTCTGCCAGTTATTAGATGTGACATTAGACAAACTATTTAATCTCCCTGAGCCTCAGTTTACTTATTTGTAAAAGGAGAGTAATAATACCAACTTGAAAAATTAAATGATTTGAGGTCTATTTTACAACATGGTGACTAAATTTAAGACCAATGTATTGTATACTTGAAAAATGCTAATAGGGTAGATTTTAAGTGTTCTCACCACAAATAAAAGATAAGTACGTGAGGTAACATGTAGGTTAATTAGTTGACTTAGCCTTTTCACAATGTACACACTTCAAAATATGTTTTATACCATAAATGTATACAATTTTTATTTGTCCATGAAAAAAGAAAATAATTAAATAAGATAATGGAATATCTGACACACAGTGGGTGATCAATAAATGCTAGCTTTGTCCCACACCATTCCTTCTAATAAATTATTTTTGTACCCTTTCCTATATTCAATTCATTTCATTTTCCTATTAGCCTTGTTCAAATATGTTGGAGTGTGTGTGTGTGTGTGTGTGCGCGTGTACCTCTGTGTGTCTGTCTGTCCTATTGTATCTTTCCTGGAGGACAGATGGATAAGAATGTGTATTAGGAAGCTACAAGCCAAAGCGTCCTGATATGCTGTGTGCACAACAGGGAACAGATCACTCTTGATCATATCTAGGGTTTTTAGCCTCTAACCCCAAAGCCCAAAATTATCTGGGCTTCTGGAAGACAGCCACAGTTTTCAGCACCAGTATGTGTGTGTATGTATGTGTGTGTGTGTGTGTGTGTATGTTTATATATATGTGTGTGTGTGTGTGTTTATATATATATGTATATAAATCTGCTACTGGGAATGGAGGTGAAAGAATGTCATCCAAACTAAACTTGACCTTGAAAATGCCTACCACCTCCCTCAACTCAGCTGAGAGCTTGTCACCTTTTATGTCACCTTCTACCCATATGGTATTATTCTCACAGTACCACCAGCTGCTGAGTGACTATGGGCCACCATCCCTAGGCTATACCCAGGGAACTGGAAACAGCCAAGTGACCCTAAAGCAAATGTGCTAAACTGCTGGCTATCATCCAAGAGCTGAGGGATTGATCAGATCCACCTATACAGGGAGCAAGGGCACAATGAAGAGACTAAAACAAATTATGATTCATGCTAAAGGACTAGTTTGGGAGTGCTTGGCTAAAACAGAATGGAATGCCAGATTCTAACCACCTTCATAGTTTTGCGAGGTATTCCATCTTTTTACAAGATAGGCAGTTACAGTTCATCTTCCCTGTCCAGATGAAACATGTTTTCAAAATGGTAATCATTTGGTTTTTCTTCCTGGTTTCTTTCCCGTGGTTCAGTAGGCTCTGAAACTAGCAAAGATCTTACAGTTGATTAGGATTTGCATTTTAAGTAGTTAGAGCTACTCAGATTTTTTAAAGCATTGGTTTAAAAGATGCAGGTAAAAGTTTTCTATCTTACAGCAAACTGTTGCTTGCCTCCAAGATACCAGTGTTGCACTTTAATCTTCTCTTTTGAATACATTCATGCACCTAAATTGTTTTTTGTTCCATTCCATAAAGTAATACACCTCTATGAATTTTATTTTTGATGAATACTGACAGCACTCTTTACTTAGTAGCCAGTCCCTGGTTTGCCATACAGTATACATTCTCTATAACTTCTTTTCTGCTTAAGCATTGCATCACTATCAGTGCTTGAAATTAAAGATGCACAAGTTATAAATATAGAATAAAGAGTAACCAACTAAACTTATTTTTTACTAATATTGTATGTAGATTTTAGTTCTTTGTTTACTGTAAGTTCATCAAAACATTTTTCAAAATGACTAAAACTGTTTGCATATTTATATGTATTTATTATTTGATGTAATAAAGCTTATGTTCATTAACAATAAGTAAATAAAAATGAAGAATTAGACCCTAACAGAAGAACAATTACATTAAATGCAAATGGTCTAAATTCATCAACTAAAAGAGATTGGTAGATTGGTTTTAAAAACATGATCCAACTAAATGCTCTGTGCAAAAAACTTGCTTTAAATATAATGATATAGGCAGGTTGAAAGTAAAAAGGATGGAAAAAGATATCTCATGCAAACATTAATCAAAGGAAAGCAGAAATGGTCATATCAATCACATAGACTTAATATTAACAATATTAATAAAGTAGACTTCAGAACAAAGAAAATTACCAGAGAAGGACACTGTAATAAAAGAGTCAATCTACCAGTAACATGTAGCAATCCTACATGTGCTTGTACCAAACAACAGAGCTGCAAACTATGTAAAGCAAAAATTGATAAAACTGAAAGGAGGCCAAGTGCAGTGGCTCACACCTATAATCCCAGCACTTTGGGAGGCCGAGGTGGGTGGATCACCTGAGGTCAGGAGTTTGAGACCAGCCTGGCCAACATAGTGAAACCCCGTCTCTATTAAAAATACAAAAATTAGCCAGGCATGGTGATGGGCACCTGTGGTCCCAACTTACTCAGGAGGCTGAGGCATGAGAATCCCTTGAATCTGGGAGGTGGAGGCTGCAGTGAGCCGATATCACGCCACTTCACTCTGGCCTGGGCAACAGAGTGAGACTATATCTCCAAAAAAAAAAAAAAAACTGCAAGGAGATATAGAGAAATCCTGAAGGAAGAGCAGATTTGAATCTGTTCAGAGGATTGGAACCCAGAGAACATGACAAGAATGGAAAACCATAGAGGCTTTATCCTCCAAAGAGGCAGTGGGCTGAGCTCAGTGAGAGACAGCATCTGCTAGGTAAAACAAGGCCTGAGGATTCTGGGAGAGTATAATATGCAGGATGATGTCAGACACATATTGCTGAACCTTTTTTTGACTCAATAATTATTTATTTTAATGTGTATTACAGAAAAAATACATTGGGCACAGTAGGTAGAAACATGGTTACACAGACCATATAAATTAACAGACTCTGTCATGAATGTTTCAGACGTTCATATACTGAACATTTCAGCATGACTTTTATTTATTTATTTTTTTGGAGACAGAGTCTTGCTGTGTCACCCAAGCTGGAGTGCAGTGGCACGATCTCAGCTCACTGCAACCTCCGACTCCTGGGTTCAAGCAATTCTCCTGCCTCAGCCTCCCAAGTAACGGACTAGAGGCGCCCGCCACCACACCCGGCTAATATTTGTATTTTTAGTAGAGACGGGGTTTCACCATGTTGGCCAGGCTGGTCTTGAATTCCTGACCTCAAGTGATCCACCCACCTCGGCCTCCCAAAGTGCTGGGATTACAGGCATGAGCCACCGCACTCGGCCTCAGTATGACTTTTTGGAAGTAGGGATGGTAAGAATGACTGCTCCCATCGTCTCACCCCTGGTAGTCTAGTTGGGCTATCATTCCATGTTAAGATTGCATCCAAATGGCAGTGGACTGCCAAGGTGCTCCATCTGTATCACAACACCAAGCAGGGGCACCACTCATCCTGAACTAAGGAAGCATCTAGGTTTAATGCCAGCATCACTCACCCAACTGGTCAATCTTAAGCCTAGATCAAGGAGTTCTTCACATGTTTAAATCATGCAGCTATTTTTTGCATGCATCTTATAAATATTTATTACTTGATTGTCATGGTTTTAAAAATTTTACCTTTTAAAAGCATAACTTTTTTGTTTTCATGATGTTTATAGAAGCAGTACATTGAACAAGTGTGACTGTGACACAATCAAAATCCAACTTTGTTTTCTGTTTCCTGTCTCACCTCTAAACTTTATCCAGTGGGGAAAGCTTTCTTTCTACCACTGGAAAATAACCTAGCAAGCCTGGTATATATATATATATATATATATATATATATGTGTGTGTGTATATATATATACATATACATATATGTGTGTGTATTTTTTTTTTACTAATGCTTAGATAAAAGACAGTCTTACAGACTTTTATGTGCAAACTCAGTCTTAATTTGGTAGTTTGAATATCAAGTCCTAGATATTAGTCAACTCTTCCATTTTCTTCCTGTTCCCTAGGCAAGGCTTCTACTTGATGGCTGCCTGTTTTCCAGAAAGGGAGTGTGGTTGGTTTCTGCTCTCCCCACTCACTTCCTCCTTCACTTGTTAGCTGAAGTTTTACTTCTTTCAGGGACAGAAAGGGGCAGGCTAGAGGGACGAGAGGTATAGGTCAAAGGACAGTACTTGCTGGCTAGTGGCTGAGAGCTCTCTGGGTCAAGCAGAAAGTCGAACGTGGCTCCCTGCCTGGGCACTTTCATGGAGATTTCCATCATTCCATGGTGCAGGGTACCTAATAATGTCTAGTCCAAGTGGTCATTGATAACTTCTTTCAAAGCCTCTAAAAAACAGCATTCCCCTCTGGATTCTTCTTGCTAGAAGAAAGCAAGAATTCCTCCAGGTCACTCAATTAGGACGGCAGGTCAAGACTAACACAGTCACTTCTATATTTTCTTGGGTGGGAGTCAGGAGCCATTGCCCTATATCCCCTAAGTGCAGAGAGCACCTTCCATAGCTCTCCTTGTAGTTCCAAGGAAGCTTCTTGCACTAGGTTTCTTTTTTTGTTTGTTTTTATTATTGCACTACGTTTAAGGAGAAGGCAGTACCCACTTTCTTGGGTCTCTAGCATAGCACCAGGTCCCTCCTAAAAGGTCTTCCACAAATCCTCCTCTCTCTTCACATTCTGACTTATTTTAAATATCTTTGATTGAGTTAAGATATCCAAAAATCATAGAACAAGCTCTGCACAAATTCCTTCGTAAATTCACATGTGAGGAGCCTGTCTCACACAAACTTTGGTAATATACCTACTGTATTGAAGCCTCAGTCAAAAATGTGGTTGGAAACCTCATTCTAACATCCTGCTATATTTATTTGTTTGATTACTTTCTATTTTTAAAAAGTGAACCAGGCACGATGCTTCATGCCTGTAATCCTAGCAATTTGGGAGGCTGAGGCAGATGGATCATTTGAGGCGAGGAGTTCGAGACCAGCCTGGCCAACATGGTGAAACCCTGTCTCTCCTAAAAATACAAAAATTAGCTGGGTGTGGTGGCACACACTCCAGCCTGGGCGACGGAGTGAGACCCCATCTCAAAAGAAAAAAAGAAAAATAATATCAGTTTTCCATTTATGATAGAGAGCTTATTTTTTAAATTAATATACTTGATTATATAGTGAATCAATTTAAAGAAAAAATATTAAATAATGAAATACAAGAGATACATATATAGGACTGAAAACATAGAGATGGTAGGCTGGGTGTGGTAGTTCACACCTGTAATCCCAGCACTTTGGGAGCCTGAGGCAGGTGGATCATGAGGTCAGGAGATGGAGACCATCCTGGCTAACACGGTGAAACCCCGTCTCTACTAAAAATACAAAAACAAAATTAGCCGGGTGTGGTGGCAGGTGCCTGTAGTCCCAGCTACTCAGGAGGCTGAGGCAGAAGAATGGCATGAACCCGGGAGGTGGAGCTTGCAGTGAGCCGAGATCACACCACTGCACTCCAGCCTGGGCGACAGAGCAAGACTCTGTCTCAAAAAAAAAAAAAAGAAAAGAAAACATAGAGATGGTATATAAGTCATAGTCATCATATATTATAAATCAAAGATATTTTATAAAGATTAATTTAGTGCCAGGCACAGTGGCTCATGCCTGTAATCCCAGCGCTTTGGGAGGCCAAGATGGGCAGATCACAAGGTCAGGAGTTCAAGACCAGCCTGGCCAACGTGGTGAAACCTTGTCTCTACTAAAAATACAAAACTTAGCTGGGCGTGGTGGTGGTGGCGCGCGTCTGTAATCCCAGCTATTCAGGAGGCTGGGGCAGGAGAATTGCTGGAGCCCAGGAGGACCCCCAAGGAGGTTGCAGTGAGCCGAGATCGTGTCATTGCACTCCAGCCTGGGCGGCAAGAGCAAGACTCGCTCAGTCTCAAAAAAAAAAAAAAAAAAGATTAATTTAGTAGAAGCAAGAAGAATATGTTGAAAGGAGGAGCAACTATAGTTTTAAGTTACCGTTTTATGAGTCCTGAAGACACACACAAATACAAGATTATGAAGAAGATTTAGTAGAGGTATGAGTGACACTTGGAAGTCGAATGCCTTCTGAAAGTTCAATTATAACACAGACTGCAGATTTGCTTGCCATATTCTCCAACTTGTAAGGAAACTGGCCCATCCCTCCCAAATAAATCTTAAATAAAAGTACATTCAAAGGGGCCTCATTCCCTATCATTCCCTAGCCACAGTTGATTGTTCCAGGATGGGAAATTGGTTTGAGTTTGGCCCATTAGACATCTTCATTAGGAATTTGGAATCATGACCAAGAGAATAAAACTCAGTTTGACTTCCCCCTTCAACAGTGAATGGATTCACTATTAGTGTGCCAGAAAATTATATTTCTGAACTTGTAGGATGGACAGTCCTCATCTCAGATCCTAGTCCTCCTCATCTCAGATCCTAATACTTGTCACCCAAACTTGTAGAAATGAATGAACAGAAAACCAGAATTTTGATTTCTAAATTCGTAATAATAAAATGATTTAATAAACCAGATACTTTGATGTACAGATCAGCATATTATGTCACTGTAAGCGAATCTATATAAGCAGCCAAATCATCAGAAATTTTCATGAATCAGAACAAGAGATGCTGGCTGACTGATCGTGGCTGGTGGATCATGATAACCTGATGAACCCACCTCTTCCAATGGGATCTACTAACTTTGAGAGCCAAATCCTTGTGTTCTTTAGTTCTGGATGCCTTTTATTTGACCCACTTATTGGTTCTAACTTTTTTATTCTTCCACTAACAGCTAACTCACTTTTTAATTGAAACTTTGCTTTTTAAATATCTCAATAGCGGTAGCCTGAATAATGGCCCCCCAAAATATGTCTACATTCTTATCCTAGAACCTGTGAATGTTACCTTGTTGGACCAAAAAAAGGTCTTTGCAGGTGTGATTACATCAAAGACCTTGAGATGGATGGGAAGATTATCCTGGATTATCCATGTGGTCCTAAATGCAACACAAGCGTCCCCCTAAGACAGAAGGGGAGGAAATTTTAAAAAGTGGTGGTGTATCAGATGGTAGAAATCAGCTTTCTCACATTCTAGGGTGATTGGTAATGGCTTGGAGGAGAGATGTCCAGCAGGGACCTTTTGAAGGAAGACCATCTGTACCTTTATAATAAGGGAGATGCCTGGAAGGCAGCAGGAGCTTCTCGGAACTGCTTTGCTTTTTGTTGTTGCCGGTATTGCCTAGGAAAGTTCTTCACCTTGTTGATGAAAACTGGTTCTGGTTTCCATTTTTTCCATACTTGTGAGCCGACCTCATAGTGTTCCCTTGGAGACACCAGCACCAGCCAGCTGTCCCCCTCCTCAGAGATCTGAGTTTCAGCTTTGTAAGTCCCTCCTCTGAGTTCAGAGGCACCAGCAGTGACAAAAGAGCCCCTAGCCTGGCTTCAGCTCAGCAGGGCCTCTCTTCTAAGCTTCTAGATCCAGATCACGCTGCCTCTTCCCTTAGTTCCCCTAGCCCTAGGAATGGTGGCTGCTTCTTGCAATTACGTTTTCACACTTTACCTGGACAGTCTTCCAATACCTGTTTAACCAGTTTCTTAAGTTATTTCTGAAAAAATAACTAGTGTGGCTTTTGTTTTGTTTTATTTTGTTTTGAGACAGGGTATTGCTCTTGTTGCCAAGGTTGGAGTGAATTGGCATAATCTCAGCTCACTGCAACCTCTGCCTTCTGGGCTCAAGTAGTCCTCCCACTTCTGCCTCCCATGTAGCTGGGACTACAGGTTGCACCACCATGCCTGGGTTTCGCCATGTTGCCCAGGCTGATCTTGAATTCCTGGGCTCAAGCAATTCCCCTGTCTCAGCCTCCCAAAGTGCTGGGATTACAAGTGTAAGCCACTGTGCCTGGCGTGTTTTCTTGATTAAATCCTTTTTTATTAGAGCCACAGACAGAAGATGAAAAGGCAGCATGATCACAGAGGCAGAGATTAGAGTGATACAGTCACAAGCAAAGGGATGGCAGCAGCCACCAGAGGCTGGAAGGGGCAAGGAACAAATTGCCCCCTCGAGCTTCTTCTTTTTTTTTTTTTTGACAGTTTCACTCTTGTTGCCCAGGCTGGAGTGCAATGGCACGATCTCAGCTCACCACAACCTCTGCCTCCCAGGTTCAGGCAATTCTCCTGCCTCAGCCTCTTGAGTAGCTGGGATTACAGGCATGCACCACCATGCCCAGCTAATTTTGTATTTTTAGTAGACACGAGGTTTCTCCATGTTGGTCAGGCTGGTCCCCCTCAAGCTTTGAAAGGAGAATGACCTGGAGTGAGCACAGCCCTGTGACATCCTGATTCAGGCCCGGTGATACGGATTGCAGACTTCTGGCCTCCAGAACTGTGAAAGAGTAAACATCCATTGCTTTAACCACCCCATTTGTGGTCATTTTTTACAGCAGCCAACGGAAACTAATGCACCAATGCTCACAGTTTCAGCTTGAGAGCCACCCTTTCTCTTACAGGCGTCTTTACATGCCTGAATTCTGATTCATTCTATCTGTTAAGTAACTGGTATACAAGTAACAGCAACTGACTTTAGCTACCATAAGCAAAAAAGGGAATTTGTAATTAGGGTAGAGGGGAGTCTGATGGAGCCTGAGTTCAAGGATGCAGCTGGACCTCAAAAAGAAATAGATCCCCTGTAATCCCAGCACCTTGGGAGGCTGAGGTGGGAGGATGACTTCAGCCCGGGAGTTTGAGATGAGCCTGGGCAACATAGTGAGACCCTGTCTCTACAAAAAATAAACAAAATTAGCTGGGTGTGATGGCATGCACATGTAGTCCCAGCTACTCTGAAGGCTGAGGCAAGAGGATGGCTTAAGCCTGGGAAGTCAAGGCTGCATTGAGCTATAGTTAACACCATTGCACTCCAGCCTGGGTGACAGAGTGAGACCCTGTATCAAAAAAAAAAAGCAAAAACAAAAAGAAAAGCAAATGGATCCAGGCAACCTGGGGATCGTCTTTCACAATCGCTCTTCTCTGCTCCTTTCTGAGCATCTCTCTGCTTCATGGCCTCTCTTGCCGCTGCCTGGCTTCCTCCGTGACTCAGCCCGCATAGCAGATAATGGCTTCTACCAATGCTCTCAGCTGTAAATTGTGTTTCCTCAGCTGTTAAATGAAGAACTTGAATAATACACTCCACAAGCTCCATCTGGCTCTGAAATTTGGTGGAATTCTATTAGGAGTCCGGTGCAGTGGATGACAGGCGGGATCCTCAGGAATGGAGAGCAGGCCTGTGTGAGACCCAGTTGTGCAGGAGCAGGCGCACCTCAGGAAGGTGGCCCGGTCTGACCTTAGAGTGCCGAGTGGGGATCTCTTCAGGGGCCTGGTGAGATCATGGGCTCAGCCACGCTGGAGAAGAGCTGGTGACACCTGGCATCAAGGTGGGGCATCCTGAGTCTGCACCTTTAGGCTGGCACTATCCACTTATATGCTGATGGTTGGCAGAAACTCCAGATTTGTCATTGCCTATCTCTAATTAGCATCGATAATTTATTCAATCCTTCCCCTGTTTTGATAGGAAGAAGCCCCACCCCTGGCCTTTTTTTTTGTTTAATAAAATGAGTTATCCTGCCAACCCCACCTAACTATTCCCTCAGAGCACCTGCTTGAGGTAGGTTCAAATCAGCCCTCAAGCCACAGTGTGACTAAACACATCTATGCCCACACAGAGAGTTCAGGAAATTCAACTCCGCCACCTGCCAAGACACAAAACCTCACTCTAGGCTGCTTAGCTTCTTACTGATCCTGATTTGGATCTTCTTACTGATCCCGGGATTTGGAGCCAGCAGAAAGCCCAGGGGATTTCTTGCAGAGGCTAAGGTGGGCTTCAATGGTGGGGATATCTGTGTCCCCAGACCTGGCTTCAAGCTGGCTCCTGGTCTTCATGAAACAAAACAGCCACCTTCCTTACATGGATTCCGCCATGCACATCCCACTTGACCTTGTCTACTCCAGCCAGACTAAACTGCTTCCTGTTCATGGCTTCTCTATTCCCTCTGGGTTTCTAAATTGCCCTTAGCCAGAAATTCCCATTCCTACCCATCCCATCATCCAGGTCCTTCACCTGGATAGCTTTCATCTGCTTATAAGATACTTCCTTTGGGACACGCTCCCTGACCCCATCTCACTGAGGTTACCCCTATGTGTTCCCACAGCACCCCTTACTTGTCATTAAGCTTCTCACTCTAGCTGGCAGTCAGCTATTTACCTTTTTGTCTCCTTCTACCAACCGGTAGTTCCAAACTTTATCTTTTTTACCTACATCTCCTGTACTTAGCACAGAGTCTGGAACATGGTGGAAGCCCCATAAATGTTCAATGATGACAGGATCAAGTGCACATTTATTCACTTTCATCACCTTCCTAGGGACCACCAGCCCCTTCCATGTTTCCTACTTTCAAACTGTGGCCCCTTTCATGTTATAATGAGTATTTCATCATAAGGCATAGTGAAAAGTGAGATGCTGAGTACCCTAAACACAGAAGAGGCAATGTTTTCTTAGATGAGCTGCCTTTCTTTTTCACAATGAACTAAAGAAGGTTTTTCTAGGCATGGCAGATATTCTGGGAGATTCAGGAAGGGATATAGGGAGAGAAACCAACCTTTAATGCATCCCAACTTGAACCCTGAAGGGAGGATTTCCAAACATTCTCCCAGCATTGTTAGGGGATGACATACATTCACCCGCTCTGAGTTCCTCTCTTGGCTTTATTTGTCATGCTCCCATAGATTGGAAAGCAGAGGGAATTCATTTTGAGACTTCGAATTATGTGCAGCATTCGATTAAATCTGTCTTGAGAAACATCACTCATTGGCCTTTCTGGAGCTATTGTTGTGTGGTTAGCTCAGCACATATTTTCCAAGCACAAAATAAAAGGGTTAATATGTGGAGATTCAGAAGAAGTCTCTTATTTGGCACTTGTACCAGCTACGAGATGGTTTCTCAGAACCATCCCACCACTAAGCAAACCAACCCTCTCTGAAGGGTCCCAGCTACTCCCCAGGTCCTCAAGATTTCACAGGAGCTGTGGAGCAGCTCAGGGAGGGGCTCCCACTCAGGAAGGAGGCATTTTTCCTGCATGGAATAAGCCATGGAAAGAGTCCCAGTTCTACAGGACTGAGAATATGACTTAAAAAAAAAAAAAAGGCAGCATAATCACTGCTTCTGTAGAAGCCACATCGTTACCCAACCCCCAAGCGAGTGTCTGAGTTGGAGAAAGAGAATGAAAGAAAAATAAGGTCCTGAGGCAACAAGAAGGAACCCTCACTCGACTCCACAGAACTGACCATGTCTGATGTGCACATGTTATATTACTCTAGACCAGTGGTTCTCAACCGGGAGCGATCTTGTCCCCAGGAAACACCTGACAAAGAGTGGAGACATCTTTGGTTGTCGCAAATTGGGGAGTGCTACTGGCATCTAGTGAATAGAGTTCAGGCTATTTGAAAAGACTTCAAAAGGGAGGATCTAACTCAGGCTTGCAGGTTAGAAAAGGCTTCCTGAAAGAGGCATATCTAAGATACACCCTGAACTACCAGTGAAAGTTAATCAAATAAAGGATATGGTAGTTCATGGCTTTCTGGAGACTTTCCCCCTTCTTCCTTGATGTTGACCTCAGTCCAGCACATGTATGAATTCCTCACATTTTTCTGGGTGACAAGATTTAGATAAGTAGCCTCATTCTCAGCCCTGGCCTCCAATATTCCCATCTTCTCTTCCCCATTCCCCTGCCCTACTGCTGAGGGGCCGCCTGCCTTGTGGTTGTGAGAGGTGACAGCGTGCTGGCAGTCCTCACAGCCCCTCCCTCACTCTCGGCGCCTCCTCTGCCTGGGCTCCCACTTTGGCAGCACTTGAGGAGCCCTTCAGCCCACCGCTGCACTGTGGGAGTCCCTTTCTGGGCTGGCCAGGGTGGGAGCCGGCTCCCTCAGCTTGCAGGGAGGTGGGGAGGGAGAGGCGCGAGTGGGAACTGGGGCTGCCCGCGGTGCTTGTGGGCCAGCTGGAGTTCCGGGTGGGCGTGGGCTTGGCAGGCCCTGCACTCAGAGCAGCCGGCTGGCCCTGCCGGCCCTGGGCAATGAGGGACTTAGCACCCGGGCCAGCAGCTGCGGAGGGTGTACTGGGTCCCCCAGCAGTGCCAGCCTACCGGCGCTGCGCTCCATTTCTCAACAGGCCTTAGCTGCCTTCCCACGGGGCAGGGCTCGGGACCTGCAGCCCACCATGCCTGAGCCTCCCACCCCCTCCATGGGCTCCTGTGCGGCCCGAGCCTCCCCGACGAGCGCCACCCCCTGCTCTATGGCGCCCAGTCCCATCGACCACCCAAGTGCGAGCACACGGCACGGGAATGGCAGGCAGCTCCACCTGCAGCCCCGGTGCAGGATCCACTGGGTGAAGCCAGCTGGGCTCCTGAGTCTGGTGGAGATGTGGAGAACCTTTATGTCTAGCTCTGGGATTGTAAATACACCAATCAGCACCCTGTGTCTAGCTCAGGGTCTGTGAATGCACCAATCGACACTCTGTATCTAGCTGCTCTGGTGGGGCCTTGGAGAACCTTCATGTCTAGCTCAAGGTTTGTAAATACACCAATCAGCACCCTGTGTCTAGCTCAGGGTTTGTGAGTGCACCAATTGACACTCTGTATCTAGCTGCTCTCATGGGGCCTGGGAGAACCTTTGTGTCCATACTCTGTATCTAACTGATCTGATGGGTACATGGAGAACCTTTGTCTAGCTCAGGGATTGTAAATGCACCAATCAGCACCCTGTCAAAACAGACCACTTGGCTCTACCAACCAGCAGGACGTGGGTGGCGCCAGATAAGAGAATAAAAGCAGGCTGCCCCAGCCAGCAGTGGCAACCCGCTCGGGTCCACTTCCACCCTGTAGAAGCTTTGTTCGTTCGCTCTTTGCAATAAATCTTGCTACTGCTTACTCTTTGGGTCCACACTGCTTTTATGAGCTATAACACTCACCACAAAGGTCTGCAGCTTCACTCCTGAAGCCAGCGAGACCACCAGCCCACCGGGAGGAACAAACAACTCTAGACGCGCCGCCTTAAGAGCTGTAACGCTTACCGTGAAGGTCTGCAGCTTCACTCCTGAGCCAGCGAGACCACGAACCCACCAGAAGGAAGAAACTCCAAACACATCCGAACATCAAAAGGAACAAACTCCAGACGCGCCACCTTAAGAGCTGTAACACTCACCGCGAGAGTCCACGGCTTCATTTTTGAAGTCAGTGAGACCAAGAACCCACTAATTCCGGACACAGTTGGACCCCACTACATACAACCTGGTGCTCATCCTCACTCCAGCACCTGCAGCTACATCAGGTGGTACCAGGTTTCCCACCTTCATCACTCTCTGCAAGAAGGTAGCCACCTCAAAAGTGCCAAAGAACCATTATTCCAGAAACAAGTTAATTCGAGTTCAATGCATTTATTGGTCTGTCCCTCACTGTTTACCTTCTTAAGCACTGGTTCTCAAATGTGGCTTCACATTAGAATCACACAAAGTTTTAAAAATGACTATGGCCTCAGAGATTCTGACTTTGTTGGTACGGGTGCAGCCTGAGCAGCAGGAGTTTTACACTCCCCTCAGATTATTCTAAGAGGCAGCAAACACCAAGGACCACAAAGCCCTGTCCAAGCATGTTGGGCCCCAACACAGAAGCAGTACACTGATGCTCTCTGGCCCCACACATGCAGCCAAGGATCTCCCGCATAATCTTCCCACCTTGCCCATCTGCTCCCACTAGTCCTGCCTTGGTCCCCATTGAATTTTCCATTCATTACTCTTAACTTTAAACAGCATTATCAGTTCTCCCTTTCAACTCAGGGTCTGTTCAGTTGCCTTAATCACCTTCCCATTCCCTCTGTTCTATTCTACCCAAGTACAACCTTGCTTCTGCCTTCCCCACAACATAAGATCATTTATCTGCTTATCACATTCCCCTATGTGTAAGTTTATTGCTGCAGTGGCAATTTACCACATACTTATTGACTTAACACATAAATTTATTCTCTTACAGTTCTCTTACAGAAATGGGTTTCACTGGGCTATAACCAATGTGTCATCAGGGCTGTGTTTCTTCTGGAGGCTCTAGGGGAGGATCCATTCCCTGACCTTTTCAGCTTCTAGAAGCTGCCTGCATTCTTTGGCTTGTGGCCCCTTCCACCATCTTCAAAGCTAACAGTATCGCATCTTCTAATCACTAGTTCTCTGACTTCTGCTTTGTCACTTCTCTTCCTCTTATTCAGAGACCCTGTCTCCCTCTTATGAGCACCCTTGGGCCAATCTGGATAATCCAGAATAATTTTCCCATCTCAAGGTCCTTTACTTAGTCATATCTGCAAAGCATCTTTTGCCATGTAAAGTAACACATTCACAGGTTTGGGAAATTAGAACATGGATATAGATATCTCTCTGGGGGTGGAGGGTGCATTCTTCTATCTACCACACCCTGTTAAGGCAGCTGTCAGCTTTGTAATCTGTCAGCTTTCAAATACCTAGAGGTTCTGAGATCTTTAAAGATGGAGACATTGTAACACTGGACTTTTTGGACCTATTTCCAGTAAAATGAGAAGGATGAATCAAGCCAGCACAGCAGGTGACTTTGGTGGTGATAGTAGTGATTTTGCACCCCTCACCCTGGGGATATCTGACAATGTCTGGAGACATAGTTGGTTATCTCATGTGGTGGTGGTAGTAGGAGGGTACTACTGGCATCTAGTGGGTTGAGGCCAGGGCATGCACAGAACAGCCCCTCTACAACAAAGAATTATCTGGCCCCAAATGTCAATAGTGTCAAGGTTGAGAAATACTGAATTAGACCATTCCTATTCAAAAATGTGGTCCATTAACCAGCAGCCTGAGTATGACCTAGAAGCATTTTAAAAATGCAGAATCTTGGGCTCTGGCCCAGAGCTATTGAATCAGGGTATGCATTTTAACAAGATCCCCAGGCTATTCTATACATATTAAAGTTAAACAGCAATGGACTAGAGCAATGATTCTCCACCTGGGCTGCACATTAGAATCACTTTAAAAAAAGACACTAACCTGAGTGTAAGAATCAGATCACAGATTAATTAAATCAGAACCTCTGGATGTTGGAAACCGAGCATTGATATTTGTTAAAAGAACTCCCGATGATTCTAATGTGTAATCAGGATTGAGAAGCTCTGTCCTGTGATCTCTGAAGCTCTGCTATTCAAAGTGTGGTTGGTGGGCAGATAGATCAGCATCACCTGGGAAAATTTTAGATTCACAGACCAATCTTTTGCTCTACCCCAGAAGTTTTGAATCAGAATCTGCATTTAACAAGATGCCCAGGTAACTCCTATTCACATTAAAATTTGAGAAAAAATCCTATTTCTTTTCAAAATGTAAAATACAGATTTTGCTGAGGCCATTTACTGTATTCCTAAGGAGGGAACTATTCAAAATCTTGTTTAAACAATGCTCTTCTGTTTCCAAATACTGTATATTGCATGACTATATTTAGTTGTGCTGTTCACAGTTAAATCACTAAATTTTAAGCAACTCACAGCTTGTCAGCTTCCAGGAACAAGGCTTTCTAAGCAAAGTGGTGTGTGGAAAAGCACTCTCCATGGAGAGGCAGGAGTGCAGTTAGCAATGAGAAACTTGGCCAGGATTTGCTTGGCAAAGAGGTGTTTCTAATAGAGCCCACACCTGGGTTGTGCCAAAGGGAAGAGAGAAATGAGTTACAGAGCAAAGGCAGGCAGGGAGGAAGCCCTGATGATAGCATTTAAATTAGAATGAGAGGTTGCAGAGCTGGGAGTGGAGGTATGGATTTCCAGAGATCAATACAGCCCTTGTCAGTCAAGGCTCAAAGTAAGTTATGAGCAAACAAACTTTTTTTTCTTTTTAATCTAAATAGAGTAAGAATAAGAGAGTGAGCAGGGGAAGAGGAGAAGCAACCTGTTCTACCTTCTCCTGGAAAATAAAAAAGGAGAAAGAGAAGAATTTGGAATTTAAAAAAATACTATCTAATCTTTGAAATAGGAATTACCATATCCATTTTATAAAGGATTAAAATGGAGGCTTTGAGAGATTAAGCTACTTGCCCAAGTACACTGACCTAGAAGTGGTTAATTTAAACACAGTTTTCTCTAATTTCTGTTCATTATGTGCTGAAGGTGGCTGTCATGGATTGAATTATGCCCATTCACTCCCCAATATTTATATGTTAAAGTCCTAAACCCCAGTACCTCAAAAACTGTAATCTTATTTGGACATAGGGTCTTTCCAGAGGTGATCTAGTTGAATGAAGTGAGGTTTTTTGGGTGAGCACTAATCTAATATGACTGGTGTCCTTATGAAAAGGGGAAATTTGGAGACAGGTAGAAATGGAAGATGGAGACACAGGAAGAAGATCGCCATTTATAAGCCAAAGATGGAGGCCTGAAACAGATTCCTCCCTCACAGCCCCCAGAAGGAATCAACCCTGCCTATACTGTGATTTTTGTCACAGGGTGGACCTCACAATTGGAGTTCAGCCTGGGAGGCCACATAGGTTCTTGGCTTTGTGCAGGAAGGAATTCAAGGGTGAGCCAACAGAATAAGGTCAAAGCAAGTTTATTAAAAAGTAAAGGAATAAAATGATGGGCACTCCATAGGCAAAGCAGTGGCATGGGCTGCTTGACTGAGTACACTTATGGTTATCTCTTGATTATATACTAAACAAGGGATGGATTATTCATAAGTTTTCCGGGAACGGGTGGGGAGTTCCTGGAGCTGAGGGTTCCTCCCCTTTTTAGGCCATATAAGGTAATTTCCAGACATTACCATGGCATTTGTAAACTGTCATGGTGGTGGTAGGTGTCTTTTAGCATGATAATGCATTATAATTATAATATAATGAGCAGTGAGGACAACCAGAGGTCATTTTTGTCACCATCTTGGTTTTGGTGAGCTTTGGCTGGCTTCTTTACCACATTCTGTTTTATTAGCGGGGTCTTTGTGACTTACTTTGTGAAACCAGTGCTGCTGACCTTCTATCTCATCCTGTAAGGATGTGTAACCTCTTGGGAATGCAGCCCAGCAGGTCTCATCCTCTTTTTTCTCAACCCTTATTCAAGATGGAATCACTCTGGTTCCAATGTCTCTTGACAATTTCAAGCTAGCTGCTACATAATAAATTTCTACTGTTTAAGTAACCCAGTACTTGGTCCGGCAGCCCTAGAAAACTAAGTGATGCTAATAATAAGGGTTTAATCAAGAAAACAGGCTGGGCACAGTGGCTTATGCTTGTAATCCCAGCACTTTGGGAGGCTGAGACGGGGGGATTGCTCGAGCCCAGGAGTTCAAGACCAGCCTGGGCAACATGGCAAAACCCTGTTTCTACAAAACATACAAAAATTAATCGGGCGTGATGGTGCAACCTGTAGTCCCAGCTACACAGGAGGCAGAAGTGGAAGGACTGCTTGAGTCCAGAAGGCAGAGGTTGCAGAGAGCTGAGATCATGCCACTTCACTCCAACCTGGGCAACAAGAGCAAGACCCTGTCTCAAAACAAAAGCCACACCAGTTATTTTTTTCAGAAAGAATTTAACTTAAGAAACTGGTTAAACAGGTATTGGAAGACTATCCAGGTAAAGTGTGAATACATGTAATTGCAAGCAGCAGCCACCATTCCTAGGGCTAGGGGAACTAAGGGAAGAGGCAGCGTGATCTGGATCTAGAAGCTTAGAAGAGAGGCCCTGCTGAGCTGAAGCCAGGCTGGAGGCTCTTTGTCACTGCTGGTGCCTCTGAACTCAGAGGAGAGACCCACGAAGCTGAAACTCAGATCTCTGAGGAGGGGGGACAGCTGGCTGGTGCTGGTGTCTTCAAGGGGACACTATGAGGTCGGCTCACAAGTATGGAAAAAATGGAAACCAGAACCAGTTTTTATCACCAAGGTGAAGAACTTTCCTAGGAAATACCGGCAACAACAAAAAGCAAAGGAGTCCCGAGAAGCTCCTGCTGCCTTCCAGGCATCTCCCTTATTATAAAGGTACAGATGGTCTTCCTTCAAAAGGTCCCTGCTGGACATCTCTCCTCCAAGCCATTACCAATCACCCTAGAATGTGAGAAAGCTGATTTCTACCATCTGGTATACCACCACTTTTTAAAATTTCCTAAAATCCCTTTGTCATGACACCACTCCCCACTTCAAAAACCTTTATTAACTCCCAGCTCTCTCTCTATGTGAGGACACCTTCTCACTGTGTCCTCACATAGCCTGTTCTCTATGGACACACATTCCTGGTGTCTTTCTATGTGTCCAAATATCTTCTTACAAATAGGACACAAGTTAAATTGGATTAGGGCACTCTAATGGCCTTGTTTTAACTTAATCATCTCTTTAAAGGGCCCATCTCCAAATACAGTCATCCTCTGATGTACTGTGTGGGGCGAGGAAAGTATGATGTGGGATGTACACAATTCAGGTCATTCAGTCTATGCAAAAAAAATGGGAGAGTTGAGATCCAAAGTGTGGCTTTTAGTTATCAAAAGCTAAAGTCCCAAAAGACTCAGGACATAAAATCATGTCATACTATTATTATTATGTCATATTGTTAAATTATGAATCCCATGTTTTATAATTGGATTAGATTCCTTTAAATTCCCACTGAGACTTAAAACACTATGATTAATTATAGTACTAGGTACAAGAACAAATGAGAAATTTAAGTCATTATATTTATACTAATGTCCTTTGACAGCATTAATTTTTAAAATGTTTTTACCTAATTTTTGTTGTACTTCTGACTCCCGCACTGCTATCATGCTATCAGGAGCTTTTCTTACTCTTTGCAATATACAACCAGATCCTTCTGTCATTTACCAACCCCATTGTAGCCCAGAAACTTGATAACCGAGGTGCCCCCATATGTAAATCAATAGGCTTTGTTTTTTTTTTGTTGTTGTTGTTGTTGTTGTTGTTGTTTGAGACGTAGTCTCGCTCTGTCGCCCAGGCTGGAGTGCAGTGGCGCAATCTCGGCTCACTGCAAGCTCCGCCTCCTGGGTTCACACCATTCTCCTGCCTCAGCCTCCTGAGTAGCTGGGACTACAGGCGCCGGCCACCACGCCCGGCTAATTTTTTGTATTTTTAGTAGAGACAGGGTTTCACCGTGTTAGCCAGGATGGTCTCGATCTCCTGACCTCGTGATCTGCCCACCTCAGCCTCCCAAAGTGCTGGGATTACAGGCTTGAGCCACGGCTGTTTGAAGGTTTAAGGGGCTTACCCATGAGTCAACTCTGTTGCACAGCTTCCATGAAACCTCTTTTAGTGACTTGGAGACTTTGCTTGCCACCTTCTACCCCCAGCTGCATTTGAATTGTTTAGGGTGACCTAGCTGACTTAAGTTTCAGGTACATGAGATGTCATCTTGTAGAACTTTGGCAAGGGAAAATTTGTTACCTCTCCATAGAGGAAAACTTTGACATTGGCAAGCAAAACTCTAGGACATACTTAAATCCCCAGATTCATGAACACCACATTGTTATACAGAGTGGGATAATATAACCCAACACGTTCTCCCCCTGGACACTACTATCTCCCACAATTCATTGTATCCCTTGACCAGTCTCCATTTGACCTAGACCTAAGTCATCATTACCTCAGAATAGGTTTGTTACAACAAAATATGGGTATCAAAGAAGTCAGCCCTTTGACTTTGGGTTCTAAAATAGACTTTGCAAGAGGAAAGCATTTTGAAATCCCAAAACTTGACTTTTAGATATCAAGAGCTAATTCCCCAAAAGACTTGTGGCATAAAATTATATCATACACCAGTAAATTGTGAATCCCATGTTTCTAAGGGGGCAATATAGAAAGTATCTCTGGTTAGTTTTAGCCATTAATATTTTGAAAGTAAACAATGAAATATGCTATTTCTGTGCAGGTATTCTAATAAAAATAAAAAACTAAGTTTTGGCCAGGTGCAAAGGCTCACACCTGTAATCTCAGCACTTTGGGAGGCTGAGGGAAGCTGATCACTTGAGGCCAGGAGATGGAGACCAGTCTGGCCAACATGGCAAAACTCTGTCTCTACTAAAAATACAAGCATTAGCCCGATGTGGTGGCACAGCCTATAGTCTTAGCTACTCAGGAGGCTGAGGAGAAGAGTCGCTTGAACCTGGGAAGTGAAGATTGCAGTGAGCCGAGATCGCGCCACGGTACTCCAGAATGGGCAACAGAGCGAGGCTGTCAAAAAACAAACAAACAAACAAACAAACAAACAAGTTTTAAATGAAACTATACCAGAAACAATAACTGAGAAGAATTCCAGGGGATCTACAATCCAGTCCCCCACTTCTGGGGCTGCATGAGAAGGGAGAGAAAGTCACACTGATGACTTGCAGAAGGCCCTGTAACCTTCCCCCCATAAACTCAGTCCTGGGAGGAAGGTGGACAGAACTCTCAGAATCATGTTTGGGAAATCTGAGCCCAAGAAGAGGTAAGACTCCACCCCTGTGGATACCGGAATGATCTGCATATGGGCAGAGAGGCCACAGGCTGCCTCCAAAAGTCCCTGTGTATCCAGACAGCAGGTCAGGAGCCAGGGAGCAGGAGGGCCAGAAGAAGCCGCACAGTGAGGATGAGGAGGACCAGAGAGTGAAGGGGACATCTTTGTAGATGTAGGCGTGCATCCATGATGATGCCCATCCACCCCACATTCTCCCAGGGGAAAAGAAGGAAAACACTGAACTCAGTGAGCAAACCCAGATTCTGCTACCAGGGAGAAGGGAGGCTGCAGATGGGACTTAAGTTTAGTCCTAGAAAAGGAAAAAAGGCAATTTTTTTTTTCTGCACATCTGAGTGTATGGCCTGAGGAATCTGTGTTCCTACTATACAGAATATTTATTCCTTTAAAGGCTATAAAGTCCAGTTGAGAGTGATTCTTTCAGTTAACACCTATACTGTATGGCACACACGCGCCATTGAGATGTAGACACTGGCAGTCTTTGAGACACACTCTCAGCTAAGCTACTCATCCACAGCTTATGCACGCTGAGTCCCACACGTGCCTCGGCGCACCCATTACCACAGGCCAGCCAGGGGTCTAATCAGAGCCTACTTGTTCATAAGGACCAGAACCACTCAAGCTGTTGTCAGCAAATTTTTTTAAAAAGAATTTATTGGGAGGATATCAGGGTATCTCACAGAACTTGGAGGCAGAAAGAAGAACTAGACCTCACACCAGCACCAGGCCTCTGAAGACAGAACCAGGAACTCAAGAATCAAGTCTCCACTCACCTTTTCCTAAGACCCTCAGGCTCTCCCCCTGCTTGTTTCTGCCCCTCTGCTCTGTGTCTCTCTGAAATCCAGTTTCCTCTTCTGTGTGTGCCTGGTCCCTGCCACTCAAGACTAACATGTGATTTCTCGGCTCAAAGCTCAGGAGAGATGGTTATAGGCTATGGAGTACATTTCTAATTCAAGGATTTTTTTAAGAAAATCTTTTTAAAGGGACACTTCATTTTCCATTAAAAGCTGTTTGCAACTTTTAACATTTTAAACCAAAGAAAAATGGAAAGAATAGTACAATGAACACTTGTGTAACCTTTAGTTAGATTTACCAACTGTTAGCCCTCTATGATGTCTACTTTCTCTCTCTCTCTCTCTCTCTTTCTGTGTATAATATATACAGACAGATACACTTTTTCCCCTGAACCATTTGAAAATAAATTGCAGAATCATGAGATGTTATTGCCAATTTCTTCTTCCAGTATCTCCTAAAAACAAGAACAATCCAGGAGAGAAAATTGGATTGACTCAATCACCACCTTAGCTCTCCCTCGGTTGGGTGTCCAGGCCCGGTCCAATCAGCTGTGGTGCAGGGGTTATAAGGAGCAATCCCACCTCTGGGTTCACCTCTCTGAGTGGGGTCAGTTCTCAGAGAAGGAAATGGCTGGGTAGATATTCAAAATGATTCTACTGTATCCTGATTACTTATTATCTCTTTTAGTTTAAAGTTTCAGATAAAATACGCTGTCATGAATCCTTGAGGTCGTCTATAAATAGCTGAAACTGCAAAATCTAAATCTACAAATGCCAAATGTCTACAACATTTTCAAACAGCTGAAATCTATTCCTGCTAAATGACTATACAACTTTCTGCTGCTGATCACTTCCAGTCAAACTGTGATCTTGGAAAGTTTAGGAATAAAATAATCATAGAGAAGATTCTCAGTACCTATGAATAAGTAAAATAGTTAAATAGCTAATAGTAATTGAGTGTTTACTCCGGGCTAGGCACTGCACTAAGTATTTTACATACATTATTCCATTCTATCCTCACAAAAACTCTGTGCAATATTATTCTTGACATTTTATAGAAGAAGTAACTAAGGAGAAAAGAGCTTAGGCGACCAACCAGCTAGTAAGTGGCAGGTCTCTAATACTCCTTAAGCTATATTATTAACCACCACCCTGTATCCAAAAGCATAACCATGCCCTGAGTGCTTAAGGGAGCTATTCGTCTTCCCCTCCCCTCTAGAGAAAGAAACTTGAGCCCATTTTTAGTAACAAAGAATGGACATGGCTCCAATGCTATAACCGGATAGCCTGGAACAACCCTTACCACTTTTACTGCAGGAAGCTCCCTAGAGAACAGTCAACACAGAATGAGTATTCCTGTGCCAGTTAGCACTGTCTCTGAACAATCCCCAAATACTCCAAGTTCAACTAAAAGGCCACATGCCAGATAAAGAAGGGTTACCCTTTCCTGAAGAAGGTGATGGTGCTGGAATGAAACCATCCTTTCTAGTTACATTCCTGCCTCAGCCAGCATGTCAGCGGGAGTTTCCACAAGTGCTTGGTCAGAAGGCAGGCAGCGTGCTCCCACACACCAACAGTACGCTGTGAGGGTCCTCTCACCACAATATCTTGGGCTAAGCAGTGTCCATCAAATGCACTTTTAATTACCCTCATCCTCACAGGGTCACAAAATGTTGACTCTTAAGATACACTTAATCCACAAATTGGTAAATACACCATACTCCTGCCTCAGCACCTAAGTTAGAGATCAGGGTCGAATATTGGCACTTTACGAGCCCATCAGGATGCGTTAGCCCAGTTTGAGTTCAGTTTGGAGTTGGGGGCTCAAGTCTTCAGGGGATATTCTCAACTTTATAGTCTCTGCTGGCAGCCTCATCAAAAGGTTGCATATGACAAGGATAGCAGAGCTATATGGGGGTAGGGGAACATCACTCGCTTTCCTGACCTACACCTCACAGAAGAGGAAGCAGTCCGAACATATTCAGCTTTTATCAATAACTCCTTATGATTCAACAACATAGATAATTTTTAAAGCTTTTTTTAAGCCTACTTATGTTTTCTACTTTTGAGAGTGGTCCAAAACTTCCTTTTTGCAGTGTAAGTTACCACTTCCTGTAACTGACCTAAACTACACTCTCACATTTCCTTAGATGCCCTCTGGTATAACTATTCTCAGTTTAGTCGTGGCATCCTTTTGAAAAGGGAATATTTACCTCTATGTTACTAGGCTCTTTCAGGCTGCTTGGAAAAGACACACCCATATTAAGGAAGAAAATGTGTTCAGTGCAAGGACACATGAGGATGTGAGCCACTTGAATCTGCGTGAGAATCACTTGAACCAAGGAGGCGGAGGTTGCAGTGAGCCAAGATCACAGGGAGGCGATCACCTCTGTCCTAAACATAGACTTCCAAGATTGGGGAGCACAACACATTTCACAGAGACCTCGAACAATAGCTTCACATTGTCCTCACTCAGTCTGAGTTCTAGTCACCCACTTTCATTTTCTCTATCTGGTATTTATTCTTTCAAAGACGGTGGACTGAATCAGCTTGCCACCATCCCACTATGGAGCACCCCTTATTGGTCAGTCTCTGTGACTCTTGGTCTCAATCATGTCCAACTTATACCTATTAGATTTTGACTCAAGGGAAAAATCCCTGTTCCATCATTTATGGCCAGGATAGCAAGATAAGCACATAGCATATAAGGACCATTCAGAAGAGAGCTGGGGGCATGAGAGAAATTTCAGCCTGCATAGCCTGTCTTTTAATTTATATTTAGTAAGTTCTGTTTTATAACTTCAGAGTTGCCTTAAATGCAGGAAATGCAATGGCCGCTGGTAAATTGCAGAGATTAAAGAATTGAAAAGTTTCACTGTCACCATGTGCAGAAAACAGTTAACATGGCAGGGCTGAGACTACTGGGCTTAGAAAGTGCTGATTGCAAGGCTTGTCCACGGCTGGCATCAGAAAACTTGGATTTAAGGAGAGTCCCCACCATTCTCAGAACTGCTTGTGTGAACAGTATGGTTTATGCTGAACAGTTGCTTTCTTTCAAGGAGTCTGAAATTCTGGCATGTGATAAAAAGAAGGTGCCTACGTGATCAGCCTCATAAAAGCCTTGGGCACTGACTCGCTTATGAGCTTCCCAGGAGGACAACATTTAACGCGTGGTGTCCCAATTTGTTGCTGGAGAAATTCAGTGCATCTTGTGCGACTTCACTAGGAGAGGACTCTTGGAAGTGTGCGCCTGATTTCCGCTGGTCTTTGCCCTACATGCCTTTTCCCCTTGATGATTTTACTTGCTATCTTTTCACTACAATAAATCATAGCCATGAGCACAACTGTATGCTGAATCCTGTGAGTCTCCCTAGTGAACTGTTGAACCTGGGAATGCTCTTGGGGACCCCAACACACAGCCAATCAGATCCACAGATTCTCATTTGTATTAGGGTAGCCTATCTCCTCACATTTAAAAAAGAAACTACAAGTCTCTTCCCTGCAGACATTACATTGCCCCTCTCTGCCTTCAATTACAGCTATACATTCATTACTGCTATTCAAGTCGGGAACTTGAAAGAGTCAGCTTTCTTTGGAAGTAGCCATAAGAGACTAAAACTTTAATGAGGGCAAAGAGAAGACATCAAGGGGCACAGCCAGCTGGAGGAGGCTGCTGTCTGATAGGCTCACTCTGAGTGGTTATTCAGCCGGTTAGTGGCAGCACTGCTATTTACCATAAAAAGCTGGTTAAAATAAGCATTTTCTGTCACACTCACACATTCTTAATGAGCCAGATTCTTCCATGGCATGACCTTTTTGTGCAGATCAGCTCCTTTGAACAGCTGCATTTATTCTCTTCCATTTTTAGGTTTTGCTGGCACATTAAAAATAATACCTAAGGGTCTGAAAGAAGCCCTGTCATTGCTCAAAAGTGCCTGATTTACTCCTGGAGAGTAGCCCAGACCCTGAGAGAATCTCAATCCATGAGGTTTTATGATAAATATCAGTGATTATGCTGATAATAGAATGGTCCACCAAAACTAGTCAAGGGAAGGCATTTTCTTTTCAGTTCATGCTTCCTGTAAAGTCTACAGCTGGTGCTTTAGCATCCTGCTTCTTCTCCCAAGGGTGGGAGTGGGAGAGAAAGAAGATATAGGAAGGAAATAGACTACAAGGAGGGAAAGAGAAGGAAAAGAAGTGGTCAGAGAATGGGGAAAAAGCTCGCTTCAGCTGTGAGCCTCTGGCCATGAAAAATTCCCATCCCCAGGGGCCCTCTGAAAAGTGCTCAACCCCACCCATAACCTAATGCCACTGGTTATACTTCATGCTGCCCCTGAGTCCATCCCCTCATCCAGCCCACCAGGCTTACTCTAACTGGAGCTTACAGGAGGGTGGGCCCATCATTTTGACCAAACAAGCAGCCTTTCCAGTCTCCTCATAAATTCTAAAGGCAGTTGTTTAGCCCTGTCTGGAATATCCAATGCCCTGTGCTCAGGAACAAGTCTGTGGTTCTTCTGTCCACAATTCTACTTGTCTTCATGATGTCCCAAGCCGGGAAAGAGCCAGGAACCTGGACAGTGGTTTTTTTAGTCTGCCCAGGGTCCCTTCTTTGGAGAAACCTCTTCCTCCGTGCCATATAGTTTGTGAAGCTATCAGTAAGAGTGTGCAGCCTGCTATAGGGATGGTATCATGATCCAAACACAGCCAACCACAGGAATGCCCCCTTGACAATGTGCTTTGTCCAAGGGGTGGGCATATGACACAAGCGGGGCCAACCAGAACCCTCCCCTGAGTTGGATCTATGGACCGGGAGAACAGACTCTCTTCTGGCTAGGCTGCCAAGTCTGAAAGGATGACATTTTAGGGCTTGCACCAACTGTCTTCTCAGCCACATGGAAAAACTAAAACAACTGAATAAACTGAGAGTCTGGGTGTGTGTGTGTTTGTGTGTGTGTGTGTGTGTGAGAGAAAGAGACACAGAGAGAGAGAGAGAAACTTACGTCATTGAGTTCTGCATTAGTTTGTTAGTGCTACCACAACTCGGGTAATTTAAACAACAGAAATTTATTTTCTCACAGCTCTGGAGGCCAGAAACCTGAATTCAAGCATCAGCAGGGCAGCACTCCCTCAGCAGAGTCTGGGGAGAATCTGTTCCTGAATCTTCCAGCTTCTAGTGGCTGCCAGCAGTTCCTGGCATCCCTTAGCTTGTGGCCACATCACTCCATCCTCGCATCACCTTCTTTTCTGTGTGTCTTTTCTCTCCTGTCTGTGTCTAATCTTGCTCTGCCTCTCTTTTATAAGAATGCATATCATTGCATTTACAGCCCACCCAGATAATCCAGAATAAATCCCTCCTCACAAGGTCCTTAAGTTAATCACATATTTGCCATATAAGATAATATTCACTCTTTTGCCACATTAGGTAACATTTACAAGTTCCAGGAAGTGACTCTATTTTGGTAGGGGTATGCTTTTTAGCCTATCACAAGTCCCATTTGAGTCCCCAAGACCTTAGTTTCTGCAGTTCTTCCTTCAGCCCCATGAGCCACCTCAGTAGACTCCTCATCAGCCAGTAAGTTCCTTCCTGGCCCAGGCTAGCATGAATTGGTTCAGTCACTTGTATTAAGGGTGTCTTAAATAACACACATCCCTATGTCTGCAGCAGGCTGGGCAGTGGAGGAAGTAGCAAGGTGCAGTAGACAGAACATTTGCTCTTTCACGAGTGTTTGGGAAAATCACTTCCCTTTCCCAGCTCTGCTGTTTCATAATCTTTGCAAATATTAAGCTTAAAGGACTATTGCATTTGTTTATGCTATCTTATTGTTTTAAACACCCTGTAATTATATTTATGGCTTGATGATCATTTAAGGATTTTTTCAAATGTGATTTAAAAGACCCAACCTAAGAGGCTTGAGCAAAAAGAAGCAGGTAACAAACCTAAAAAGTCTAGGGCTATATCAGGTACAGCTTGATTTGAGGCCCTGATGATGTCACTGGACTCCATCTCCTGGTGCTGCCTCTTCAGGATTGGCAGTATCTCTGGTGGTGGCCCCCTGCAGCTTCAGAGTCACACTATCCAGTACCCAGGCCAGCAGAAAAGAGAGTCAGCCTCCCTAATGAGTAAACAAGTCTTGGAATTGGATTTCATTCACTCTGCTGGTCTGACTTCTGTTGAATTCCTATTCAAAGTAATCACTATGGTCAAGAGGATGAAATGTAGTGATTGGCTTATCCTAGGCTATTTGCATGGTTGAAGAGTGGAAGAAGAATGATACTCTAGAGGGAAGGTGGATGTTGTTATCTGAAGTGTGGGGAAAGCATGCTGGGTGTGAAAGGAATCAATGTGTACTGAATATCATGACATTAAAAATTTTTATAAAATCCATTTATTCTTTGGGAGGTTGAGGCGGATGGATCACAAGGTCAGGAGATTGAGACCATCCTGGCTAACATGGTGAAACCCTGTCTCTACTAAAAATACAAAAAAATTAGCCGGGCGTGGTGGCAGGCGCCTATAGTCCCAGTTACTTGGGGAGGCTGAGGCAGGAAAATGGCATGAACCCAGGAGGCGGAGCTTGCAGTGAACCAAGATGGCACCACTGCACTCTAGCCTGGGTGACAGAGCGAGACTCTGTCTCAAAAAAAAAAAAAAAAAAAAAAAACTCCATTTATTTATCAAATGAATAGGTCTGCCAAGCTTGTAATGAATAGATGGATTATCATAAATCATACTTTTATAAATATAATACAAAAACATATACTGCCAACTTGCAGAATTTTCCAAATTAATTTGAAGGAGATCGTGTGAGTTTAGTACCTTTAGACAGGGCAAAATAGGCATACATTCAAATTATGCATTACTTTGGATATGTCAAGAAACACAAATATTTAATAAGTACTTTATTTCCCCAAGTTGCTGATGAAACCATCTTGTCACAGATGCTGTCAATGATTACACAAATGTCACCCTGAACATGATTAACCATAATAAACACTGTACTCGACTCTTGAAGTGTTCTTTTGGTCTCAGTGTGAGATTTGATTTTCTGTAGCCGTAGTTTTCAAACTTTGTAGTTACACACTACCACCAATAACAATGAGGCTAATATATACATTAAAAAACATGTAAAATATGAAATGAGTTAAAGATAAAATAATCAACATGCTTTTTTGTGTGTGTGTGTGATGGAGTCTCTGTTGCCCCTGCTGAAATGCAGTGGCACGATCTCAGCTCACTGCAACCTCTGCCCCTTGCCTCGTGCCTCAGCCTCCCAAGTAGCTGGACTTATAGGGGCACGCCACCACACCCAGCTAATTTTTTGTATTTTTAGTAGAGGTGAGGTTTCACCATTTAGGCCAGGCTGGTCTCGAACTCCTGGCCTCAAGTGATCCGCCTGCCTCAGCCTCTGAAAGTGCTGAGATTACAAGCGTGAGCCACTGCACCCGACCTAAAATAATCAACATTCTTTATTTTACTTATCAATGGTGAAAACACCTTTATGAGCTCATTGAAAAAAATATAGTAGTACATTTAGTGAGGGTGTTGTCATTACTTCATTTAGAATATATTTGCTAGACCGGGCATGGTGGCTCACATCTGTAATCCCAGCACTTTGGGAGGCCAAGGCAGGCAGATTGCTTGAGCCCAGTAGTTCGAAACCAGCCTGGGCAACATGGGGACACCCTGTCACTACAAAAAACACACAAAATTAGCCAGCATGGTGGCATGCACTTGTAGTTCCAGCTACCCAGGAGGCTGAGGCAGGAACATTGCTTGAGCCTAGGATGTCGAGGTTGCAGTGAGCCATGATGACACCATTACACTCCATCCTGGGCAAGAGAGTGAGACCCTGTCTCAATAAAGAAAAGAAAAAGAAAGTATTTGCTTAACATTTTGTGACAGAGAGCTGAAGGTCCGATTCTAAGTCCAGTTTATTTTGATATTTGGTATTATAGCTGTCAGAGCTGAAAAAGCTAACTCAGTGTTATGAGCTGAACTGAGTTCCTTCTAAATTCATGTTGAAGCCCGAACCCCCAGTGCGACTGTTCGGAGATATGGCCTTTAAAGAAGTAATTAAGGCTTAATGAGGTCATAAAGGCAGAGTGCACATTAGATAGGACTCATGTCTTTGCAAGAAGAGGGAGAGACACCAGGTAAGAGCCATATGAGGACGCAGGGAGGAGGCAGTCATCTGCCTGCCAAGGAGAGAGATCTCAAAAGAAATCAATATTGCTGGCACCTTGGTCTTGTTATTCTGGCCTCCAGAACTGTGAGAAAATAAGTTCCCGTTGTTTAAGCCACCCAGTCTGTGATATACCTTTATGGCAGCCCTGGAAGATGAAAGCACCCACAAATATGGCTCTATTGGCCTGACTTTGGTCAAATTCCTACTCTTAAAGTAATCATTATGGTCAAGGGGTTGAAATGTGGTGGCTGGCTTATCCTAGGCCATTTGCATGTTTGAGGAGTGGAAGAAGAATGGTACTCTAGAGCGAAGGTGGGTATTATTACCTGAAGCATGGCGAAAGCATGCTTGATGCTAAAGGAATCAATGTGTACTGAATATCGTGACATTAAGACATTCTACACATCTGGATGGAAGATGTGTACCATTGGTTCACCCACCGAATTACTCATTTTTCCAGTCCTATAAACCATTCATGCAAAGGTTTTTTTGTTGAAATTTGGCTCATAAATTCCCATCTGCTCTGGAAATCAAAATTAATTAAAAGGTTTTTTGTTTGTTTGGTTGGTTGGTTTTTGTTTGTTTGTTTGTTTTGAGACAGGGTCTCTCTCTGTCGCCGAGGTTGGAATAAAGTGGTGCAATCACGGGTCACTGCAGCCTCCACCTCCCAGGATCAAGTGATCTTTCCACCTTGGCCCCCTACTCCCCCAGTAACTGGGACTACAGGGGTGTGCCACAATGCCCAGCTAATTTTTGTATTTTTTGTAGAGACAGGGTTTTGCCACATTTGCCCAGGCTAGTCTCGAACCCCTGGGCTCAAATGATCATCCCACCTCAGCCTCCAAAAGTGCTGGGATTACAGGTGTGAGCCACCATGCTGGGCCCAAGTTATTATATTTTTATATTTTCAACAAATGAGTAAATAAACCACTGGAATTCTGTCTGAAGATTTTTAAACAGATTAGAAAATTTTGTGTAAGTTTTTAAAATGTGCATACACGAGAGTTTTTATGGTGCCACACTTTTATTGTTTTGGATAACAAAATAGCCTAATGATAAGACATTTCCAAATAACTCATTTCAAAATATTTTCTCCACTGCATAGTTTATTTTCGTCTTTTGCTTTATTTATTGTAGAGTTAACCATACTCCACAGCACAGTTTTATCATCGGTACCTGTAAGATCTCTCTAGTGAATTATTTCCGTAGTAATGCATCTTAATTATATGCTTACTGTGTACCGGGCACTATTCTAAGTACTTTACATATTGATACATTTAATCTGCACAATAGCTCTATGAAATCAGTACAATTATTATCATGATTTTACAGATGAGGCAACTGAGATGTGGAGGGGTTAAGTAACTTGCCCAAGGTTACATAATAAGTAGTAAAGCTAAGATTTACTACCAAGGCAATTTTGTACCAAGGCAGTCTGTCTCATAAACCCATGCTTTTAATTGCTACAGTACACCACAAAGATTGCACTAGTCACATGCTAACACTGACATTGTCCAACTGCCTGATTTTTGCCACTGCAATGAGTGTAAAGTGACATTTATAATTTACTGCATAACTTTGGACAAACTACTTAAACTCTGTGTCTGTTTCTTCATCTGTAAATTGGAGATAATAAAGTAATACTGATTTCAAACGGTTGTTGTGCAATTTAAATAATAGTAGTGATGTTGAATATCTTTTCTATACTTATTGTCCATTTGGGGTTCCCTTTTTGGGAATTGCCTGTTCATACCTATTGCCCTTTTTTATTGGGTTTCCTGTCTTTTTCTGATTGATTTGCAGGGTGTGTGTATGTGTGTGTGTTATGAGTTACATGTCAGTTTTAGATATTTACATCTCTCTATCATTTTGTCTATGGTGCCCTTAGTTGAACAGGAATCTTTCATTTCATTTTGATATACTCAAATCCATTAATTGTGTTCCAAATGTAAAGAGGATAAAGATATGAAAAACATTGTTTATGCTCTAAGCAACTTACAACTAGCTGGAGAATCAAGAACAACTATGAGAACAAGTGTCAAACATTGTATAGCAGTCTGCAATATAATGCCCCAAGTTGTAAGGCTGTGTAGCCAACAGTATAAACTTGGGGAAGTATCTAAATCTTTCTGAGCTTCAGTTTTATTTGGAAAACAGAAGCAATAAAAAAGACCTTTCCATTTACTGTGTTTTTTTTTAATTTTTTTTATTTTTATTTTTATTTTTTGAGATGGAGTCTCTCTCTGTCACGCAGGCTGGAGTGCAGTGGCACAATCTCGGCTCACTGCAACTTCTGCCTCCCAGGTTCAAGCAATTCTGGTGCCTCAGCCTCCAAGTAGCTGGCACTACAGGTGCCCATCACCATACCCGGCTAATTTTTGTACTTTTAGTGGAGACGGGGTTTAATCATGTTGGCTAGGCTGGTCTCAAACTCCCGGCCTCAAGTGATCTGCCTGCCTCAGCCTCCCAAAGTGCTGGGATTACAAGGCGTGAGCCATCGTGCCCAGCCTCCGTTCTATCTATTGTGATAATTAAATAAAATAAGAGATGTTGAATGGCTCTCACAGTACCTGGTGTATAGTACCAACTACAATTTAGATGCAAAGCAGATCAGTGAGATAATAATGGCTATCATGTATAGAGGTCTACTACCTGCCAGGCACTTTTTATATGTATCTGCTTAAATTTCACAACTGCCTGTAAGGCATTATCACTGCCATTTGTCAGAGGCAGAAACCTAGGTTCAGAGGGCTTATTATTCAGGCCAGACAGCTAGTAAATGGCAGCGATAGGATGGAAAGCCAGATTGGTTTGACCTCAAACCTCCTGTGCCTTCTACTATGCCAAGCTGTTGTCAGAAAAGATATTAAGGAAGCAAACTTGACATGCTTCCTGAAAACAAAACAAACAAACAAACCCAAGCATTTTAGTAGATAGGAGGAAGGCAGGAAAGATCATGCCAGATTCTGAGAGGGTGCAGTGGATCTGCAAGGGATGCAATGTATTGTGAGTTATTCGAGGGCAGAAGCAAAACTTTATCCACGATAGTTCCCTTCAATCCTCGCACAGTGACCAAGACAGAGTATCTGGTGCAGAACATCTATTCTCTAATCTTATTACCATAACAAGGGAGCAGGAGTAAGTTGTCTGACTGGCGAGTTTGAAAGAACTGGGGATGTGTCACTCTACCCCCTTCAAGTTTGGGGAGCAGGCATTTCCCAGGAGGCACATGTTTTCTGCTTTTCCATGCAGTCAGTTTAGTTTTTGCACGGGCAGGTTTTCCAGCTCTGCTTGTGACTGAGTGGACATGTTCAATTCTGGGCCCAGGGTCCCTGCAGATCTAAAGCCACGGCTGCCATTCCAGCCTTTAGCAGAGACAAAGCTGACATTTTGCTCTCCATAAGTCTGACTCCTGCTGCTATTTCAATGGATTCTGAACTTACATGGGGACCATGGGTATTATCGTGAAGCCCCCTAAAGCCACAACAGTGGGCACTCAACAAACCTTGGCAGCAGAGTGAATATGACAAGTTCAGAGGACAATGAAGAGATGGGCCTGCTTTGAGCGGAGGGAGTATGCTGATGTAGTTGAAGAGAAGTTAGATGGACAGGGTGGGCCCAGTAACGGAGGGCTTATAAGAAAGGCAGAGTTTGGATTTGATGTGGGAAGAAGAACGCTGAAAGTTTCTGAGTAGAGGAAGAACATGAACCCGAGGAAGACAATGTTAAAAATAAGGTAGGGAACGAATATGACAATCGATTGCAGTGGAGACTACACGGGAGAGCCTGTAGCCAGAGGACAACGAAAGGAGGTTTCCAGAATTTCTGAGTGAGGGAGGATGAAGGTCTGGCCTAGGAAAGTGGACATGTGAACGGAGGCGAGGGGATACATGAGATCTCAGCGGCTAAACTGCCAGGCTATGGGTACAAGCCGGCTCTGAGAAAAGGAGATAGGTTTGAAGGCAACCACCCTCAAAGAGGTAGATGAGCAGGCCCTGAAGCTGGGGAAAGTGAGGCTTAGCCTTGGGCATGTGAAATCTGAGTTGCTAAGTGGATCTGTTCTCCGCACTAGTTATGGCAGGAAAGGCGCCTTAATTAGGAGCATTTTAGGGAGTTAACCCTGTCAAAGAGGTAGCACACTTTCGAAGGCCAAGGGCTGAGAAGAAGGTGGTGAAGATGGCAAGCCTGAACACAGACGCTACTTGAGATGACAGGGGTGGGAGGGGGGACACAGGTGATGAGTGAGTGGGCGGAGGAGAGGAGGGGGACACCGCTCCCGGGCCCGAGGGAAGGAGGGGATGAGGCTGCCGGCAAACGCAGCAGAGCAGGGCGGGCGCCACCTCACCCAGGACAATGCACTGTAGAACCCACAGCAGCCTTCCCCACGCCGGCCGGTTTTCCCGGGCCTGCGCCCACTTCCCGGTGCCCCGCTGCCCTGCTGCCGTGACACCCTCGACCCCGGGATGCAAGGTCTCCTCTGCCTCCCTGGGCCTCCCCCTTCAGCCATGGGGGGCGGCTCCGTTTCCCAGGCCGCGGGACGTCTTTTCCTCCAGGTTCCAGTCCCGGCCCTTCCCGGGCCCCCCGCGGCACCGCCCACCTGGCCACCGCCGCAGCCCGCCCGGGCCGCCGCCAGCCAGCAGCCCCTCCCGGAGTAGGGTTTCCCTTCCCCCTACCCCTCTGTCTTTGTGGCAGGGACCCACGGGACGCCCCCTCTGCCTCCGCTCCACGTCCAGGGGGCCGAAGGGGCGCCGGACGAGGGGCCGTGCGGAGACAGGGGTTCGGCGGCGCCAGGACTCCCGCGGGCTCCCCAGAGCAGGGGGCGGGAGGAGGGGGAGCGGGAGCCGCGGGGGCCGCTGCAGAAGAAGGGGGAGGAGAATGGGGAGGAGCTGGGGGGCAGGCAGGCGGGGAAGGAGAGGTCTTAAGGGGCGGCGAGGCCAGGTCGGATTTCCTCCGAGGCTGGCGATCGGCGGAGCTCCCACCTCCGCTTAGAGCTCGCTGCGGCCGTCCTGCCCCGCGCCCCCCGGAGACCCGGACCGGACCACGGTGAGCGCAGGGCGCGCGGCGCGGAGGCCGGACTCTTCGGGCGGCCGTGGGTGCTCGGGTGGCGGGAGCGAGCCTGCGGGACCCGAGCAAGTTTCCCAGGTCGGCGCGGGGCCCGGCGCCTTCAGACTCGCTCTCTTCTCTCTTCCGCAGATGTGGAAACGCTGGCTCGCGCTCGCGCTGGTGGCGGTCGCCTGGGTCCGTGCCGAGGTAGGCGAGGGGCCGAGGAGTCCCCGGGGCCGCTTGAGTCTGCGCGCTGGGCGGGTGGGCGCGCGTCCTGGGGATGCTCTCCCGGGGCGGCGCTGGGAGTTTCGGTCCTTGGGGTGGGCTGGGGCGGAGCTGGGGCAGTGCTGCGGGCAGAAATGCTGCTCACGAAACTTCAATCTCTAAAGCAGGACAAGTAGTTCAGGGCCGTAAGCTGGAGCCCCGCCGCGGCTAACATGGAGGGAGAGCGGGGAGGAGAAGAGGGGACGGGCTAGGCCGACCGGGACGAGGCGGCGACTGGAGCAGCAGCGAGTTCAAAAAGGCGCCTCAGTTCCTTCCTTCTCTTCTGAGGAGACTGAGAGTAGTTGGGGACTTTTCCCTCCCAAGTCTGTCTCCTGGGGGCGGGGGCAGAGGAATCTCGGAATTCTTCTTTTAGGGCAAAATTAATTTTCCTTTCTCTCTTTTAAAGTGAGATCATGATTCCCTGAAATGTATTTTCTTCTTTGTGAAGCGTCCTCGGGTTTTGTGTTATCATCTGGGCCATGTAACGACCTTTCCCGAAATGTTCCCTGTAACGTTGCGCAAGTGTGAGAGAAGATCCATTGCTCTGCTCTTTGGGGGCTCGAGTTTCCAGTTAAAGCATTTCAGCACTTGTTTTTTTGTACCAATTTTTTCAACTCTAACGACCTTCCTGAGACACTACAAACAAACCAACAAACTCTTTGCTCAGAAGCCCCTCCATTAACTCGAAGGTTTATGGACAGAGAATAAACAATTCTAAATTCCCCGGGCTCCAGTCTCCAGGAAAGTGAGGTCAGAAACTAAACATTTGATAATTATGGCAGGAAATATGGAAGGAATTAAAAAGCATGAGGGAGAAGAAATGGAATGCACATTACAAAAGAAATAGCTCCCTGGTGGGTGGTTTATGCTCCCCGTTTGAATTTTTTCCTTCATATTACAGTTTAACCACACCCTTAGCATCGCAGCTTGACTCTGCCCAAAAAAGTCATAAATGCATACAAGGTCTTCACAATTTTTTAAAAATACGCATTGTACTGAATTCTCATTTAATTCACTACTACGTTGTTGATTGGGGTGGAAACTCAATCAACTGTTTTTACTCCCAATGAAATAAAAGTAGCTAATATTTATTAAATATCTGCTGTTGTAATAAAATTCCATTTTAATGACAGATAAATTGAGTCAGAGAAGGTTACCCAATGATCTCAGCTATTAAATGCTAAGGGTGGGACTTGAACCCAAACAGTCTGGCTCCGGACCCAAGGCTCTTGACCATTAGCCCACACCACTTCCAAGCACAGTGGTTTAACATTTACCAAGTACATTTTTGTATACCACACACTGGGCTGTGTACGTTACCTGCAGTTATTTCTTTTAAAGCTCCCAAACCCTGTAACGTAGGTTTCGTTATCCCGATTTTACAGAGGAGGAAAAAGGTTTAAGGAGATTAGGTAACTTGCCCAGGGTCATACAACTAGTTAGCTCTGAAGCAGGATCTGAACCCACCTCTCTGCCTTTGAAGCCCATATTGAACTCCAGGTCTGCTTCTTATCCATTTGGTTTTCCAGGGTTTGCATTTGAGAGAGTATCCCCCCTTCACTGGCTGATGTAGCCCTGGTTAAGAAACATTCCTCCATCCCCTGCTGTGGCCCTTAACAGGCAGCTGCAGACCAGTGATGGATGAGGTGAATCCCTGGTTGGTTTTCCAGCAGGCTTAAGAATTGCCAGCCAGTGTGTGAAATCACTCAGTGAACTGGAATGCAAATATGAGGTGTGAGGAGGCTGTTGGTTCACTCACCAGGCTGTGTGGCCCAAGGTCTGGGATCTATTCTAGGCGGCCTGCAAGACACACACCCCTCCCAACCCCCATCCTCACAGGGAAAACTTATCCCTGGTAGGAAGTTCCCCCAGCAGCAATTTCCTGTTGGAGCATCCAGTGCTCTCACAGAATTCCCAGGCAAACTCTACAGGAAAGAAGGCAAAATAGAGAAGTACTGAGATGTGAAAACAGAGTGCGTTGGTGGAGAAAGGAGGCTGTGAACTCACAGTGTGTGGAAATGGTTACAATGAAAAGAGTGAGGGGTAGGTATGAGCTAGGTTACATTTACAGTCTTCAGTGATATGAATCTATTTTAGTAAACTTCAAATCGCTAAAATTGTACAAATATTGTTGAACTTTTTAGAAATGAAATTTAGAAAATAAATTGAGGCTTCTTGGTGCTTTCTGCTTTTCTGCAACCGTAAATATTTAATTCAGCATATTTTTAAACAATTTAATCGCTTTACAAATCATGTTGATATTTGAAGAAGCCAGAGCCTCTGTACTAAACCAGAATCAGAGGTGCTTTCCACTTGGGAAAAGGTGATTGTCATCAGTATTAATGCCAGTCTATGTCAATCCTATTTGGTTAGATTCACAAAACTATTAACAAAAGTCATTAAGGAGCCTGGGCTCAGTGGCTCATGCCTGTAATCCCAGCACTTTGGGAGGCCAAGATGGAAGGACTGCTTGAGCCCAGGAATTTGAGACCAGCCTGGGCAACATGGTGAGACCATATCTCTACAAAAAATAAGAAAATTAGCTGGGCATGGTAGCACACGCCTCTGGTCCCAGCTACTCAGGAGGCTGAAGCAGGAAAATCACTTGAGCCCAGGAGGTTGAGGCTGCAGTGAGCCGTGATGGTGCCACTGCACTCCAGCCTGAGCAACAGAGCGAAACCTTGTTATTTAAAAAAATAGAAACAAACTCATTAAGCGAAATGTCATATTGTTTTGAATGTGTTCCATGGTCTCCTACTTCCTTGGCACCTCAGGGTTGCTTTCTGATTGCTTCTTCTCTTTCTTACCTGCTCACTCTCTTACTACTCTGTCTGCAGCATATACCTTCAGCCAGCCTCCCTCCAGCTTCTGCCACATCCACCTGAGCACACACACCCATGCACTCTGTAGTCTGCTTGAAAGAAGGTACTGGGTGTAGCATATGTCTCTAGATGTGTGTAGATTAACACATCTAGACTAGGCAGAGAGGGCAGCAGCAGAGGGAGTGCCTCCACTAACAATTACACAGATACCCCTTTTCTAGATTCTCTGGGGAGAGGGCTGTGTGAGCCTACTCATCTACCCTTTCCCGTCCCCCTCCCATTGGGAATTACTGCAGTTCATTGAGAAGTGTTGATGGTGGATGCATAGTATGGAGCCTGGGAAAATGTTAACACAGGCGTAGTGTGTGTGCCCTTGAAGCTCAGTCAGTGGGTATCTGTCACTCTAACATGGCAGGCTGGAGAGAACCCTGTGGCCCAACTGCCTGCTTTAGGAAGACAGCCCTGGCAAGTACCCAAGCATACCCCAACTCTCCCTTGGTGGATGTCTCTGCCGTCACTATGATTCCCAGCATTCCAGGTCTAGAAATTCATTATGATAAGTCACATGTACAGTTAACTGATTTGTAGTTCAGAATCCTCATTCCAGTAAGGGATCCATGCTTGACCCATGAACTTTGAGTGCATTACCTAAGAGAGAACAATAGCAATTCTACAAACAGATGTACTTCACTTAGCTCTAGATTTGCAATACCAGAAGATTATGAGGGCTTTGTCCTTCTGAGGCCACGTTTCTTAACCTCATTTGTACCCTATTATCAGCATATAGTTAACCACTAGAGGTTTTATTTGGGAGCTCCTCTGTGTTCTTTAGAATTGTTCTGATGGTAGACTCAAGTAAGCCTTGCATCTAACCCATATCTCTGACTGCATCTTCTTGGAGCCACAACTTGTATTATTAACAAAGCTAAAAAGATCTCTGAAATGATCTCTTCCTTGTTTATCCTTTGGCAAATAAGCTACTTGTTGCAATTGTAAAGACTGTTGCTGGAAATTGGGGTGTAAAACATAGCAGGGACTCTGCAGACTAGCCAGAACAGAAGGGTAAGCACCCAGCATACGAGGCCCTGGCCATTGCAAGTGGCTTTAGAAGGTGGACACATTACAGTTCCCTTAGAAGTCCCTGGATTGGGTGACAGAAATCAGGACTCCATCCCCAGGCTCATAGAAGCAAGTTGGAGAGGAACTATGAGGTGAAGATCTGGTCGTGGGCTGAGGTGGATGTAATGATCCCAGAGGAAATGCCCCAAAGACGAACAAAAGTCTTTGAAGTCAGTGAGGCAGAGCAACACATGCTGCCACAAGAACAGGAAGTAAAGGATGAGCTGTAAATACCAGTGATCATATATGAGAATTGAAAATGCCATGGATTCTTTGTCTTAGTCCTCTTCAAATAACTGGACATCTGGCAGAATGTTTCTAACAGACATAAGTTTTATTAGCTTAATGATACCAGTTAATAGGGAAAAAAAGTACAGTTAGATAGGTTCACTTTGTAAGCCAGATGATTAATGTCTTCAGAGGGCAAAGGCATACTTTTTGTCTAGGATGCTCTATTCTGACTCCTGCGATTTTGGCAAGGGGCGCTTTCTCTGAGAGTATGCCATGAATGGCATGGCCTTCCCTTCACTGTCCTCATCAAGCCTATCCCCTGCTGCAGCTGAGCGCACCTGGTGCTCAGGTCAGAGTCACAGTGAAGCACAAGGCATGGTCTCTGCCCTCACATTATTTACAATCTAGTAGTGGGTCCGGGTGCTTTAAATTGTGGCAGCTACCGTTTATATTATTATAACTCATAGTAACTAGTAGCTTTATACTTATTATTGCTGGTTTTTTTTTTTTTTTTTAATTTACATTAATGTAGGGCCTTCCTTTGTAAGATCCTTTTATGGTAGCAAAATGCACAAATCTTCCATGTATAGCTTCATGAACTTTTACATCTGGCCCATGTAGGCACCATGCAACAAGACTGAGGGAGTTGGTGCAGAAAGGTATGAACCTGTATGTTACCATGAAGTTACATACAGGAAAAGTTACCATGAAGAAAATGAGGGATAGGGATGATCTAGGGTACATTTCATGACTCTGTGCCCAAAGATGGCTATCTTTTAATCTGTCTCTTCTCTTGGTGTCTAGCCCAGGTAACATTTGGCAAGTTTTTAATCCATGTTTTAACAACAGCAAACCTTCAATAATTAACGAAAGATAAATTAACCCTCTCTATATGAGACTTACTATTTGGATGTTATTTTTAACATTTTAACTCGTTAACAATAAATGGTTTTCCTTGTTAGCTGCAAGGATGTGCAGCAAACACAGTGAAATACAGTGCAGCAAACACAGTGAAATACAGCCTTAATTGACATGAATCCGTTTTAGTAAACTTTAGATCAGCTTTGGGGAGCTTTCTTGACTGTTTTGTGGATGGATAGATATTCCAGGGCTCACTGTAATCTATATTAAATTCAGCAAAGAACTCAAATCATTCTGTTAGACCACTTTGCCCTGGTTATTATTACTTTTGAAAGGACTCTACATAAGATGTCAGTCATGTTACTTATGACAGCAAAAAACTTAACACTGACTACATAGCCAACCATAGGAGAAGGGTTAAATAAATCATGGAACAGCTATATGTGCCACCAAAAGCATTTACAAAAACATTTTGAAGCTCTGGCAAATGATTATAATTTAATTTAAAAAGCACACCCCCCCCCCCAGCTTTATTCTCAAGACTGTAAAAATTTATAGAAAAGTATAACAAACAAATGTGTTAGAAATTATCTGTAGGTAGTGGATTTATGGGTCATTTTATTCTTTGCTCTAGTCTTTTCTATATTCTCTAAGCTTTTAATTAGCATATTTTATTTTCATATTTTATCAGAAAATAACACATTAACTTTTTTATTTAAATAAAATACCACATATTAGGAGAAGGGAAAATTCCTCTCAAAAAAAGGAGGGGGATCACAAGAATCGTCACGAAGTCAAGGCACTGGATGAAATATCCAAGGGGCAGGACTTCAGGGATTGCTTAAGGAGAAAAAGGTGGGGTGGTAAATGGCCTTTCAGAGATGGCACAGACATGGCATACATATTACCATTACCCTCTCCCTTACCTATGACAGACATTTCTAATCAATCATAGAATTCTTTCCTACTGAACTTGGAGAAGGTTTGAAAATCCTACTCGGCAATGTTCTAGGTGGCCACTAGCAATCAGAGTCTATATGAGATGAAAGCTATTTACCATCCCTGCTGGATGGTAGATCAGTCCAGTTTGACAAACATTGACACATCTTTAGCCAAAATTAAGATAATTAGAAGGCAGAGTTTGGGACTGTATGAAACTGACAAAAACAACATGGGGTAATAGGTGATAGAACTGGGTTAGCAAATGGATGAAATGTCAGGAAAACAGCACTTACACCAGATTTTGGCCCAAGCTTCTAAGCTCTTTGGATGAATCTGAACACCTTAAAATAAGCCAGACCTTCTAACATTGGCCCCATCAACAAAAATATAACGAGAATTTTCTTGGCTATTCTGATGAAGTAAACAGTTGCTCTTGCTAAAGTTCTAAGAGCTGCTGCTGTCATAGATAACAGCTTTTGCATTAGCAGCAGCCTGGCAATAACTTGCTAATAGAATGCTCTTTGGGTAGTTGGAGTACAAAATAATTCCCATAAATCTTCATTTCCTGCTTTTGGTTGGAGGATTTCCATTTAATCTTTTCACAGACTTTAGATGCTCATTTGGAAGCCTTCACCAATAAACTATTCCCAGGATTAAGTCTGAATGTATGACCCCCATATGTCCCTTGAATAATCCTGGACACTATTTGTGACCAACCAAGCTGTTGACAAATAAGTCATGTGATACATGACAAAAGCTATCACGTGTTGCAGGCCCAGATTTATATGTGCATGCATGTGTGCATGTGTGTGTGTATGTCATGGGATATTGGCTTGAACTGGTGAGAGGAAAATATCTCTGTCTTTCTATACTTTTTGTTTCAAGATTTAAAATCCTATATCTGAGGCAAAATTTATCTTTTCCCATCTTTCCTCTTATCCTTCAATGACAGTTAATAAGTGTAATTTATTGATCTACAGAAGTGTCAGGCATTATGCTAGTCAGTTTGCACATAAGCTACTATTAGGAACAGTGTGGGACTAAAAAGCCTTACCATACAGATCCCTGTTCTGAAGTAGCTGCTGCCACCATCGCTGCTTGGCCATTAGGGGTCAGATGTAAGGCTTTAGCAGAAATTCCCCTTCCTCACCTCTTGCCACTACTTCAGAAAATCCTGAAACATGGCAGTGGGATAGATGGCCCCTGCCTTCTCAGAATCTGAAAGACTCCACTTGGGCAGCTGGGGCCCTTTTCAGCCTGTCCACCTAATCAGTGTGTCCAGTAGATGGCAGCTTTTTGTGTGGAACTTTATCTTACCTTGTGACTGTTCCGGGGGTCTGCTGTTTTTCTCTTCCCATTTTCCTCGTCTTTTCTTGTTCTCATTTCTGGGTGTCTCCAAGTCTGCTTTTGTTTGTTTGTTTGTTTGTTTGTTTTTTGTTTTTTTTTTGAGATGGAGTCCCGCTCTGTCGCCCAGGCTGGAGCACAGTGGTGCGATCTTGGCTCACTGCAATCTCCTCCGCCTCCTGGGTTTAAGTGATTCTCCTGCCTCAGCCTCCTGAGTAGCTGGTATTACAAGCGCCTGCCACCACACCCGGCTAATTTTTGTGTTTTTAGTAGAGATGGGGTTTCACCTTGTTGGCCAGGCTGGTCTCAAACTCCCAACCTCAAGTGATCCACCCGCCTCAGCCTCCCAAAGTGCTAGGATTAGAGGAGTGAGCCACGATGCCAGGCCTAAATCTGTCTTTTTCATAGACTCTGTAACAAACCCATTTTGTTATTAAGAGCAACACTGTAGAACAATGAAAGAGTCTGACTTAGAAGTCCTGCTGTGCCCTTTTCTGGGCACCTTTTTAAAGTCACATAATGTCTGTAACTTGTAGCTTCAGTTAAGAGCGAGGGCTTTGGGGCAGTGGACTGAGTTTGAATTCTGGACTTGTCCAGCCGTGAGGCCTTGTGCAAGTTACTTAACCTCCCTGAAGTCACTTTCCTTACCAGTAGAATGGGAATCATTCCTGTGTCTCTACCTGTCTGCTCGATTAGATCATGGAAGAGGTCTCCTCTACTCATGGTGTATTGGTGTATAGTCAACACCAAAAACAAATACCTGCAAGAGATGAAGGGTCGCTTATGTTTTTGACTCTGTAATGATTTCACCAGAAGAATCCTCAGTATACAAGTAAACATCCACTAGGCATGGTCTTTATTTGCACAGCCTTTGTGCTGGCTCAGGTTGTTACTCTGATTACTGATTTTTCCTTGAGAGGAAGTATAACGTAATGGCTTAGCGCTCAGACCTGGAAGCTAGATTAAATCCTAGCACTGCCCTTACTAGCCATGTGATCTTGGGAAAACTACTTAAAACCTCTCTGAGCCTGTTTCCCCATCTCTAAAATGGGCTTAATCCAGAGTATCTACCCCATAGGTTAGTTGTGAGAATTAAATAAGCTCTTACATGTAAAGCAGAGTGTTTTGGCACACAGTGTGCAGTGTTAGTTGGTATTATCATCCTCAGGGCATCTCTATGGGACGAACTCCAAAAGCCATGATGTGTGTGTACATGTGTGTACACACATGTGTTTGTGCACACATTCACGCACTTGTATATGTGTGCTCATGGCATGCAGAAGTCTCCTTGCTTCTTTTTGTCTCTCCAGAGATTTAAGTATCACCTTCTTTTTTAAAGAGAAAACTAGGATATTTACTTCAGTGGATGCTTTAAGGCCCAGAATTTATATCAGAACCCTTGCTTCTACTGAGCTAATCTTGCCCTTAAACTTCTATGTAGTGTTTCTTCTGTGAAGCCACAGTTCTATCATTCCTCCAGGAAGAGATTGAAGTACCCATGGAGCATCTCCTGTGCAGAGGCAGTAGGATGGGAAGCCAGCATAGGTTTTCCCTAAAGGTAGAGTGAGTGAATGGAAATAACTGGGAAGAAAACAGAAAGAAAAGGCAAAAAAAAGAGGTATATATGGAGGTGGCAAACAGATATCTTGGGTGGTCATTTCCATTTTGCTGTGGTCTTCATAGCATGGCCTGTTACCAGGCAATACATTCCAAATTGTTGGTGTGGAAAATGTGATAATGCAAAGCAATAGGATCCTTTGCTTTCATTATTTCAAAAATAAGTGCCAATTACTCTCAAAGACAGGGTAAGAAGTATTCCTGGAGCAACCTGGAATTTGTCTCTTTGGGAGCCAAGGCCACAGCTTCTGGTACTTTGCACACAGACCTGGAGTCCCACTAGGGAGGGGCTGCTGTGTCTGCAGCCAGTCCGATGCGAACCTCACATGCCCACCCCTCCCTGGCCCTGGAGCCAGCTCTCTGTACCACTCCTTATGTTGCTCTTTGCTCTTTGTTTCATCTTTCTCCTCTATTTTCCTTCTCTCACCATTACAGAGAGGTCATCTTGAAGTGTCTGGGCTGCAGTAGGAGCTGCCAAACATTCACGAACCACCATGTTCACATTAGATGCAGAGATAAAACTGCACAAAGTCTCAATATACTATTTTGCATCACTCATCTGGGACAAAGAAAAATTTTCAAAGTCAACTCAAAAGAGGAAAGCAAAAGGTATTGCACATCTGTTCTCTGTCAGGCACTGAGTTAGTGCTGGTGGATAAGAGAGCTTGTGCCCAAAGAGCTTGCAGTCTGTAGGGGAGGCAGACAGGAACACAGGCTCAAAGTGATGCAATGTGAGAAGTATTAGGACAGGGCTGAAAACCTAACCCAGTATGAAGGGCTCAGGAGCACTTCCAGGAGGAAGTGAGCCACCAGCTGAGCTCTGAAAAATGACTGATAGTCACTGTGTCTTGTGGAAGTTTGAAAACCAAAGACACTTCTGCTAGGTAACATCCACTCAGTATTGTAGAGGCTCAGTCATTTAACTTTCCAGGTAACATCAGTTGTTATATGGCTATGTGCCTGGAATGACACTTCAGGCTTGGCCATTTGGCCACATAGACATGGCAGGCATGACCTCCATTTGGAATTAGGTCTAGTTACTTCTGAGTCACGTTGGAATACAGTTTTTACAATGGAGCATTTGCAGCCTAATGGTCAGTGACTCAGGAGTTTTGGGGGGTTTTTTTGTAGCAGTTGTTTTGTTTTGTTTTTTGACACAGGATCTTGCTCTTTTGCCCTGGCTGGAGAGCAGTGACACAATCTTACTGCAGCCTCTACATCCTGGCTTAAGCAATCCTTCCACCTCAGCCTCCAGAGTAGCTGGGACTACAGGCATGTGCCATCAGGCCCAGCTAATTTTTGTGTTTTTAGTGGAGACAGGGTTTCGCCTTGTTGCCCATGCTGGTCTCTAACTCCTGGGCTTAGGCAATCCTCCCTCCTCAGCCTCCCAAAGTGGTGGCATTACAGTTGTGAGCCACAGTGCCCAGCCTTGGGGGATGTTTTACGGCAATTTCTTTGTTCTTCAGATGTATTCACAAGTGTTCCGCATTAAATAAGGCCAAATGGCAAAACAGCTCTAAAACGCCAGCAGAGTTGCTAGGTAGGGTTGTATAGACTGTTCACTGCACAAGTGTGTCGTGTACCTGTGTGTGGCACAGAGCTTGTCTGCCCACCCACAGGAAGGAGCACATTTTTTTCTAACTGGTGTGCAAAGCTCTCCAAACCCAACGTTATCTCTGAGTCATGTTTTGTTTATTAGACTATGGCAGTCATTTCTACATTTGTGCATCTTATAAATTGATTTCGTTTAGACTCTTGCAAAGTTTTTGTACTAGGCCTCCATCAAAAGCCATTTCTGTGTTTTTGTAGATTTTCCTCATAGATAAGCAGAGATGATAGACATGGAAATCTTAAATATCTGGTTTCTTGCACCCACAGTGTGCTACTTTGGGCTGTTGCACAACTAAGTCTAGTTTGGGAACTGTGATTCCCCAGGAATTAAAACAAGTATTCCCAGCTTCCTTCTGATTGCTGGATTAGCAGAATCTCCTCAGCCTCCAGCTGAATTCCAGCCCCTGGGAAGAAATGTCTTAGAGTGAACCCCCAGCCTGGAGCCTGTCAGAGGTTGTGTCATGTGTTTGCATTAGCTGAACAAAACCCGAGCAGGCTTTCCGGCCTTGCTCTCCCCTCCTCCCTGCACGCCTCTCCGCTGGGAGAGGCCAGTTAAAGTCTAGACACTGTCTGCTTGGCTCTCTGCCTTTTTAGCACAATCCACATGGTTCTGCAGCTCTTTCTTTGGTTGCCTGTCCTCACTCGTTTCCCCAGTTTTCTTAGTTAGTCTTAAACTGTCCCCGGGGGACTGGCAACGAGCCGCACACATAGGAAACAGGTGGGTGAATTTATGAGACTGTCAGGATTCAGCTGCCTTGAAAGGTTCAGAGTGAAGATAGCAGCAGTGCTGGCTGAAGCTGTGACTGAGTTTACAGACATCCCTGGTGTGAGCTGGCTTCAAACGAACCTCCATTTACCGGCCAGAGATGGGCTGGGATGAATAACTCAGGACAGACAGTGGCACCCCAGGTAATGAGCAGCCACCTGACTCCTCATCTGCCAAATATGGGGGGTTAGAGTAGGTGGGCTCTAAAATGCAGCTTTGAAATCCTGTTCATATAAAAGGAGGCGGATAATCTAGGCTAGATTATCAAAATATTCTACTTAATGGAATTGGGATATTTGATTAACTCTTATGGTGATTTACAGCCTAGCGAAGAACAGTTTGAGAGATAGGCTGGCTCAAGAATGAGAAAACAGAGTGAATAAAAACAGGAGGCATCTTGTGTCCTTTACTTCCTCTCACCATGTAGTGAGTGGAATATAAACAGTACAGCATGTGGCACCTGAACAGTCTTCATGCCCAGGAATCCCAAATGCTGTTTACTCTACAGAAAGGAATCACTTGATTTTCCACTTCAGAAGCCAACTGCTCAACAACACTGGGGAAGAAATGAAGAATCCTGGGTCTCCTTGTAGTCGATCAAGAAATTTTGGGGGGAAAAAGGGAAGACAGCCCCAATTCAGAGTGTGCAATTTGGGATTTATTGAACTTACTTGAAAAACAAAAGCAAACAAAACTTTTTCTCACTTCTGTAAATGTTCACATTTTCTTTTAAAAATAATGATGCAGTATTGCAAATGGCTTACAGAAATAGTTGTCTGAAACTATTGCATGGACCCTAACTTTGTTTTCTGGAATGCTTCTTACTACCTTCTCATCATGTTGCCTGGCCCATGATCGGGATCCAGGGGCTCCTGAACAAGTATTAATGAATTGCCTGCCCTGCTCCCCTGGCCCTGATCTCTGGTCAGATCAGGCTCTTACTACAGCCCATGGGCACTGGTCTTTGGCTTTGACCCAATGGTTAAATCAAGTGACTTGTTAGGGTGAACACAGTAAGGAGGCAGAGGCCAATGCAGATGTTTTAGTCCTGCTGAAATGCTTGGTTCCTTGCCTGTACTCCAGTTCCTGAATCTCACTAGAAAATCCCAGTGTGCTAAATCGTGCTGTTGATCCTGACTGGGGAACCAGCCAGCTCAATATTGGAGGTGGCTTTTTTAGTAAGGGTACAGTACAGGTTAGAATTCAATTAAAATTGGCTGTGCCCCAGGGTAGACTGTGTGTGTGTGTGTGTGTGTGTGTGTGTATGCATGCATGGATATGTGTCTGTGTACATACAGAATACACAAGGAGACATGCACACACACACACACAGACACTGACTTAAATTTCACCACTAGGAGAACATGGCCATCTCCCTATAGCTCAAATAGTGAGACTTTTCTCACAAAAATTCCTGTGGAATTTGTTTTGTTTTAATTTAGTTTAGTGTTTGACTTCTGTTACACTGCCCTGATTTCTTTCTAAGCCTAGGCACATAGACCAGTGCTTATTTTTATGGTGTGAAGTTTGCCTGTTAATGAATTTAATAAGTGCATGTCATTCATTCACTCATTCCCTACCATATTCCAAAAATAAGAGATAGGTTTCCCCTCCCTAATCCCACAGCCAACATATCCTATTAGCTTCTGTAAGGGTTGGGCTAATTACTTGTATTTTTAGCTATTGAGAGGGCCCAAGTTTATAGTTTGTGGCATAACATTTGTGACAGAGAAAAAGAAAATGGACGAGACCTCAAAGATGGTCCGAGAAATTTCTGATCCCCTTCACACATATACCTGGCTCATCTAAACTGTAGTGTGAAATTGATACAGTGGAATTTCTATCAGAGAGACTAAACATTATTGAAACAGAAATACCGATGCTCACCCTGAGCAAAGACTCAGACATACTGAGTTCCCTTTACTGTCAGGGTCCCTACCAAGAGGGCCCAGCATGGCTTCTTGGTGGCCCAGCCGAGCTCACAAAACTTGCTTTGGGATGGAGGCAGATGTATGCTTGCCAGTCATTCACAAATACTCGGAGCACGCAGTTTCGCTTCTCCCAGGGCACCACCATCGTTGGTTTTGCACTATGTGCTATAATTATGGTGCTACAGGGACAGACTGAGGCCTACATCAGAAGCAGGAAATTCACCTGGCTTCTCCCTAGAGTCCCAACAGTCTTTCAGGAATGTGTCTGTTTGTGCTTTGTTCCCCTTCCTCTAGTTTTCCCTCCTTAACATTTTCTATTTTCTTTCCTTTCTTATCCTGTGTGGCCTTGTTCTTGCTGACAGCCACATGCAGAGATGCAGATTTTCTGGTTTAGCTATTTATTATAAGGAGAAAGACGTTCACTTTATGCATTAATTGGTATCTGCATCCTGTTCCACAGAAGGGTAATTTTCTGTGTGGCACCAAGGGCTTGATAATGATCAAAGAAAACCCCAGTTCCCAGTAGGAACACACTTCAGGTGTGAGTCCATTTTGGGTTTCTCAATCTCCTTTCTTGGGAGATGGAACTAGAAGGGAGAATGGGACTGGGAAATGTTTTGAGTAGAGGCCAGACATTCAAGTCTTGGCTAAATGTTGGGTATAATAATTTCAGTACTCACTGCAGACTTATTTCTTAATAAAACTCCCCAAGCTACTTGTGGACCATGTTTTAAAGGATAGTTACAAAGTTAACCGCTTCCTCTTACAGATACAATTGGAGAAGAGTCTTTGTGTTTCTTCATTTTCTACAAAAGAACATATATAAGCTAGATAATAAGAAACCATGTTGGGGTTGTTTTTATTACATGTCCTATTTTAGGTACTTTTTTTGACAAAAATAAACTGTGATAGGGATATGAAATCCTGTAAAAACAACCAGTGCTTGAGGATGACTACCCCACTATATTGGTCATTTTACAGCTTAGGTAATTGCATTTTTCCTCCAAATTCCGCATACACGTTTGATCAAATAGAAGTCTCTTCATTTCCTGTTTAAGTTGCTCCATGGAATTGCTGTGTGGGTTAGAGAGCAAGCTGGGTTCCTCCCCAGTGACTGTGTTTCCGTTGGTTGATTGGGTTATTTTCCAGGTAATGCTATCATTATTTTGCCCAGTGTAAATGGCATTGTCGTGTAGTGACAGTAATTACTCATGTTACAGTGGCCTGGAATGTAAAGACTTCCTCATTCTCCAGTGATTTGTTGTTTGACTCCAGGAAAAAGTCTTTTCTCTGCCTAGGCCGAAGTGTGTGCATGTATTTGGGACTCAGATAGCTGAGGCTCTAGACTGCCAGTCTGTGGGCTCAGATGTGACAATAGCCATATTCAGACAGTCTCTGAGAGAGAGACAAAAGTTAGGAATTCTAAGCCTAAGAGTGTTCAAAGCATGTGATGAACTGTCCCCAAATGGTTCTTGTCCTAGAAGTGGGTGGAACAAACAGGAAGGAGGAAAATAGTGATGAGGAAGACTGGAAGAAAGGACGTAGTGATGCATGTGGGAAACTGTTAATTTTGGTGGGTTAAGCAAATGCAGATGAGGCGATTGAGTGAAGAATTTCTGTTAAGTGCTTCATGAGAAAATACTGTGAGTGAACACTGCAGATATATATGATCAGAAAAGATATATCACTGTTTTTTGTGTGTTTGTTTTTGTTTTGAGACACAGTCTCGCTCTGTCGCCCAGACTGGAGTGCAGTGGCAGGATCTCGGCTCACTGCAACCTCTGCCTCCTGGATTAAAGCAATTCTGGTGCCTCAGCCTCCCAAGTAGCTGGGATTACAGGTGCCTGCGACCACGCCTGGCTAATTTTTGTATTTTTGGTAGAGACGGGGTTTCACCATGTTGGCCAGGCTGGTCTTGAATTCCTGACCTCATGTGAGCCCCCTGCCTCGACCTCCCAATGTGCTGGGATTATAGGCATGAGCCACCATGCCTGGCCGACTGTTTTTTCTAAGTAAATGTGTGGTCTGTAAGCAAAACTCACAAATGATAATTAAAGCTGTAAATTAAAATAGCACCTGTACATAGTGTGTGGCAAGGGAGATGATGTCTACAGAGGTGCCCCCCACAAGGTAAGTACTCAATAAATAGTAGTTGCTATTGTTCTCCTTGTTATTATGGCTTGAATTCCAAGGAGCGGTACGCCATAGGGAGAGACATGAAGAGTCTAGACCCAAAGTGTGTAGTGAGTGTAGTCCATATACATGCTGGGTTAAATGGTTTTTTAGTTAGAGGACATTCCAGGGTTTTACAAAGTTCATGTGCGTTTATGACTCTAGGAAGGAAGTATAATAAGTAATATTTCCCAAACATTTTACCACAGAACACCATTTCAAAAAAGGCCATAAATATTTCAAGGCTAGTGTTCCATGGACAGACTTCCTATGAACAGGATATATTTATATGTGACCCCAGGTCTTAGTGGCCTTGCTGAACTCACCTCATAAACTAAGTTTCCTCAGGAAGGCAAGGGACTTGTCTGGACCCAAAGCCTGTCTCAGAGAAGATCCTCTTGGCGGTCACTCTAGAATGGACCATCAGCATGGCCATGTGCACACCTACCTAGAACTGGCTGGGCTTTTGGATATCAACTTATGTACCCAGGAATTTTCTCTTGTATTTTTCATTTTCTCTGTTCATACCCAGTCTATCAGCAAGTCCTGTCTTCTGTACTGTCAGAGTGTATCACCTCTCCATTGACTGTCCTCTGTGCCCACTGCCACCACCCTAGCCAAGCTGCCATCATTGTGCCTGACTGCAATAGCACCTAGCTGCTTTCTCCTTTCTCTCTCCTGCGACCTTGCTCTTTCTGTACAGGACAGCCTGAGTAATCTTTGTAAAACACATATCTGATCATGTCACTCCCTGAGCAAAACCCCCCAGTGGCATCTATTGCATTAAGAATAAAATACAGACTTATTATCAGTACCTTTACTGCCCTACCCCTTGCCAGCTTTTCCCAGCTTACCTCTTGCTGCTCTGGCTTTTGGACCCAGTGCTGTGGCTACACTGGCCTTTTCTCTATTCTAGGAATGTAACAAATTCCACCCTGCTTCAGAACCTTTGCACTTTTCTTCTCTCTTCTAAATTGCTCTCATCCTTTAGGTCCCAGCTCAAGAAAGCATTCCCTGACCACTCAATCTAAGTGGTGCCCTCTCTCCCAGAGTTCTGTCATACATACTATATTTTCCTCTAAACTTACTGATGACGGGCTGCAATGAACTTGTTATTTTTGTTTGTTTATTCGCCTTCCTCCCTCTAGAGCATGTACTCCTTTAGAACAGAGGCTTTGTCTCTCTTTCTGCAATGGATCTCTAATACCTAGAACCAGTTGTGCTTAGTGTATAGTAGATGCTTAGTAAATATTTGTTGAATTAATCCAAGAGCTAAATGGATTAATAAGGCCAAATGTCTCATATGTAATATGAAGAGGTGCCTACAATCTTTGTATCTTAATGATAGTCATCTGTGTGCCGTATTCTGCAAGAATATTGTGCATCTGGGAAGATGGTTGACAGCACTTGCCCGTCAACAGTTTGCTTAATCTTGGACATGATGGTAGTGCTGGGGTTGCTTAATCAGACACCTGGATTCTAATTCTCTCAGCCCCAGGTGAAGTTGGAAGTTAAGCAGAGGCTAGCTGAATAGTAAATATTTTTATTCTTTCCTTCCATGATCAGCAATTTTAATATAACTTGGCACCATTCCCAGAGGAAGCTAATGTCCCAAGGAATATGAAATAAATCATTAAATTCTGTTGTTGGTAATTCTTTGCCCATAATCACTAGTCACCTTTGGCTTTTGACCTCACCTTTTGCTGAAACCTTTACTTTTTTGGATCCTTCCTGCTCTTATTCTCTCTGGTTTCATTTGAATGGCAACTGTGATGTTTCCAGTATGGATAAAACAAAGAAAAAGGCATTCAGTGTCACTGGATTTGCACATTAAGATCTCAGAGGCGAAGTCTCATTCTGGGGAACATTCCACCACTCACACAGTGGACAGCATTGGGTGAAGTCCCCGGGAGCCAACCACCTCCACTTACTGTGGCCCTAACTCCTTAAGTCAGAGTTCCCGGACTTACCGTAGCATACTGTTTCATTTTTCAGTGGAGTTGGGAGTTCCTCAGGGTGACCCCAAACAGTTAAATATGTGGCATTTCTCCAGTGTTTACACAGTTAAAATGAAGGATACCGGAGCTGTGAGAACAATATTGTTACATGATACTTGGAAGTGTTTTTACCACAAATGATAATCTATCCATAGCAACTAAGCTAGTACGTTTTTGTGTAGAGTTTCTAATGCAGTCCTTGGGGAAAAACAGAATGAACAAAAAAGGAGGTCTTTGTGCATTGTGTACAGCTTGAGGGTCTTGGAGGGTTTTAATTTCTGAAAAAATAGGGGGGAATTTGTTGCAGTGGAACGGAATACCTGGCAGTCCCTCATTGGTGGGCCTCCTGTCAGCCAAGGCCTGATTGGCCAGGATAAGTAGGTTTTACAGCTCCTTCCCCCCAGCTGTGACATCCCAACTGCTTCAAGGAAAGAATGCAAGACAGGAATGTCTCAAGAAGAATAGAATGTGCATGTTTTCATTGACTTTAATCTCAAAGCACTGAAACTGTGTTTGTGTGTAATATTGAAAGCTGGCAGCAAGAGAGTGTAGCAGTCAAGCCAACAAAATTTTTAAAAAAGGTTTTGAAAAGATATATCTATCTCATTGCCAAATTTGTGCATGGATTTGTATGCCCTGAAAAAAGCGTATTTAGCTAAGAGAAGGCTCCAAATATGTACAGCTTAATTAGCCGTTTTGTCATTGTTTCTGAGCTAAGCCATAATAAGTCTTACAGAGAGGAAGTACCAAACATTTTACCTTTCTTATAGAGGAGACCAGAAAGGTGAAATGACTTGCCCACAGGCATTGAAAACAGAGCCAGAATTCAGCCTAAGTGCCCATGACGCCTGCCCATTTTTGAAGGACTAGGTCCTCATTAATCAGTATCCTGGTCCCAGATGCAGCCTGACATGCTGCCTTGCCTGTACGTTCAGATAATCTCTATTGACTTCAGTTATACACCACTTCAAAAGTATTCCAAGTTAAAGAAGGTCTTACTCTTTCTCCTCAAACCCTCCTCCTCTGATGCAATGAGGTCAGAACTCAGAACTATTTCTATTTCCTTTTCTCTCTCTCTCTCTGTTTTTTTAAGAGACAGGGTCTTGCTATATTGCCCAGGCTGGTCTCAAACTCCTGGTCTCAAGGAATCGTCTGGCCTTGGCCTCGCAAAGTGCTGGGATAATAGGCATGAGCCACCGCATCCAGCCTTAACTGTTTAGAACTGTGCTGTTCAATGCCGATAGGTACTAGCTGCAGTGGCTATTGAGCACTTGAAATGTGGCTAGTCCAATTTAGATGTACTGTAAGTGTAAAAGACATACCAGATTCCAAAGACTTAGTATGAAAAAAGAGTATAAAATATCTCCATATTATTGATTACATGTTGAGATGGTAATATTTTGGATATATTTTCTTAAAATAAGTGATTACACTTAATTTCACCTTATTTCTTTTGAGTTTTTAAAAGGTACCTTCCAGAGGCCGGGTGCGGTGGCTCACAACTATAATCCCAGAACTTTGGGAGATGGAGGTGGTGGATCACTTGAGATCTGGAGTTCAAGAACAGCCTGGCCAACATGGTGAAACCCTGTCTCTACTAAAAACACAAAAATTATCCGGGTATGGTGGCAGGCACCTGTAATCCCAGGTACTCGGCAGATTGAGGAAGGAGAATTGCTTGAACCCAGGAGGCAGAGTTTGCATTGAGCTGAGATCATGCCACTGCACTCCAGCATGGGCAATAGATGGAGAGTTCGTCTCAAAAAAAAAAATGTACCTACTAGAAAATTTTAAATTCTGTCTGAGGTGGGTATTCTATTTCTGTTGGACAGCACTGCTCTAGACAGTTGTCACTTAACCATAGCCACACATTGTCTTGAGTTATCTCTTATTAGATTGTGTTGTTCTGTTATTTAAAATTGCATATATTCATTCCCCTAGCTTCTCACCTAAGCTACAAGCTCCTTAGAGACACAGACTGTGATTTACTCTTCCTTGAGCCCCTGGCACTTGGCATGATGTTTGCTATTTTTTTGTTTGATTGTCCTGTATATTACTTATAGATTTCATCTATTTCCATGTTAGATAATGATAAGGAAATGCAGATTAATTTGTGTTTGGATTGTTGCTTTTCTTTTCAAAGGAACTGATTTTATGTAGTTCTCAGTTTGTTCCACAAAGATTAACATTCCTCTAAACTGGACTATTAAAATCCAGGGGACCTGTAGAGGGTGCCAGAACTTCCTGACACCCATGCCTAGCAGAGAACAATGGTGTTAAAATTGATGCTTATAGGTTTTAAGGAGCGCCTCCTGACCACCCCAGAAATCTTGAGAAGTTCCAAACTCAGCTCAGAAACTTGTGCTCTACTTTTCAGGACCTGTCTGAGTAATAGGTGCAATAAATTAGGCATGTTGGCCCAGGGACTCCCAGCCTTAAACCAGGGTTGAGAAGAGGGCCACCACCAACCTGAGTCAATGAGTAACTGTTAGGAACTCCTACCAGATGGCTGTAATTCCCAGAGTCTCTGAGAAAATTCTAGGAGACACACTCTGGGTGGGCCTTATCCTTTAAACATCCTACAATTTTGTAACTGAGCCTGTGGCTGAACCACATACTCATAATATCTAGGCTGGCTATCTTATGCCTAAAACATAGTCATTTCTGCTGGTGCCCTAGGAGAGCCTGATCTTTCCCTGATTTCATGACTACAGGATCCCTGTGCCACTGTTTTCAGTTCAGATGTTAAAGAATGTGTAAGAATGCACTCCTGGAAACCACTCCCCTTCAGGGGCAGATTTATTAGGTCTCACTGCTGTGGAATGATCCCACTCCACTGACCACTTTCTTGCTGTAAACAATGAATAGGGAACTATCTCCCTTAGGTGACAACGTGTGAAATGAATGATTGTCTCTTTAGAGGAGTAGTTGGAAGGATTTGTAATGATCAAGACTTAGAAGCAAAGATGGTCCCATCTGCTGAGGCTCCCCAGCTTCCCAGCAGCAGAACCCCCGAAAATCCTCCTGTGGCTGTTGAATCAAGGGAGATTAAGGCTACAAAAGGCAGTTCATGCCCAGAGCAGTAAATTAGGTTTTGTCTTTCCTAGGTTATTGGGTTTGGGTTTGGGTCTTTTGAGTATTGAAAAATTCATGCCCCCTTGAAAATCCAGTCCCAAAATTTATGGGTGGGTTTCTGGGGGCCCATAGATACCAGGTTAGCATCCTCACTCTCTAAAATAAAAACCACAAATTTTCCCATCCCACAGGCAGCCTAGTAATTAAGGTGACCATGTGTCACAGTTTAGACCTGTTGTCCAAGTGTGTCTGTTTAAAAGGTTTCCTTTAACTCTCAAATGTCCCCATTTGGATGATAAAATATATGGCTGAAGGCCACACTCACGGGTGCTCCAGAGTGATGCATAAATTAAACTTGCAGTCTCCCTCACTGATCCTAACTCAGCTCCAGAAAGCCCCAGGGACCAGAGATTACTCTTCTGCACAAACTCTCCTCTGAGAGTTCCTCATTCCTTCCTTCGGATGCCAACTGAAGGGAGCCCTTGATTTGCATTTGAAATTGCTCCAGGGCTGGGAATGGGGATTAGGAGGAATTTGAGGGAGAGGGCCTTCTAGAGCCTGGGTATGAGCAAGCTGGAGGAGCCAGCCATGAAGCCCAAGCATGATGAACACCACTGGCATTTCCTTGGAAGACTGTATTCCTCGGACTCCAGGTTTTCCCCACTTTCTTCCTGGCCAGCAGTTGCTGTGGCAACACAATGTCTGAGAACTTCTAATTACATCTGTCTGCTTCTCCTAGAACCCTACTGAGCCACACATATGGAGACTTCATTTAGCTTGGAGTTTCTTGCTGGGTTTTAACCCTGTCTGCATCCTTAGGCTAGAGAATAATTGCCAGGGTGCTGGAATCTTAACTGCTTTGCAGCCACACTACCCCCAGAGATTCCCAGGACTTTGTCCCTGTTTTTTTTGTTGTTGTTGTTGTTTGTTTTTTGTCTCAGACAGAGTCTCACTCCGTTACCCAGGCTGGAGTACAGTGGTGTGATCTAGGCTCATTGCAACCTCCGCCTTCCAGGTTCAAGCGATTCTCGTGCCTCAGCCTCCAGAGTAGCTGGAATTACAGGTGCAAGTCACCACACCCAGCTAATTTGTGTATTTTTAATGGAGAGGGGGGTTTCACCATGTTGGCCAGGCTGGTCTCAAACTCCTGTCCTCAAGTGATCCACCTGCCTAGGCCTCCCAAAGGGCTGGGATTATAGGTGTGAGCCACTGTGCCCGGCCTGTCCTTGTTTTTAAAGTGGAGACTGGTGCTACTCTGCTATGCTGGGTCTCCCAGATCCATTTTGTTTCAGTCAACCCTGACATCCCTACTATCCCCCCAGCCTCCACCATTGTATCAGATGGTCTCACCTCTTGGTTGGGCATCACAGTTCCTATTAATGTGCCCAATCCAAGGGGAGATAAACCACGTGGGCACACCTAAGGCCTTGCTGTCCCCTGGCAACTCGTGTTTCAGTGTATTCCAGCCCACTGCAAGATCAGCCTAGTGGATGAGCCAGAGGGGAGTAGTTAGAGATCCCCAGAATATTTTGGGAGTGGAGGAAGGGTAGAGCAAGGCAAGAAGCTTTTTTCCTGGTCTAGGAATGTTGGCCAGCCTGCCTCCCTCTACCTCAGAAGACAGTGTAAGGGCGGGGTTCCTCAGAAGAGTTCATGCAAAGCAATGGCCTCAGATAATAAGCCCATTTCCGCAGTTTCTCCTGCCCTCTTCTCACTTGCTTCTCTTCATCTCTACTTCCCCCTAGTAACAGGCAGCTCTTTGGCTGCGCCTACCCTATACTCAGAAATCTCACCCAGTTTTGCTTTGCCCTGAGGTACCCCACATTCCCACATTACCTTATCTTCCTCTTCACCAAATTCTCATTCTCTCAGCATGTCTCAGTTAGGTTATATATTTAAACTGTGGACAAAGGAAATGACTGAAAGCCATTTTAGTCCTCCGTTGCTCTTCTACCTATTAACACACATATGCATGCACACACATGTGCACAAACACACTCTTCAATGTCTTTCTGTGGGCCTAAGACAATCTCTAATTAGTGAAATTCCAGGCTGAATACATATGGCCTGGTGGTGGAGGGCAGGGTCTTTAGGGTATTTCCTCAAAAAAGACCAGTTCTGGGAGGGAGCTGCCCCAGGAAAGGAGTTGGCACAGGTGTTGTTCCTCTCCGTCCCTATCCCAAGTCCCCAGGGCAGTGTGGTAAAATCCACCCTTTTTTGCTTTCAACAAAGGTTAATGGAGTGGCACAAGGTACTATGCTAGGTCCTACAAAAGGATGGACAAACGGAATCTTTGTCCTCTAGGAGCTTATAGGTCAGCCAGAAAGACAAAATCCACACACTCAGTTCTATTTTTTAAAAAATAAATGATCAAAATGAGTTCATACAAAGAGGAATCAAAGTTCAGAGAAGGAAAGGGGAATTCATACCAGTAGAAAGTAAAAGGTCACTGAGGATGGAGTGGTGTAACTTGACGCAAGCCTTGAAGGACAGGGAGAATTTGGGCAAGCCAGACAACAAATCAGACTTCCCAGATGGTGACATTATGTTTTTAGGTGGTCTTGTGGGACATTCTCTGCCCATCTGAAGGTTAAAGAAGCATCTGACAATTCCTCATCATGCTGACATTTTCAAAGGCTAATGAGTTCTCATTTCAAAACATAGAGCCTTGGGAGCCCTAGACCCTTTTTTTCAATTTAGTCCACTTACAGCTTAAATCTGCTGTGGCTACCTGCTCTGCTCACAGACACTTCCCAGAGCTCTCAGTAGCCAGGGTCCCTAAGAAGTGGAGGGTTGCTCAAAATGAGGAGCCCAAGGATCTCAAGGCTACATGAACAATGAAGTCACCCAGGAGAGAGGAAAAACGCCCTGTGCCATGTGCCAAAGACTTTGTTAACAGTGCCCAGGTAGAAGGCAGTAGGTGACAGTGTCGGGCATCCAACTCAGTGCCAGGGCATGTGGACCACCTTGGAGAATACTGGCTTAGCTTACAGGTTTAGGGGGAATCATGTGCAAATTGGGGTAATGGAAAGCAGCCACAGAAGTGATGGGGGTACTGTTCCAGCTCAGGGAAGCACCCAAGCTCTCTGCCACAGTGGATTCCATTCCCAGCAGGTGTGTGGTATCAGGAACCACCCAGGGACTATTTAAATTCAGTGGCACCCAAGGCAAAATGGGTGGAGTGGAGAACTAGATACCTCTTAGGTGATATCCATCTCATCTGCCTTCCACCATATCAGGGGAATAAATCCTACATTCCACTTAGAACTCCAAAGAATGCAAATCCTAATGGATTCAGGGCTTGGGAAGCTGGGAGTGGTGGAGGGTGGGCTTGCACAGGATGGAGGGATGGGAATGTGTAGGGATGTTGGCCCAGATGTGGCAGGCACTGCAGGGGATGCTTCTAAAACTGCCTGTCTTGAGAATTTTCTCACAGCTGCCCTAGGGTTTCTCCCTTCTTTCATTTGAAGGTACTGGGATTTAGGTGTGTGGGATTTTTTTTTTTTAAACTTTTGATCAACCATTTTCCTTGAACTACATGTGGAAATAATTAGAGCATGAATGCTGAGTAAATGTGAGCCCTGGCAGCCCCAGACATATTTCAGTGACAGGTTCTTGGCAGGAATGAAGAATTGTGAATCTCATGTGAATTTCCTTTAGCCTTTCTCTCCTTTCTTTTCTTCCCTTTTCTCCTTGCAAGGCAAATGCAAGTAGAATAAAAACTTTATTAATAGCATTCTAGGGTAGTAGAGGGTTCCAGCCAGTTCACTAGAAACAAAATCAGGACACTCAATTGGGGTTCCATTACTGCTTCCCTGATTCCCTCTGCCATGATCTGGGAGGGAATGAAAAGGCATTGCTTATGAGAATCCTTTGACTATGAGAGCCAACTTTAATCTCCACTTCAGAACCCAGCAAAAACTCTGAAACACCCTCATGTGACTGTATACATAACCACTTTCTTTAGTTTGGCCATTTAGGTTAGCTTCCTTGGGAGAGTGAAGTTTGATATTCAGGAACATCTGAAGTGGTAAATTCCTGAGCTTTCTAATTAATAGAATTCTTACAGCCTAAGGGACTTAGGCATCACCTATAACCTCTGCATTTTATAGCTAAGGAAACTGAGGCCCAGAGAGTTGCAAGCACCTTGCCCCATGTCACACCATATGTTAGAGGTAGAGATATATCCAGGGCCCATTTCAGTCCTCCTGCATTAATTCTTCTTACACAGGACATCACTGCCTCTGCCTGGCTTACACCCCAGGTTACTATTTCAGGTTTCAGCAGAAGTTTAAAAGCATTTTTTTTTTTTGGCTGTTTTATCCCAACATTTGCCAAATGATTTCTCGTACATGGCATTCATCATCCATTTCTGGGAGCTCTCTAGGCTTCCTGGTTTTCCTCCCAGTTCTCTGAATGCTCCTACTCTACTCTCTTGGCTGCTTTGCTGTCAGAGTTCTCATACCATTGTGCAGGCTGTTGACTGCATGAGGAGGTGACAGGGGCTGAAATCCAAGCTACGCTCTGCTAGCCAAGCCCCATACCCTGGCCATGTGCTGCATCTCCTGGAGAGGAAGGTTCCTTTTCTGATTTGCACAGAGACCGCTCCTGGGCTGTTCTTCCTGCTCTCTGTGCTCCCCCTTTTCCTTCCATGCCCTAGCCGCCCTCAGCCTTCCATGCCCACCTTTTCCTCCTGAGCTCATTTGTTCCTCTGCCTCCGTTTCTCACCCCTACACAGATGACACCCAGATATGCATCTTTAGCCAACATTGGCAGCTGTCTGTGGGATGTTTCACTGTCCCTTGAGACACATGTCCATAACTGACTCATCATTGCCCACCCCACCCTCGCGGGACACCTTTCCTAGCCTTCATCTCTGACAGAGACACACAACCAACCCTCCAGGCCCTCGAAGCCAAAGATCTGGCAGTCCCCCAGACTCTCTCCTTCCTCTCTCTATTCAGGATGTTGCCAGACCTCGTTATTCTGTAGAGATTTCTCTTGGATCCCTTCCTTCTGTAACCATGCCACCACTAGTGTAGATGCAACTCTCATCACTCCAGGCCTTTTCCAACTGATTTCCTTCTGCCCCCAATTCCGCCTTACCCATTTCTTGCCATGTGCCACTGTTCAAGTGTTTTTCTTAACACTATCCTGCTTAAAAACCTATAGATTTTCCATCCAGATCCTACCTTTCTTAGGAGCTCGGCTCAAGTCCCATCTGTTCTATGAAGTCCCATCTCCTGGAGTTGGCCCCATTACTTAGGACTGCATTGGCCTGTATTCTTATTTCATCAGCCCAACTAGGTTAGACACTCCTGTGGTGGGGGCAGCCACATCCTCTGCTCCTTTTTGGGTTTTTTGTTGTTATTTTTAGTGACAGGGTCTCACTCTGTCACCCAGGCTGGAGTACAGTGGCATGATCCTAGCTCACTGCAGCCTCAAACTCCTGGGCTCAAGCAATCTTCCCACCTCAGCCTCCTGAGTAGCTAGGACTATATGCACATGCCACCACGCCCAACTAATCTTATTTTTTGTAGAGACGGAGTTTTGCCATGTTGCCCAGGCTGGTCTGGAACTCCTGGGCTCAAGTAATCCTCCCACCTCGACCTCCCAAAGTGCTGGAATGACAGGCATGAGCCACCGCACCCAGGCCTCCCTTCTGGGTTTATGCCACGGAGCTTGCACCATGCTCATTACAGACCGTTCTCTTTTTTTGTTTTGCCGTTACAGGCATTTTGATGGGTTTAAATCATTTTCCTTGGCCATTACTGAAGAAGACTGGAGGATTTATACTCTCTACATTGGCCTTCAAAGTGGACAAGTCTTAGGTAGACAATTGGAGAGAAGAAAATAAGAACCATATTCAAACCTAACAAGCTAATTCAGGGCAGAAAAATGGTCTGTATTAGAAACTTCCACTTGGGCTTTCCTAAGAAACTGAAGGGTGAAATTGTGAAACTAGTGGCAGCCTTACAAAAACACATTTTAGGAAGAGTGACAAGATATCTTTGGAACTCCCAGGAATCACTCTGAGGAGTGTTGCTTTCGTATTGGGGAGCCCGAAAGACCCTGTCAGTAGCAGTGGAGTCACTGGGTGTTCCTGTGTTGAGAAAGCAGTGTGGTATGTCACAGGGGAGACTCTGTAACTCGTCACTGTGGACCATGGGAACAGAAGCACCTCTGAAGTCACAGTCTCCTCAGTGCAAACAGGGATGAATCCCCGAGCCTCATAGATCTTTGTGAGATGATTTTCAGTCCTATATAAACAGGCCTAACATGTTTCTAACTTTGTAAGTGCATATTATACTGCTATACTTCTGCTATGACTAGACAAGACCATTGCAGAACACAGGAACTGATCATTCTATAGAAACCAAGCATCTAGTGTGCTATGCTGTGTCTGGGCCACCTCAAGAAAGCCCTAAGCATAGGCAGCATGAGGCATTCCACAGATGACATGTGAGCAGCAGTGAAGGGAAGAGGCTTCCGTGTGAAGGTGGCCTGAGCCAAACCTAGATTCTTCAGTCTGAAAAGACACTTAGAGAATGTGACAGAATCTGTAAAATAATAAAGAAAATGGTTGAGGTAAACAGCACTGTCCCATTTGAAATTTGAATATAGTAATTTCCAGGCACACAATATGCAATGAGTAGTAAAAGGAACATGTTATATCCCATAAGCTGCAATAGAGGCTAAACATAGAAATTAATCAAAGGGTAATTAAATAATTCTTGATTGACCGGGTGCAGTGACTTAGGCTTGTAATCCCAGTACTTTGGAAGGCCGAGGCGGGTGGATCACTTGCAGTTAGGAATTTGAGACCAGCCTGGCCAACATGGTGAAACCCCATCTCTACTAAAAATACAAAAATTGGCCAGGCATGGGGGCATGCGCCTGTAATCCCAGCTACTCAGGAGGCTGAGGCAGGAGAATCACTTGAACCTGGGTGGTGGAGGTTACAGTGAGCTGAGATTGTGCCACTGCACTCCAGCCTTGGCACCAGAGCGAGACTCCATCTCAAAAAAAAAATTCTTGATTGACAGCTTCATAATAGATTTTTTTAAATCTTAAAGCTAATCTTCATCAGGCAATACATCTCTTATTTGGATGTCATGGAGCCCAGCCATACTGACCCAAAAACATCCCAAGTGCCACTGTTGGCTGCTGTGCTAACCTGAAGAGACTGCAAATGACATTTTAAAATAATTTTTGTTTATTTTTAAGCAGCTTTATTGAGATATCACTGACATATAAAAATTGCATATATTTAAGGTGTACAAATGTTTTAATGTTTTAATATTCATATATGGTGAAATGTTCACCATAATCAAGCTAATTAACATATTCACTACCTCTACATAGTTACCATTTTGTGTGTGTGCATGTTGAGAAGATTTAACTTATGAACTGTCCTCTTAGCAAATTAAAAGTATACAAACAGTATTATTAACTATCATTGCCATGCTGTACATTAGATCTCCAAAAATTACTCATCTTGCATAAATGAAACTTTGTACCCCCAAATGACATTAATATACAAACCATTTGTTGAGCATTTTCTCAGGCAGTACACTGTGATGGGTCTGTGGGAAGCTGAAGTGTGCAAGGCTCTTACAGTCTACTTGAGATAAGCCATATGTGCATCAAATATTGAATAGGACTCTCTCTAATAGACTAAGGACCCAAAAGCCATTATTGGAAAGATTTTGTTTATGAAGAAAATAATAGGGCAAATGGAGAGTTGGATTACCATGAAGCTAATTAAGCTTTGATTTCAGACCTTTTATTTGCAAGGGTCTTGCAAGGCCATTTACCCAATTTGCATTTATAATTGTATATTCTTTTTTCTTACAGAGCCCTCCCTAAACCATTTAAGCTTCAGGCCCCACAAAACCAGGGTCTGGCCTTAGTGCATTAACCTTGAGATGAGGGACTGATTGTGAGCACATATAAGGAAGGGACAATTATAGCAGGGACTGCACACATGCAGTGCCCCCTGCCATGCACATCAGAACCACTGCTAGAAATCACCAGTCCCTCCTCCTCTGTCCATAGCATATGCAGGATGTACCAACACATTTCTTTCCAGAAAAAAAAGAGAGACTTGAACAAGGTCATGAGATACTCCAGCAAGGTTTCAAGGTCCCGAAGCGGTTTTGCCCTTTCTCTCTGCTTTTCTCAGGCCTGTGCTACTGGGTTCCAGAAGAGCTGCCTGGGAGCAACCAGCATCTCACCCCATACACCCCACTGCAGACCTCCCCCTGCTCTCCCCAGTTCTGTGAATTCCTTTGTCCCCAGCTCCATGGTATTCTGTGTATATCTGAGGGGCCCTGGTGTTCCTGTGAAGTTTCCATGACTAATTCTGGCAAAGCAAAGAGAGCCTTTCTCATGTCAACAAAGCCACTCTGTCGCAGAATAGTGGCAAGTGGAGCCAAAATTCCACCTTGGCATAAGTAGAGCTGTTCTTTTTTAAAGGAGTTGGAAGGAAGAAAAGAATGGAGGGGACAGAGCCGGCCCACTTCATGTTAGTGAAATGATGGTATATTAGGCTGACAGTTTTATGGCTTTGCTTATAAGCTTCCTCCCCTGCCAAAGCACACTGTTCTTCCAGAAATTGCTTTACTTCAGAAGACTTTTTTTAAACATTCAACGTGTATTTTATGTTCAGACTTAATTCTGGTTGGCCCAGAGACTCAGATACACGATCACCTCTACTGGTGGTTTTGCAAATAACCTGCTTCTCCATTTGCTTGCAAAGGATCTTTTTTGATTGCAAAAACCATTTCCATTTTTTAAGACCTTGGATTCAAGACAACATTTCCTGGCTTTGATTTGTAAAGAGGTAGAGTGGTTTAGTGGAAAGAGGCTGGGATTAAAGTCTGGAGACCTAGGGCCAGGCCTCAGTTCCACAACTGTGAGATCTTGTACCAGTCACATGTAGCTGTGAGCCTCAGTTTTATTTTCAACTTAGGATCTTAAATCTAGAAGGGCCTCAGAGGTATCCCCTGCCTGCCTATCTAAAAAGAATTAAAAATGACAGTAAAAATTACAGATTAACCAAAATTGCTGTGCAAGTATGAATATTGCCATTCAACAGCTGACCGTTGCTCAGATACTTTCTACCTAGTAAAAAGTCAGGAATGTTCCCAGTCTGTCTTCTACCAAAGGGATTTTGCAATGTGAAAATTAATGAGACCAAATCTCCAGAGCTTGGCTTGCAACACACGAAATGAAAACAACACGGAGACTGATCAGGAAGATGATGCAGAAGGATAAAGCTACAAATCTGATGTTTCTCCATTGCAGGCAGATATTTTGTTGATTTTATCAATATATCTGAGTGTCCACACTTCCAAAACACACCCTCTACCCCCACTCAAATCAATTACATTCTGACAGGTACGTTTAGACTTACAGGTTCATACTTTTGTAATATTGGACCTGCCCATAACCTCATACTCCTAGAGAACATCCATGTGCCAATGTGGTTATCTACACACACACACACACGAAGTCCTCATACTGCTTTGGGGCCTCATTCCTAAAATCGTTACAGTGGTAGAGCAAACAATTCTATTTGCAAGAACTGCATTGTATCTTGTAACCTCACCCTGGGCCAGCCCTTGGAACTGTCCCCGCTCCCCAAAGCTCACTGCCTTGATTGTACCCCAAGAGGGAACCTTGAGGCTCTGGAGTCAGACTAGCTTTTGTTCTGTTCCTGACTCAGCCCTCACTAGTTATGTGGCCTCCATGCATCACAGAGCTTTCCTGACTCTCCAATGCCTCTGCATCTGTTACATGGGACTAAAAATACAGAGACCTGCACAGAGGTTGTGAGGACAGAGATATCTGCAGAGCCTCACTCAGCCGAAGGTGCTAAAAGTAACATTGGCCTTGGGTCCTAGGCCCTTGTCATCCCCGACTAGATTACAGTCTTAAACCTGGCCGGTTTTCCTGCTTGCAGCCTCTCTCCATCCAGGCTGCCTTGCACTTTGAATCAGAATTTCAGAAAGGACCCAACACAGATTAACATTCCAAAGCACCATATCCATCATGTTACCTACCCAATCCCAAAACTTCCAAGGTTCTCACTTCTCATAGTCGCTGTGGAGAGCCCCTCGGGTCAGCCATCGAGCGCCACCCCTCTCCCCATCATCACCTGCCACCCTGCTTCATCTCCCTCTTCCTCACCACAACCCTCCCCACCAGGCAGCCATCGCTTCAACTCATGAGCATGTTCAACCCCTCTCAAGGTGTTCTTTTCCCCCACTCAGAATCAGTCTCTCAGTAGATGGGTAAGACTGCCCACCACCCTAAGTAACTTTGTAGGCACCTCAGGGATGCACCTGACACTCCTACTTTCAGAGAAGATGAGTCTTGGAGAAGGGCTTTCAATGGCACAAAGGCTATCTCTCTGGAGAAAATTTTCTTCATTGTTGATTCCTGCATCAAAGCATGCCTATGAATGGGGATCACCGGGGAGGGCTATGAGGCTGCAGGTGAGACCTCCCCCGCATTGGTAGATCCCCCTGCCCATATTTTTGGGGCAGCCACCCTATTCTTCCACCTCCTGCACCACTTCTTGTTCCGAGGACAGAGCTGGGTGGAGCTGCAGGAGCCAACACTGCTGCATTGCGGCGCTGGGCTGTGCAAGACAAAGAGAGAGATTGCCACCTATTGACAGACATGTCACCTGCAAAGGGGAATGATTGTGTAACTAGTGGCTCCCCCCTTCTCTGTGTGCTCTTCAAACAGGCCTTTTGTTTTTTCCATTCAGTCAGTCCTTCTGTTCTCTATTATCACTGCAGTGCAAGGGAGGACAGGGAAAAACGGGGACATGACAGCCCAAGGTGGTAGTGACAGCATCTCAGTGGGAAAGTTGTCTGAAAATAAATTGCCCACCGTAGTAATAGCCACTTTCAGTTGTGTGGCAAGGCACTGTGCTGCCTGCAGTACATCCCATTTAATCCTCACAACAACCCTCTAAGAATCAGTACTCCCAGTTTTCACATGTGGAAGCTGAGGTTTAAAGAGAGCACCTGGCCCACTACCAGCAAGTAAGGAATAGAGGTAGGATGTGGGTAATTTAAATCTAAATCTCTGACGCACTCTTAACGCACATTCTCCCGACACTTGCTAATTATGCAACTCACACCCCCATCATAATTTCCTTATGTCATCTGGATATGAAAATAAATCAAATACAAACTGCTTTCCCTTTGGGCAGAATTCTAGCTCTGCCACTTTCTAGTTATTTAAGGCTCAGCTCTCTCACCTGTGAAGTGGGGCTAGTAATGATGTCTAACTTAGGGAGTTATTGAAGAGCTTAAATCACATATAATAAAAATTACTTAGTAGGATGCCGGATATTTATAAATGGGAGTTTAGTTATCAGTGGTTGAAAATATGAGTTGGAATCCTAGCTCCTCTCATTTCTAGCTTTGGAACCTTGGGCAAGTTATCTGACCTTTCTGGTCTTCAATTTCCTCATCTTTGGAATAGAGTTAATAATAATATACCTATTCTTGCAGGGTTTCCCTGTAAGACGAAATCATGTGTATGAAAACATTTTGTAAATTGTACTATTCAAATATTAGTTGTTATAACTCAAAAGTTATCTGTTTCTTCAAATGGATTTTTGAGAACTATTCCTGAAAAATGACTTGGTTTAATTCAATTTATTTTTAATACTTACTAAAAACAACAATATAAGTTAAAAGGAGGTTCCGTACATGCCACAGGCTTTTGTGCAAGCAGCTCTATAAGGCATTCCCATGAATAACAGGTTTCATAGGCAGCTTGTTTTACAGTTGGTACTTCCACATGTATCTCACTGAATCTCTGCAGGGCAGGGCTGGCATTTACCCCTGCTTTATAGATGAGGACATGTGAGCCTTAAATGAAAATTACTAGTTAAAGACAGAGAATAGTGAGTGGAGGTTTGTGGGGGTTTGCCTGTGGAGCTGTGTGCGGGTGTCTTTGAGTGCACGCATGTGTCCGAACATGCTTTTTTATGCATTTGTGTGTCCATAACTCATGGGACACACCCACAGCGGGGTGCATATTTGTCTGAATCCTTTGGCTAGTGTCGTTTTTTGGGAGAGGAGAAGGTAAACATATCTGAGGTTTTTTACAACTCGTCAGCAAAAACCTTTTCCTTTTTCGTGTTGCCTTACATTGTCAGGCACAGTTTCCACAAGAGGGCCCTGCCTGGAGAATATCCTTGATTTTATCTCCACTGTCTGTTTAGGAAAACAACAGCTCTCCAATCTCCGCAGACTTATGGGAATTACTTCCTCTTTCTTCTCCGCCTGCTAGCTTTCTTGAATTCGCCTTAGCAACATTCAAAAAAGAATTGGTTTATCAACAGCATGTGAACCAATGAAATGTGAGCTGAGAACGGCTTCTAGACCAATGGGAGCCCTGCATGACCAGCAAGCTGGCTTGGGACAGAAAATAATAACTTGGAGTTTGCAGAGCAGCCTCTGGGTGGCGGCAGACTAGCTGTATTGGATACAGCACCTCGGCTCGAAAGCCTCTTCTTTCTTTTTGCTTTTTTTGCCCTAAACTTGAGTATAAAACATTCACCAACTATAAGAATTGTACTGTTACAAGACTTGTGGGTGTGAGTTCTCTGCATAATGTGGTAGACATGGCCTGGAGGGTGGACTGTCTGGTTCCATCCCTGCCTTACCACAGCCAGCCCCATGACCCCATCGTGCCTCTTGCAGTCTTTGTTGGTTTTGTCACAGCATCTAGCCCAGTAGCCTTGGGCAAGGAGGTCTTTCGTGATTTTGCCTGCCCAGCCAGTCAGGATGAGAAGCTGGGAAAATCACATTCTCCTTCATGTAACCACCACTACCCCTGGGTTGAGTGATGAATGAGGTGGGGCTGGCTTTCTGCCACCAGTGAATGGGCAGGAAGGGATGAGCCACCAACAGATCAGTGCCTGTCAATACCCCCACATTCTCAGGTGGCATACACTGAGACCATTCCCTGCCTTATCAGTTCTGCTGCACACGTCTGAACAGGGGAATGCCTGACTAGCAAATGATTTGAGAATAGTTCTACTATCAGGCAGCTTCGCCCTCTTAATCTTGAAGCCAGTGGCAGACATGGGTAGGGGCTAAATGGGACCATAACAAAAATAGCAAATCCACGTTTCCAATGGTTTAGCCATCCTTCTTTTGCCCTTTGAGATGGTAATGCCTTGAACACCATTCAGTCAGGTTTGGGTCCTTCAGATAGTCATAGTTCTCTACAATGTTTCCATTTCTGCCTGACTTACTCCTCTCATCCTTTAAGAATCAGTTAAGGCTTAGTATCTTCAGAAAGTATCCTTTGAAAAATTCTCACCCTCTTCCTCCCCTCCAGCTCCCTGGTGATCCTGTTCTTGCACTTCCTGTGTTATTTTCCAAATGTCTCTTTCTTTGTGAGTTTCCTCTGAGAGTCATGGAGCTTCCTGAGGACAGGGTCTGTCCTTTGTATCTCCATCCCTTAGTGTAGTGTTAGCATAAAATTGGTGCTCAATAAGCATTTTTAGAAGAAAGGAAGCATGCAAGAAAGGAACTCTTGCTCTTTGAGAAACATATTAGGGACTCAGAAGTACCTGAACCTGGGCTGAAGCAGTATCTGGGAGTAGGGCACTAGCTGTTGGAGGCAACATCTCCAACAGCTGTTTAAGACCCACCGTCTGTTTAAGACCCAACATCTAGCTGTTTAAGACCATGAGCCATGACTCCAGAGCAAAGCCCAAGCCTGAAAGATAATCTCATTATGGGCTCATCCTGTAATGGGTTCATCTCAGTCACATGGTTTCCTTTATGATTGTGTGTTTTAGGAAGAGCTAAGGAGCAAATCCAAGATCTGTGCCAATGTGTTTTGTGGAGCCGGCCGGGAATGTGCAGTCACAGAGAAAGGGGAACCCACCTGTCTCTGCATTGAGGTAAGTCCTGATGTCGGGAGCCAGAGGACAGTGGCCAAGGTAAATGTGGCTACCTTGCGGAGCCACCCATCAGCAGGAGGTGCCAATGATTTCATTCTCTTTATAAAAGCATACCTCATCCCTCTGAAAAATGTGGAATTTTTATTCCGGATTCCTGATTTTTAAAGCATGGACATTTTTTCTTTTTTTTAAATTTCGCTTTGTAAGATTTTTTAATTAAAAAATAAGAATTGTTTTATATAAGTCAAATAGTACAGACATTTACACAGACATAAAATTATAATCTTCCCCCATAACCCTTCAATCCCTTAGTCTGAAGTAACCAGCGTTAACAATTTGGTACATGTTGTTCCACATGTTTTTCTTTTCTATTTAACTATAAGCATAAGGGTTTATATGCTACTGTAGACATAATGGTTCCCCCTATTTTATGCAAAAATGGGATCATGATATAGATATAGATATATACAGTTTGTATTCTTTACTCATTAATTTATCAGGGACAACACTCTAGATTAGCACATATAGTTTTAACTCATTTAACTCACTGTAGTGGCATAATATTTCGTAATATAAAAGAACTAGATTTATTCAATCATTTTCCCATAGATGGACATTCAGTTGGTTCTTTGGGTTGTTTACCACTATAACCAATAACATCCTTGTGCAAATACCCTTACATGCTACTGCCTTTATTTCTGTAGCATTCATTGACATCAGGGCTTGCTAGGTCAGAGGATATGCAAATTTTTAAAAACAGTAGATGAGATGCAGAGTTGTTTTTTTTAATGTTTAAAAAACAAAGAGAGTCTTTGATAAATACTTCTTTTGTAGGCTGGATTCTGACAAGTTCTGCCGCTAAAGTGAACGTAAATACCTTGGACATTCTTTTTTCTGTCAAACCAACCCATAGCCTGGAAACACATCTTTCTGCAAATTAAATACAACCAATTTAGTCCCCAGGTTAAGGATCCTGATTTGTTGCCTCAGAAAGGAAGTTTTCTAACTCAGAAACCTAAAAGCCAGATCCTACTGGGGATCCATTAGCTCTGGGAGGTCTTCACTGGCAGTGTACCTGGCCACAGTGTAGTGGCATAAGCCTGGACTTAGGATCTAGAAACCTGATCCTAAAAATTGTACAACTAGATGTGGGTGAGCTGAGACCAAACCTGAGGTCTCAGGAGATGCTGTGAAGACAGTGCCCACATTTGGTTTTGCCCATTGCCCAGCACATAGTGAGCACTCCATAATAAATATTGGTTCACTGAAATTTGTGTTTTTGGTATCCTCAACTAAAACTGGAGAGGTTGGGCTGCCATCCACTTCCAGTGCTCTGTGCTTCTTTTTACCATCTGCTCTTTCTTGTTTCAGTTCCTTTCTTTATTGGATCTGAGCTAAACTTACTTCCCACTTCTCCCCATTAAAAACCATGGAAGTCCAAAGAAACTGAGCTTGCCTGTGATCTTGGCACCTTCAGCAGCCAAAGCATAACCTAGTTGCCAAATGAACTTTGTTCAATTTCCCTGTCCATAATGATTCTCTGTAGTACCTCACAAAGACCCAGGCCACCCTACTCCTATCTTCACAACAAAGGCTTGAGATTAGGAGGAAAACAAAGTGGCCCCCCAATAGTATATAAAGCAAGAGATCCTTACAGTTAGGCTGTGGAAGAATTGGAGTGTGTGTGTGTGTGTGTGTGTGCATGTGTGTGTGTGTTTGCCTGCCTGCCTATCAGTCTCTCCACATTCCCAGCTCTCAGCTCTGGCTGTTTTGTGTCATTGAATGTTGGAATATTAAGGGATCTTAGATCTTCTGAGACATTAAATGACTTTTTCCAAAGTGACAGAGAATTCAAATTTCTGACTTTTAATAAAATGCCCTTTCTGCTAATTTGATGTGGTGAGGGGGGTGTCTTTGTTTGTTTGGGCTGCTATAACAAAATATCTGAGATTGGGTAATTAATAAATAATAAGAATTTAATTCTCATAGTTCTGGAGGCTGGGAAGTCCAAGATTGAGGCGCAAGCAGATTTGATGTCTGGTGAGGGCCTGGTCTCTAACTTCCAAGATGGCACCTTGAATGTGGCATCCTCACATGGCAGAAGGCAGAAGGGCCAAAGGGCCAAATGCTGTAGGAAGACTGTTCTATTCACTTCTTAACCTCATCCACAAGGGAGGAGTCCTCATGACCTAATCACCTAAAGGCCTCACCTCTTAATACTTTTGCATTGTATTTTGGAGGGATCACAATGAAACTATAGAGGGTGTCTCTTTCTTCACTGAATAGAAGAGATGACCCTGGACCAGGACAGGCATGAAGGGCCATAGGCTCAGTTGGCCAGAACTGTGACTCCCTGTGCCCTGGTGCGGTAGAAGCACCATCTCTGGTGGTGGAGAGTCCCCTTACAAAATGGCTCTGTGTGTGTGTGTGCATGCGTGTGTGTGTGTGTCTGTGTGTCAATATCCATAACTGCACAAACATTCTTTTGGGTCTGTTTCAGCAATGCAAACCTCACAAGAGGCCTGTGTGTGGCAGTAATGGCAAGACCTACCTCAACCACTGTGAACTGCATCGAGATGCCTGCCTCACTGGATCCAAAATCCAGGTTGATTACGATGGACACTGCAAAGGTAAGGTGTGCTCTCACCACTGTAAGGCAGCTTTAGCCATGGGGAGCCAAGGAACAGAGCAGTGTGGCCTGGCTGACCACATGGTCTTTCCACCATGACCACAGCCTCTCAAAGCTGTGGAAAGCACCCAGTTGGTTGGAGTTGCATCCTCTTGTCACTTATGAGCCTGCTGGGTTTGCCCTGGATGGCCCAGGCCTCTGCCCAGGGTTTGCTATATCAGATCCCCAGGGGAGGTTTTCAGCACTGTCTGCAGCTGGATAGTAGATAAGGTGGACCCCATCAGTAAATCAGTAACAATAAGAAAGTTCCTTAAATGAATTATGTACCTTTTTAGAAAGTAGGTAAGTTTCACTTTTCCCATGCTTTTTAATTTGGGCACCTCTCAGTACTGTTTCCTCTATTTTGCACTGAAACCACTGCCATTAGAATAAGAAGGAAGAAGTCCCACACTTGTTGCTAATTAGATACCAGCCCCCTGCCAAGCCATAGCCCTGCCCAGCCCCTCTCAGCCTTGCCCTCCCTTGAAGAAACAAGAAGCTGTTTCCCAGGTGATTGTCTCCACTCCAATCCCCGTCCAGAATGATTCTCCATTTGAATTCTCAAAATCCCAGTGACCCCTCAATGCAACAGGAGGAGGTGTGAGGCCAGAAGGGAACTCAGTGGCCCTAAATTGTCAGACAAAGCAGGAAACAGAAGATCCTCATACCTGGGCCCTAGAAGAAGGAAAGGAAAGGAAAGGATTCAAGACAAAATGATGAAAAGGTTACAAATATTCCTCTATGTGTGGAGCAGTTGTAATCCTAGAAATACAGAAAAATTTTCTTTTTTCCTTCACTTTGCATTGCACATTTTCTCTTTTTGTCTTGCAGAGAAGAAATCCGTAAGTCCATCTGCCAGCCCAGGTGAGTGCCTATTTTTTCTACTGTGTGCATCTCAGGGAGGACATTCTTTTCATGATAGAAATTTTGTGTTCTACAATCCCTGCCAAGCTCATAAGATCTTCTATGCATCAGAACTGTGTCCCAGAACTGACCACTCCTCAACACAGCTCAGAAAAGCTGCAAAACTACATTTGTGTGTGTATCTGTTTGCCAACTGAAGCAGCTGGTTGGGTCAGAATGTTGGCTGTGTTTTCCCATTTTTCCTGAGTAGTGATTGAACTGCATGAACAGGAAAGCCACTGAGTTCATTTTTCAACATCCTGTAAGACATGCTCATGTCATGGGACCAGCAAATAGAAGGCACAACTCTTTTTGAAAGGGGATAACTGGAAATGCCAGTAAGACTTCTGTGGTTTTCTATTAGTGATCACTAAAATTTTATCATGATTTATAGTTACAGAGCTTTTTTGCGCATACTTTCCTTAGATTCTCACAGTAGCCTTTGTGAAGTAGATCTTATTGTAATTACCATATAGATGAGGAAATTGAGGCTCAAAGAGGCTAAGTGAGTTTTCTATGTCACACAGCTAGTAATTGGCAGACTAGGGAAGAACTCTCAGATTTTCATTCCCCTGGCCCAGTGCCCTTTTCACCCACAGCATATGTTGTCTTCCAGGAATTCTCTTTTGCCAAAGCTTTCTCTCTTCTGCTTCCCCATCCACTCAACTCTCAGCACACCCTGTTATTTCCAGTGGACAACAGCTGTCCAGAGCAGGGCTTCGACATAGCCCTCGCTGGGCTTCACATTCTGTTGTTCATAATAAAGGATGATGCAGGTGGTATACAGTTGTAAGTGGGGGGAAGTTTGGATGGACCTAGTTGGTGAGAAAGGGAGAAACTGGAGAAAATCAGAAATCTAGTAGCATAAAAACTGTAATATTCTCATTTATTCATGTATTATTTCAGCTCATCTTTGAGTCAAGAAAGCTGCTTTATTGATTTTTTCCCCTTCAGCTTCCTAAAGTTAATGAAAGTATCCTTTATTATTTTTCTGCTCTAGTTATTTCTCACATAAGCAACAACATCTCTCTGTTTCAATATTCTCAATCTTTACAAGTATTTTAGAGATGGGCGCTTGAATCCTGGGCTAGACTTTTTCCAGTTGTGTACCCTGGATGTGCTAATCCTGTCTCCCTGGGGTGCCGGGATGACATATGCAGAACCATGGGCACCGATCCTCCCACACAGTGGGTGCCAGATATCATTGGGGTCCTCCCCTGACTGCTCCAGCTGACATCCTCCACTTTCCTGCAGTTGTTTGCTATCAGTCCAACCGTGATGAGCTCCGACGTCGCATCATCCAGTGGCTGGAAGCTGAGATCATTCCAGATGGCTGGTTCTCTAAAGGCAGCAACTACAGTGAAATCCTAGACAAGTATTTTAAGGTAATCCAGAGGTAGGAGGAAGACTATTCAGGCCCATAGAAAGGGAAGCTTCCTCCTCCCATTGCCCAATCACATCTTCCCAGACCACAGGAAATGTAAACCTGCATAGACACCCTGAGTTTCCTCATCATAGATCATTCATGAAGCTGTGAAAGTTGCCTTCTGACCAGCTTGATCAGTGGGAGTAAGCAGTGGAGTCTTTGGGATCTAACACACATGTGCGGCTGCCTTCAGGCAGTTAAAGCCACAAAGGTCTTGAAGAACCTGTCAGTTAGGGCCCAGCTCTGTCCCCTACTCCCCATGACACCTTATGGAGCTGGCTGTTAATACAAAATTCCCTCTGATTGCACCCAGACCCGGACCACTTCGGCCTCTTTCCTGCCTAGTTTGACATTTCTCTAAGTCATTAACTTGGCTGCCCGTGGCCTGGAGAGCGTCTTCATGTGAGAAGAATCAATGGACTGGCATTTCATGGGTCCAGAGATTCTTACTGAACTTAGATATTGCTGTTCCCAATCATAATTAGTTCAAGAGACAGAGTGTTCCACTTGGGAGCAGGAGAGATGCTATTTTCACAAAGAGAAATCAAGGAAGTTATAATATTTAGTGATGGCTCAGGTTATCATGGCATGCAGATCTTTCACAGAACTTGAGAGTTAGAAGAAGCAATTAAGGGCATTCTTACAGCTGATTGACAGGAACACAGACAGACACGCAGGTACATCACACTCAGAATATCACACTCAGAAGCACAGAGAAAGACACACTCAAACTTAAATATGCCAGACAAGCACACACACACCACATACAGAGACTCACATGCCACACAGAGACACATCCTACATGCAGACACATTCAGATACCCACATTTCCATGCAAGCACCAAAGCCCTCTTCACTAGGTAGATGCCCCAGCCATCTACTCCCTCACATGCTTCCAGGGCCCAACCCAGCCAGGACTCGGGAGCAACTTCAGACACATGAAGGACTTCTTGGCAGCTCTGAGGCCACCTAATGTGGCCAATGCCAGTCTAGTCTGTGGATGTCTCTTTCTAACTGACACTATAGAACCCGCAGATGAAGAAATACTGGGTTGGCTTCGAATGGATATTTGGTCATTTAAGACTTCACTTGTGTTATTTTTACATAGAGATTTCTCTCCTCTGTGGCAGATATTAAATCTCTGGATTCCAAGTTTTTGAGATCATACCCAGATGAAAAAGCACAGCCTTTTTTGCTCTGTCCTCTGTCTCAATCACTCTCACATTACAGAGCCCTTAGGGTAAGAATGGTTCCTCTTCTACAGAAAAACATATCATAGTGCTGAGCCAGGAGACTTGGACAGGAACAGAAAGTAATGTAAGGAAAGTGACTGTTCAAAAGCTGAGTGAATGGTAAATATACCTGCAGGGCTTGCTGTGAGCAGTGACTTTGCCTTGCAATTACAGCATAGGAGGTGTGGGGCCCAGGACACTCCTTCCCAGGGGCCACTTAGGACTTTGTAACCATTTTTTAGTGGCCCTTTGATGGCATTCTGCCTCGGGCATTGCTGACACCTGCTATTAGATTTGATTCCCAAGAACCTAGGCCACATTCCCCTCAACACATCTCCATCTCCTCCAGCAGTAACTCACTTTTACAGACTCCCTTCTGAAAGCTGTAAGGCCCTTTGAGAAAGTAGCTCTTCTTTAGGGCATTCTCACAACCAAGCATCTAAGAAAGCTTGATCATGACTGACAGACACAAAATCCCTTCTTCCCAGACACTCTGGCAGTGTCTAACAGGAGAAAACAGGCTTCATTTTCTACTTTTTGATGATTATCAGAGTCTTACACGCTGCAGTCTTCAAAGGGAGACTGCCTCCTCCTAGGTCAGCAGCTGCCTGTTGATGAGAGATCTGATATCTCAAAGAGACGGTTCTGAACCAATGAATTGCTCCCCAGCCCAACTGGCATTTCTTACATCAAAATTAGTCAAAAACCAAATTGAATTAGAATTTGAATAAGGCCAAAATCTGACTTTCACCATAACCAGTGATGTAGTCACTATTTCTTAGGTGAAAGCGTAACAGAATGAAGAAAGAAAGACCCAGGTAGAAAGAGCCTTCCATGCTCTTGGAATTTGGAATCTAATCCATTCCTGATTTCATCTGGGTATGATCTCAATCCCTGTGGCTCCTGATGGCCAGGGCTAACACTTGAGCCAGCCTTCTTATCTCCTTTACCCTGGCACCACAGCCCACACAGCCCCAGCTGCTGTGCACAAGCAGGTGCCTGTCTCAGCCCATCTCCTCCGAAGAGTCTCCAAACTTACATTGATGAGCCCCAAGCACAGATCTCATGGCATACATCTTTTCTGCCTTTCCACAACCCTACAGTTAGATAGAAGAAAAGTTTTGTTATCTCAAATGCGGAAATCTGAAACCTTTTGAGCACCAACATGATGCCATAAGTGGAAAGTTTCACACCTGAATTCATGTGATGGGTAGCATTCAAAACACAGTGAAAACTTTGTTTCATGCACAAAATGATTTAAACTATTGTATAAAATTACCTTCAGGCTGTGTGTGTAAGGTATATAGGAAACAGGAATGAATTTCATGTTTACATTTGGATCCCATCCCCAAGATATCTCATTATACATATTTAAACTTTCCAAAATCTGAAATCTGAAACACTTCTGGTCCCAAGCATTTCAGATAAGGGATACCCAACTTGTATAGAGCTGGGGAAAGAGGCACAGAGAGATACTATGTCTTTGTAACTGACTGGCTGAAGAGAGGCTGAATGAATTAGGTTGGTTCATGGTCCATGATTAGGACCTCGCAGGCAGACCCCCCAGGCATTCCAGGCTATTTCTGGGGCAGGCACCAGAATTCTGTGTTCCTGTGGATTCTGTATACAGCTCTGGCCTGGGGAGGCCCAACCGGGCCCTCATGAGTTGAGAAAGCACCTGGGCTGGACCTTCCCCCAGCTGCAGGCCTTATTCTAGTCCTACTGAAGTGTGTGTACACAGCACTGCCTTTTGAGAGCTGCCAGGACTGTGGTTGCCAGGTTCATGGTGCCCACTTGGGCCATGTGGCACTGGGTCTGTAGCTAGTGCTGGACGTTTCCCCTCCCTACACTCATTCCATCATCAGGCCCTGATGACACTGGGGTCTTTGAGAGTTGCTTTCATTTACCCAGCACATGCAACATTTGAACTCAAGAAAGCCCTATGCTACTAACAATGGCCCCCAGCCAAACTTATTTAATTATTTTCCATTAATTAATCAGGACCTCACAAGGTAAACACTTAGGGAAGTTTCGTCAAGGAAAATTGTATAGTGAATAAAGGACATCAGAGACCTGTTCCTAGGAATTAGGACAAGAATGGTAAGTACGTACTAAGCAAAGGCCTAATACTTGTTTCATGCACACCTTCATTATACAACATTAGAGTGGAACACCTGTGACACGTGGCAGTCAGGAGAGGAGAGTTGTTAGCTACATCTTCCCCTTCTATCTAGAAATTTGGATAGATGTTTCTTCCAGAATCCCTTGCACCATCTGGGGAGCCATCTTGAAAGTAACATGGGGAAGCTGATCCTTTCCCAAGGCAGCAGCATGAGGCAGCCTAGGGAAAGGATTTGGGAGGAAGGGGGAAAATACTATTGAAACTTGTTAGGAGAGCAGCAATATGCAACTTGGAATTTGATCAGTCTTGATTTCGACACCCTCCTCCTGCAGCTAGTGCCTGGGTGTCTTGAATGGTCCCAGATGGCTGAGGTCTCAGTTTAGCATCTTGCCATAGAGAACAGTGTGTGAGCTTACTGCACCCCTCACTTTGTGCTTGTGGGATGCCAGCTGGGTCATGACGACAGCCTGAGCTGGGTGATCTGAGGACCTGTGCACACATCTGCAGTGGGGCCCACAGGGCAGAGGAGCGGGAACTTTGCATGATGACCCCTGTCTGTAGCTTATTGCTTTGAAGCCTTTGCCTGAGTTCTCACTGATGTGATCAGTTATGGGCACCAAGATGAAAGTTAAGCACCGAGGACAAGGAGGCTGGAATCAAGCAACAAGATTTGGAATCCTGTAATTCCAAAGTGAACTCAGAGGGTTATCTGCATTGCTGCTGTTCCTGAGCAGCTCATTAGAAACATATTCTGGGACCTGCTACAGAGATTCTGATTCACAGCATGCAACTTTTAAACTCTTGTTACATGTTCATCAGGGTTTGAGAACATGATGCGGAGGTTGGTCTGAACCCAAAGGTATAGTCAAAAGTGTCTACAGGGCAGTGTCAGAGATGGGGCCACACAGAATGCTTAGGGACCCCAGAGGCCTCAGTTCAGGGTGCCTCCTTTGCCCAGGCACTTTTCCTCTCTCATCTTGGGCACAGATACCTTCTCTGCATGTCCCAGGGATTAAAGCATTTGTTGCCATGGCCCTCTGAGGCCAGGGCAGGGTTGGAATGTATCAAGAACAAGATGAATCAGAGGCGGGTCAGCTGAGTGGAGTAATGATGGAACAGGGGTTCTGCAAAACATTCCTGAATGATCTCGTCATGTCCTTTCTAGAACTTTGATAATGGTGACTCTCGCCTGGACTCCAGCGAATTCCTGAAGTTTGTGGAACAGAATGAAACTGCCATCAATATTACCACATATCCAGACCAGGAGAACAACAAGCTGCTTAGGTGAGAGGAACGAGGGGTCAGAGAATGATCCACAGGGGAAGACTGCCTGGGAGAGGGGACTTAAACCCTTTCCCACCTGCAAAAGAGCCACCAGTGAGAGAATGTCATGTAAAAAGCAAAATGGGAATTCTGTCTTGTTCTATTCTATGAAAGTATGAATTAATATATTGAGTACCACTGATATCTAATCAAATAGTTATTGTTTTTGGTCAGAACTTGCAAGGAATAGAAGAATATAATTTTAAAATAAATTGCCAAGGGCATGTCAGAGCAAGTTGTTTCTAAATGTTGTGGGTGATGTTTTACTGATTAATTTTCTGAAGGAATTACATTAATGTATTATTTAACTGTAGGTCTAAAATAGCTTTGTTCTGATTTTTAGATAATTAGTGCTATTTCATGTCGATTGCCCTAACTGTTACAGATATATGCCCGTCTACTTTTATGGCATTATTCCAGAATAAATATTAATAAAAAGTAATTACTAAGAAACTTTTGATGTGGTTTCAGCACATCGGTAAGAATTAAAAATAGGAAAAACATCTCTTTTTTTCAAAAGAAGAACATTGCACAGTTTCTAGAAGGATTCTTCTTTAATAATAGTTTATGACCTTAAAGTATAGGTTCTGTAAATCCTTCGTATTTTGATAATCTGAAATTATATAATGTTTTATAATTTCAACGTTTGAGCCTCATGATATCCCAGTGAAGGAGGGCTTCTTGTCCTCCTTTTATGGATGGGAAGACAGGCTCAGAAAAGTTGAATAACTAGCTCAAGTCCATTTGAGTAGTAAGTGATTGAGCCAGGGCTCAAATACAGCCAAAGAAAGAAGTGATAGAGCTGAGTTCTAAAAGCTTTTCTGAAAATCTCTTTCTAGAATGATGATAATGGTGATTCTTGCTTGAACTTCATATTCTTTCAAATCCTATATTCCTTTCATGTCATCTGTCATATCTCTTCTGTTTTGATTTTCCTAGTTTGGTTGACTTGACATGTATATACCATGGGGAAAGGCAATTGCTAGTGGAAGGTGTGCAGGCAGTGAAAACATTAGACAAAACCATTCATGAAACTTTAGTCATCTGAAGGGGAACATTTGGACAGCCTGAGTGATCTAACATTCAGTATAACAAACTAAAAGTTAGATTCCTGCATTGGTCAGGATGGATAATAGTTGTGTTGGGTCAGTGTAGAGAGAGGCTGTTTCAGTTAGCAGTCATCTTCTTGGCCTCCTGTGGAGGCCCTGGGTGTATGTGGTCCTGATGCTTACTTCCTCTCTTCTGAGCAAAGCTGAGGTCTTGCTAACACATTTCTCCTGTGTTTTGTTTCAGGGGACTCTGTGTTGATGCTCTCATTGAACTGTCTGATGAAAATGCTGATTGGAAACTCAGCTTCCAAGAGTTTCTCAAGTGCCTCAACCCATCTTTCAACCCTCCTGAGAAGAGTATGCCTAACCTAAGAAATAGAGAGCTGTAGTGAATGGAGGCATTTTGTAGCACCCAAGATAGAGAGGATTGGTGGAACTCTCCAGAGCTAGCTGAGAAAATCCCCTTCCATGATTCTAAACTGGCCCCAGCCCATTATCCCCATGGTGAAGTTAGGGCCCCACATTCTTTAGGTTGATGGTGGTGTTTGCTCAGATATAGTGCTTCTGAGGGACAGGCAGGTCTTGTCTGGGAAAAAAGGGTAAGGTGCACAGAGTGTAGCAAAGATGTCCTGTTCCACCCTCACAACTGAACTGTTGCCCCATATTTCTGGCCCAACAGAGTGTGCCCTGGAGGATGAAACATATGCAGATGGAGCTGAGACTGAGGTGGACTGTAACCGCTGTGTCTGTGCCTGTGGAAACTGGGTCTGTACAGCCATGACCTGTGACGGTGAGCTGTGCTTCAAACAGAAAGAAAAAACAGCAAGGAGAGAGCTTCATGAAATCAGCATGAGAGAAGCTGGGGTGGGGATGATGGAGAAGAGGGTGGTGGCTGGGAGGAAGGAACCCAGGGAACAACTGGCAGACCCACACCTGTAAGGTTGGAGCCCCAGGTGGGGAGCTTTGAGGGCAGAGCATTTATCCCATAGGCATTCAGTTTGAAAATCACTCCAGAGGCTTGGAATAAGAGAGGACCAAGACCCCGGGCAAAAGTAAATGATAATGGAATAGTAACATTATGGAAATAGTAATAGTGGAAGTAGTAATAATGGAATAATAATTAAAAATAGTAATTATTTAATAATAAAAATATTAAAATAAAAATAATTATTATTTAATAATCTAAAATAATAATGGAATAGTAACAGTGAAAGCAAATACTTACTCAGCAAGAACCATGTGCCAGGCTCTCTTCTAAGCACTTTACATATTAACCCATTGATCCTTATAACACCTTAGGAAATAGTAAAAGACTAGTGGTTGGAAGACAAAATGACTTCTTGCCATACCCAGCAGAAAAAGAGAAAATGTTTGTAGACCCTATTTCAACTAACAGAGATTGGTAATCTTTTTTAAAAAGAGAAAGTTGAGCTAGTTGAGATGTGTGCAGGGTGGTCTGGGGAGACAGAGAAATCTGAGAGTTTGTGGGGCAGTGTGAGGCTACAGGGTATGTTGGAACCACTGGAGTCCCATCTGGGTCCTGGGCTACAATGATGCCAAAGATCAAGAGAGACTCTTAAAGTCGAGCCCTAGCAAAGAACCAGGGACATTCAGAGTGGAGGCAAGACAGAGAAGAGTGTTGAAGCCAGGTCTGCAACGGAGAGTTGCCTTAAGGTCAGTTGGAACCAGGCCCAAAAGTTTCACCAGCGAGGGTGAACCTAAAGTTATATCAGCCAGGGGCAGTGGCTTATGCCTATAATCTCAACACTTTGGGAGGCCAAGGTGGGAAGCCCAGGAGTTCAAGACCAGCCTTGCCAACATAGCGAGACCGTGTCTCTACAAAAATGTGAAAATTAGCCAGGCGTGATGGCACATGCCTGTAGTCCCAGCTACTTGGGAGGCTGAAGTGGGAGGATCACCTGAGCCTGGGAGGTTGAGGCTGCCGTGAGCCATAGTCACGCCACTGCACTCTAGCCTGGACAACAGAGCAAAACCTTGTCTTAAAAAAAAAAAAAAAAAGTTTATTTTAAGAAGTTAACTCTGTCAAGGAAGAGCTGGCTGGAACCTAGGATCATGTTCAGGAAGATCAGGTTAAATGGTAACTAGGAGACAGAGGTCAGAAACCCAGGATGAGGCTCTTCTAGACAAGGATCCTAGAGAACACCAACAGTATAAATGGCCCAGTACTATCTAAGGTATCACTGGTCTACCACTGCCCAGGACCAAGTCTGTTTTCAGTGTGGAAAGACAGGAAACCAGTGTAACTCCAGGGACAGGTGAAAGAATAGGAAGAGGCTGTTTAGAGACCAAAAATTCCTACAAGTTCCTAGAAGTCAAGACCAAGCCAAGATCTCCAGACCAAACAGAGTTGCTACTGAAACCAACAAAATACATCTCAAAACAGTCAGTGGCCTAGCCTGCCTCAACCAGGAAGCATCCTATACTTGTCTTCCCTAAACTCCCTTCATTACCTCTCCGCTTCTAACTGCTGCTGTTCTGGCTTTGTAAAGGTAGCCCTCCATTTCTAAGGTGCAGGCAGTTGGTATGCAGTTGGCTTACAGAATAAGCATGGTCATTTGGATAATAATCTCTATCACATGCATCAGACAAAATTCAAATGATTAGCCTCATGGGATGTTGCCCATTTCCACAGCCACTCAGCTATGGGCTGCTCATCCTCCCTGGATGACCAAGTCCAGAACTCTATGTGGGTATAACATGGAGCAATCCATGTTAGATGGTGGTGCCCCAGGGGCCTGAGCACGTATGGATGTGTAGGCCATGGATCTAAGAGGAGTTTGTGGAGCCAGCATTCTGGGGCATTTGCGGGTTAGTACCTGAGAGTTAGCAGTCTGATCTTAGATCACAAATCAAAATGGGACAAGCAAGAAGGGGCATCAAAATTTGAAGCTAGGAGGAGGCAGAGCCAAGGGAAACTGCTGTGAGGGGAAGGTTGATAGCAATGTTTGGAAGATAGGTCCTAGCAGTGTTTCCTAATGGTCAACATTCTACTTGATAAGCATAGAGATTTAATCCTAACCCTAGTGAATCAGAATTTGCGAAAGAGCAGCTTGGGAACTTGTGTAGTTTTTGTTTTTGTTTATCACTGTGCAAGTTTCAGAAACATTGCTAGATGAAATGGTTGTCAACCCTGGCTGCGCATTAGAACCAACTAGAAAGACTTGTAAAAAAAATACTGGTGTCCAGGTCTCACCTCACATCAATTAAATCGGAATCTCCGAAGGTGGAACTAGACAGCTATCTTTTCAAACGTTCTCCAAGACATTTTGATGTTATGTGAATGACTGAGAGTCATTGTCTCAGAGGAATCTCATGTCAGGATCCAGGTTTTCACCATAACTTTTTTTGTAGGGCCAGCATCTGGCAGGGATGTGCTGAGCAGTTAACGGAACAAAGGCCAGAGAGGAGTTGGGGTAGATTGCTTTGTTACAGTGTGTTACCTTGGAGGTATCAATTACACAGGGCCCCTTCATGCCTTCATACTCAGAAAATGTGGGTAATTCACCTCTCCTTCCACAAGTTAAATGGGAGATGAATTGAGAGCCTCTAGGTAGATCTTGGCAGATCCCTCACTGGCTTACCACAGCTGCTACTGCTCTGAGCTTTGGTTCTTCTTGCAGGAAAGAATCAGAAGGGGGCCCAGACCCAGACAGAGGAGGAGATGACCAGATATGTCCAGGAGCTCCAGAAGCATCAGGTGAGTGGCAGCCTCCGTGCTGGTTCAGGTGTTGCTGTTGCCATCAGGCCCTATACCATTCAAACACTGCCCAGTGCCCCAGGAGACCAAGGAGGCTCTCTCCGTTCAATACGGTAGATCTTGAGTGATACCCCGTCACCTGTACTATCAAACTGTGATACAGACAGTTCCCTGATAAAGTCCTCACAGGGCCCAGTAGGTCTCAACACATATAGGTTACAGCTCGGTGAGTGGCTGCATAAGGCAAAATCAGGCAGGTGGTGATTTGCAAATGAGGTGGAAGTGGTTTGCAAATGAGCATGGTTTAAGGAAGTGTGTATCCTGTCATGACCAGTGTCCAGACCCAAAGACTGTGAGCTCCTGAAAGCAGGCTCTGTAACTTGCTCATCATTGTACCCTTGCAGTCTCACAGGGCCTGGTATGTAGTCAGCACTCAGTGAGCATGAAAGCAGTGGATTTGGGCCACAGCAGAAAGGATTTAAGTTCAACATCAGTCTGGCTGGAAAACAGCCTGGGGTTAACAAAGAGTCTCCTTCCCAGAGACTCAAGAAGATAAGAATTTTGTTCAGGTTCTATGTCATTAAGTTAAAGGCTTCCTTGGGGAAAGGGTTCTTAGCAGAATAGTGATGCTCTGACATATTGTGGAACTGTTGAACTCCTGGCCTATCCTCCTACTGGCTTATTATGTAGTCTTAATACAGGATATTGCACCTTCCATTACTTGTCTGTAGACCAAATGTAGTAGTAGTAGCCTTTTCTCTGACATACAAGTTTTTAAGGAATATAATGGTCACAAGAACTGCTAAACTATTGATATGAAATATTTGACATGAGTAAACAGAACTATTACTATTAATAGTAATTGCTCATTTATTGATCATTCTCGATGTGCATTTTGTCATCATTGCCACTGATAGCATAGAAATCTCATGTTGGTTGTTTAAGCAGAAGCAAAAGCTTCTAGTCTTTTGCTTTTCAAATTTCACCAGTCTTGAGTCTCCAAATGAGTTCAATCCCATGAAAGAGAAAAAAAAACTTCATAGGAATTACTTTCGTCTAGGATAGAGCAGTTATCAGACAGTACAGAGTGAATTATAATAGCTAATATGTTTAAGTTTCTGTGTTTGATGTGAGTCCCCTCAGAGCAGATGCTGAGGCAAGGACGCAAGTACACATAGTTTATTTGGGAAGCAATGCCAGGAAACACCAGAGGGAGATTTGGGAAATGAGTCCATGAAGAGAAGGAAGTAATAAAGAGTGTGTATTCAGGCATGTTACCACTGTTAACAAGTGGCTCTTAATCCTATTGGGGATCTCTGGGAATGGAATAACAGTGCCTGAGTGGGGATGAAGCTGGGCTGTTTCTACAAGAACTCCCATCAGCCATTGTCTGAGGGCTGCTACTGGGAAACATTAATTCCCTGGCATTTGTGGCCTACCAGTGTGTGTGGACAGAGTGGGCTCCAGCAGCCAGAGAAAGGCCTCAGGCAGAGATGCAGGTGCTGGCAATAGGTAGGAAGTCATGCCAGTGTACACCAAGAAGTTAAACACAAAGGGGCTATGGATGGAACACCAGTGTCTGCTAGATATCAGGCAATGTTGTCAGGTTTTTAAAAATTTATTTGTTTAATTGAGATATGATTCACATACCATAAAATTCACCCCTTTAAAGTGTGTATTCCTAAGATTGTCAATCATCTCACTACTATCTTAATTCCAGAACATTTTCATTATCCCAGAAAGAAATCCCATACCCATTAGAAGTAATCCTCCATTCTCATCTTCCTCCAGCCCTTTGCAACCACTAATCTACTTTCTAACTATAAATTTGCCTGTTCTGGACATATTACAGTGGTATCATACAACAGTATAGCCTTTTCTGTCTTTGACTTAGCATAATATTTTCAAGGTTCATTCTTACAGCATGAATCAGTACTTCTTTCCTATTTATGGCTGAGTAATATTCCATGATGTGGATATACCACATGTTGTGTTACCCATTCATCATTTAATGGATATTTAGGTTGTTTCAGTTTGGGGGCTCTGATAAATAAAGCTGTTATGAACATTTTCACACAAGTTTTTGTGTGGACACATGTTGTCAGCTCTCTTGGGTATTTACCTAGGAGTGGAATTGCTGGGTCATATGATGACTCCATGTTTAACCTTTGGAGAAATGGCCAAACTGGTTTCCAAAGCTACTGCACCATTGTACATCTTCACCATAGAGTTCCAATTTCTTCACATACTCACTAATGGTTTTGTTATTGTTATTTTTTATTTTAGCTGTCCTAGCAGGTGTCAAGTGGTTTTGATTTGCATTTCTCGCGTGATTAATGATGTTGAGCATCTTCTTAAGTCCTTATTGGCCATTTTGTGCCAGGCAGTGTTGTAAGAGATGGTACTTTATTACTGTGGTTTTGCAGCTGAAGACATTGAGACACAGAAGATTTCATAATATGCTCAAGGTCACCCAAAAAGTAGCACAGCCATGGTTGAAGCTCAGGCAGTCTGCCTCCAGAACCTGTTGTACTTAACACTTCTTTGGACTTGTTGGATTCAGAACATCTTGTAGCATTTGCATTTAACATCATTTCCTTCATCCTTAAAATGGGAACCATAACGTCTGATCTGCTTGTTTCATAGGAGTCCAAATGGAGTCAGCTTAATTCAGTAAACAGCCCCTGCATGACCATGTCATGAATAGGCCATAGTAATTGTTCTCAAGTTGTTCATTGTCCATGGAGGAGCCTGACAAGTAAACAACTGAAATTCAGCATAAGCTTGTAAATGCCAATGCTATATAGTCTTGAGGAACAGATAAATGCCAACAGTTGTTTAATATTTCCATGACGCCTATTTTCTCTTGCATCTCAAAGGAAACAGCTGAAAAGACCAAGAGAGTGAGCACCAAAGAGATCTAATGAGGAGGCACAGGACAGTGTCTGGAGCCCAGCATCTTCTTTTCCACTTCAGCGCTGAGTTCAGTATATACAAGTGTCTGCTACAGTCGCCAAATCATCAGTATTTGCTTATATAGCAAAGAGTTTTATTTTGTTTATTTGTTTTGCAATAAAGGATATGAAGGTGGCTGGCTAGGAGGGGAAGGGCCACAGCCTTCATTTCTAGGAGTGCTTTAAGAGAAACTGTAAAAAGTGCTCTGGGGCTGGAGGCTAGTAAGGAAACTGCATCACGATTGAAAGAGGAACAGACCCAAATCTGAACCTCTTTTGAGTTTACCGCATCTATCAGCAGGCTGCAGGGAGTGCACACAATGCCAGAGAGAACTTAGCAGGGTGTCCCTGGAGGAGAGGTTTGGGAAGCTCCACGGAGAGGAACGCTGTCTGCTTCCAGCCTCTTTCCATTGCCGTCAGCATGACAGACCTCCAGCATCCACGCATCTCTTGGTCCCATAACTGCCTCTAGATACATAGACATCCTGCTAGTTAACCCAGTGTCCCTCAGACTTGGATGGAGTTTCTGGGAGGGTACACTCAAATGATGCAGATACTTGTATACTTTGAGCCCCTTAGCGACCTAACCAAATTTTAAAAATACTTTTTACCAAAGGTGCTATTTCTCTGTAAAACACTTTTTTTTGGCAAGTTGACTTTATTCTTCAATTATTATCATTATATTATTGTTTTTTAATATTTTATTTTCTTGACTAGGTGTTAAGCTTTTGTAATTATTTTTCAGTAGTCCCACCACTTCATAGGTGGAAGGAGTTTGGGGTTCTTCCTGGTGCAGGGGCTCAAATAACCCAGATGCCCCCACCCTGCCACATACTAGATGCAGCCCATAGTTGGCCCCCCTAGCTTCCAGCAGTCCACTATCTGCCAGAGGAGCAAGGGTGCCTTAGACCGAAGCCAGGGGAAGAAGCATCTTCTTAAAAAACTTTCAAGATCCAAATGTTAATTTGTTTTTATTTATTCTGAGAAGTTGAGGCAAATCAGTATTCCCAAGGATGGAGACAAGTGCAGCCAAGCAGGGCTTAGGATATCCCAGCCTACCAATAGGCTCACTGGCCTACAACTAACTAGGAGAGTGAGTTGGCCCTGTCTCTTCTTTTTTCTGGACCTCAGTTTCCTCAGTGAGCTGGTAAGAATGCACTAACCTTTTGATTTGATAAGTTATAAATTCTGTGGTTCTGATCATTGGTCCAGAGGGGAGATAGGTTCCTGTGATTTTTCCTTCTTCTCTGTAGAATAAATGAAATCTTGTTATTAGAACAAGAAATGTCAGATGGCCAAAAACAAGATGACCAAATTTGATCTCAGCCTGATGACCCTACAGATCATGCTATGATACAGAGTCCTCATGAGTAAAGCAGGAAGAGAGTGGGAAAGAGAACCACCCCACTCTGTCTTCATATTTGCATTTCATGTTTAACCTCCGGCTGGAAATAGAAAGCATTCCCTTAGAGATGAGGATAAAAGAAAGCTTCAAATTCAACAGGGGGAAGAAAATGGAGATTTAATCCTAAAACTGTGACTTGGGGAGGTCAGTCGTTTACAGTTAGTCCTGTGTCTTTCGACTTCTGTGATTATTAACCCCACTCACTACCCTGTTTAAGATGCATTTGGAATACCAAAGATTAAAGCCTTGACATAAGATCTCATTTGCAGAAAGCAGATTAAAGACCATCAGAAGGAAATTATTTAGGTTGCAATGCACAGGCAACTGTGAGAAACTGTTGTGCCAAAAATAGAATTCCTTCTAAATAGTTTTTCTTGTTCTCATTTGAAAGGAGAAAATTCCACTTTGTTTAGCATTTCAAGCTTTTATGTATCAATCCCATCTAAAAACTCTTCAAACTCCACTTGTTCAGTCTGAAATGCAGCTCCCTGTCCAAGTGCCTTGGAGAACTCACAGCAGCATGCCTTAATCAAAAGTTTTGCCAGCCCTTGGACACTATGGGAGGAGGGCAAGAGTACCAGTTTGTTAAAAGCAAGAAACCACAGTGTCTCTTCACTAGTCATTTAGAACAGTGGTTACCATCCAAGACTACTCTACCCTGCAACATTGAACTCCCAAGAGCAAATCCACATTCCTCTTGAGTTCTGCTGCTTCTGTGTAAATAGGGCAGCTGTTGTCTATGCCATAGAATCACATGATCTGAGGACCATTCATGGAAAGCTGCTAAATAGCCTAGTCTGGGGAGTCTTGCATAAAGTTTTGCATGGAGCAAACAAACAGGATTAAATCAGGTTTGGTTCCCTCAGCCCTCTAAAAGCACAGGGCTTAGCCTGCAGGCTTCCTTGGGCTTTCTCTGTGTGTGTAGTTTTGTAAACACTATAGCATCTGTTAAGATCCAGTGTCTATGGAAACCTTCCCACATGCCGTGACTCTGGACTCATCAGTTTTTGGAAAGCAGGGTTCCTCCGCCTGCTAACAAGCCCACGTGGACCAGTCTGAATGTCTTTCCTTTACACCTATGTTTTTAAATAGTCAAACTTCAAGAAACAATCTAAACAAGTTTCTGTTGCATATGTGTTTGTGAACTTGTATTTGTATTTAGTAGGCTTCCATATTGCATTTAACTTGTTTTTGTACCTCCTGATTCTTTCTTTTCGGATACTATTGATGAATAAAGAAATTAAAGTGATAGTTTTATTGGTTTCCTTTCCCCCAATTAAGGCCAAATAAAGTCGTGAGAACATTACCCATTTACTTCCTAAGAGTGGATTTGAGTTTCAGGAGCCTTAAAAAGGACTGAAGAGTTTCTCCTGGGACTGCAGCTTGGATGGAAAGTTTACTCGGGGACTGGTAGAACAAGTGTCTTTGAAAGGATCATGGATAGTGGGTCTGGAGTAGAAGGTGATGACAAGTCAGAGAGTGTCAGTCCCTTCAGGTTGCTATAACAAAATGCCTTAGACTGGGTAATTACAGACAACAGAAATGTATTGCTCACAGTTCTGAAGGCTGGGAAGCCTAAGATCAAGGTACCAGCAGATTCAGTGTCTGATGAGGGCTTGTTGAAGCTTGTCTGCTTCAATTAATGCACCTTTTTGATGCATCCCCACATGGTGAAAAGGGTGAACAAACTCCCTTAGGCCTCTTTTATAAGGGCACTTATCCCATTCATGAGGGTTAAACTTTGATGACCTAATCATCTCCCAAGAGCCTCACCTGTCAATACCATTGCTTTGGGGATTCAATTTTAACATATGAATTTTGGGGGTACATAAACATTCAAACCATAGCAGGGTGCATTCCTGTATTGGGAAGACGTTAAATTAAATGACTCCTAAATCCCCCATATGATTTAGGAGACTAAATGGCATCCAGTGAGACTGACTGCAGTGGCCTGTGAGAAGGCAAATAAACATGGGAAGGTACTACAGGGAACATGGAATCATTGCCAGGGACAGGCTAAATAACCTTAATGGCACTTCCTTGATACACACATTCCATGGGGGTAAACACTTGCAAGTGAGCTGAACGTTGGCTGGTTAAAACCTCTTTTGCTTCATCTTGGGGACACATGACTAACGCTTTCCAACCTGCCATTTTCATATGTATCATGCACTCTCCACCCCCAATAATTCTGCATCCCAAAAGAGCATATTATAGTCAATGAGGTTTAAGGTTTCTTCAGTTCAGTCATGTGGAAGTTTTGCTTTCCTAAAATTATAGCTGGATCACTTTGATTGGATTTGGGATATTACCCAAATGCTAATCAAATATTAAAAGGCAATCTTTTTTGTTATGTGATTGCTACAGATTACTGATCTCACAGTTTGATTCTTCAAATTTGCACTCTCAGAAGGGAATCTTAAACCCAGTTTGAAGGGTACCTTGTCCACAACCACTTTTAAATTTTGGCTAACTACTCCCAACCTTCCACCATGTCTGGGAAAACTTTTTCTGCTGTTACAGTATGTATGTATTCAGGAAGTGCAACATTATTAAACTAAGCATAATTCAGAAGCTAAGTTTCCTTTCATCAAAATTTAATATTATGAATTGTGCAAAGAAGTATGTTACTTTGATCAGCTTTATTTTAGAGCTTCTTTATCAAGTTATCATCAGTCCTCTTGAATTATTTCTGAAATAAGGGGAAGGAAGGAAGAGAAAAAATATGAATGCGTAGCTAGATCTAAGCAGATGCCTTCAGAGCCCTGGAATAATCCTAGCCGGGATGTGGGACGTGAAAACAACTCTGGCCTACTGCTGCTGGGGGCTGTTTCACGGTGTGACATAGGAAGTAAAATGTTGCTGTATGAATAGGAAGGTGGGTCTTCCTGTCAATGAGAATTAATGTTTTTCTAATGATTTAACTTTTTTACTGAAAAAATAATATGTGTACATGGTAAAAATCCAAATTGTATCAAAGAAAATACAGTGAATAAAACCATCCTCTTAGAGGGTGTGTACATTTATAAATTTGCCTATGATTGCCTATAAAGTCAAAGAAGTTGCACCAGTATGCGTAACTGCCAAAAGTACATAAACTGAGCATATCTATTTCCCTACATTTTTGCAAACATTGTGCCTTCAAACTTTTTGGCCTCTGATAGAGGAAAAATGGTAACTCCTTGTTTTATTTTTTATATTCATTATTCCTTTTGTAAGATTAAATGTCATCCCATGAATAATTGGTTCTTGTCATTTTCTTTCATTTTCTTTGTTTTTCTAATGATTGCTGGTCTTTTTCTTTGTCATAGTTCTCCATAAGTATATTGTTAGCCCTTTGTCGTGAATGTGGCAAATACTTTCTCTCAGTTTGTTTTTCTTCTTTTGACTTTATGAGATGCTTTGCCTTGTGGGAAATTTGATCCTTTATATAACCCGATTTATACATCTTTTCCTTTCTGTCTTTAAGACAAAAGAACTTTAAAATCTGTGTCATTGTTAAAACTTAAGGACAGAAAACGGCCAGGGTAGAACTCTGATGCCCTCAAAAAGCATTCAGAAATGTCCACTTGGGACCGGGCACAGTGGCTCACGCCTGTAATCCCAGCACTTTGGGAGGCTGAGGCGGGTGGATCACGAGGTCAGGAGATCGAGACCATCCTGGCTAACACGGTGAAACCCTGTCTCTACTAAAAAACGCCTGTAGTCCCAGCTACTTGGGAGGCTGAGGCAGGAGAATGGCGTGAACCCGGGAGGCGGAGCTTGCAGTGAGCCGAGATTGCGCCACTGCACTCCAGTCCGTCTCAAAAAAAAAAAAAAAAAAGAAATGTCCACTTGGGGAGGACAGAATGTGGCATAATGTAGTCACTGCCAGAGTCATGGAATATATTAGCTAAATCTAAGGTTATAATTAAGAGAATAAGAACAATATAGTAGGGGATCCAAACTGTACCTTAACTATCCTTTGATCCATTCTATTCTATGATCAGTTAAGGGTGATTTTCAACTCTTTTGTAAAGAAAAAGTAGAGATGGAGATCAGTATCATTTATTGTTCATTTACCAAATATTTGTTGTGTCTATACTACGTTCCAGGCTTTTTCTAAGTGTTTGTTCTAAGTGCTCGGACTTACCTGTGACCAGTGAAAAGATATAATGATCTCTGGCTTTGTGGAGCTTAAATTCTAGCAGAGGGAGCTAGATAATAGATGTAATAAATAAGTAAAGGTTATGGTATGTTAGAAGGTGATAAGGACTGTGTATAGCAAGAGGAGGAGGACTAGAAGAGTGTAGGGTAAGGGAGTGTCTCAGTTTGTCTAAGTTTCCCATTTTATTTTATTTTACTTTTTTTATTTTTCATACTTTTATTTTCAGCTTCTTTTTTTTATTATTATACTTTAGGTTTTAGGGTACATGTGCACAATGTGCAGGTTTGTTACATATGTATCCATGTGCCATGTTGTTTTGCTGCACCCATTAACTCGTCATTTAGCATTAGGTATATCTCCTAATGCTGTCCCTCCCCCTCCCCCCACCCAACAACAGTCCCCGGAGTGTGATGTTCCCCTTCCTGTGTCCATGAGGTCTCATTGTTCAGTTCCCACCTATGAGTGAGAACATGCAGTGTTTGGTTTTTTGTCCTTGCAATAGTTTACTGAGAATGATGATTTCCAATTTCATCCATGTCCCTACAAAGGACATGAACTCATCAATTTTTATGGCTGCATAGTATTCCATGGTGTATATGTGCCACATTTTCTTAATCCAGTCTATCGTTGTTGGGCATTTGGGTTGGTTCCAACTCTTTGCTATTGTGAATAGTGCCGCAATAAACATACGTGTGCATGTGTCTTTATAGCAGCATGATTTATAGTCCTTTGGGTATATACCCAGTAATGGGATGGCTGGGTCAAATGGTATTTCTAGTTCTAGATCCCTGAGGAATTGCCACACTGACTTCCACAATGGTTGAACTAGTTTACAGTCCCACCAACAGTGTAAAAGTGTTCCTATTTCTCCACATCCTCTCCAGCACCTGTTGTTTCCTGACTTTTTAATGATGGCCATTCTAACTGGTGTGAGATGGTATCTCTCTGTGGTTTTGATTTGCATTTCTCTGATGGCCAGTGATGATTAGCATTTTTTCATGTGTTTTTTGGCTGCATAAATGTCTTCTTTTGAGAAGTGTCTGTTCATGTCCTTCGCCCACTTTTTGATGGGGTTGTCTGTTTTTTTCTTGTAAATTTGTTTGAGTTCATTGTAGTTTCTGGATATTAGTCCTTTGTCAGATGAGTAGGTTGCAAACATTTTCTCCCATTCTGTAGGTTGTCTGTTCACTCTGATGGTAGTTTCTTTTGCTGTACAGAAGCTCTTTAGTTTAATTAGATCCCATTTGTCAATTTTGGCTTTTGTTGCCATTGCTTTTGGTGTTTTAGACATGAAGTCCTTGCCCATGCCTATGTCCTGAATGGTATTGCCTAGGTTTTCTTGTAGGATTTTAATGGTTTTAGTTCTAACATTTAAGTCTTTAATCCATCTTGAATTAATTTTTGTATAAGGTGTAAGGAAGGGATCCAGTTTCAGCTTTCTACATATGGCTAGCCAGTTTTTCCAGCACCATTTATTAAATAGGGAATCCTTTCCCCATTTCTTGTTTTTGTCAGGTTTGTCAAAGATCAGATAGTTGTAGATATGCGGCATTATTTCTGAGGGCTCTGTTCTGTTCCATTGATCTATGTCTCAGTTGTGGTACCAGTACCATGCTGTTTTGGTTACTGTAGCCTTGTAGTATAGTTTGAAGTCAGGTAGCAAGATGCCTCCAGCTTTGTTCTTTCTGCTTAGGATTGACTTGGCGATGCGGGCTCTTTTTTGGTTCCATATGAACTTTAAAGTAGTTTTTTCCAATTCTGTGAAGAAAGTCATTGGTAGCTTGATGGGGATTGCATTGAATCTATAAATTACCTTGGGCACTATGGCCATTTTCACGATACTGATTCTTCCAACCCATGAGCATGGAATGTTCTTCCATTTGTTTGTATCCTCTTTTATTTCATTGAGCAGTGGTTTGTAGTTCTCCTTGAAGAGGTCCTTCACATCCCTTGTAAGTTGGATTCCTAGGTATTTTATTCTGTTTGAAGCAATTGTGAATGGGAGTTCACTCATGATTTGGCTCTCTGTTTGTCTGTGATTGGTGTACAAGAATGCTTGTGATTTTTGTACATTGATTTTGTATCCTGAGACTTTGCTGAAGTTGCCTATCAGCTTAAGGAGATTTTGGGCTGAGACAGTGGGGTTTTCTAGATATACAATCATGTCATCTGCAAACAGGGACAATTTGACTTCCTCTTTTCCTAATTGAATACCCTTTATTTCCTTCTCCTGCCTGATTGCCCTGGCCAGAACTTCCAGCACTATGTTGAATAGGAGGGCATCCCTGCCTTGTGCCAGTTTTCAAAGGGAATGCTTACAGTTTCTGCCCATTCAGTATGATATTGGCTGTGGGTTTGTCGTATATAGCTCTTATTATTTTGAGATACGTCCATCAATACCTAATTTATTGAGAGTTTTTAGCATGAAGGGTTGTTGAATTTTGTCAAAGTCCTTTTCTGCATCTATTGAAATAATCATGTGGTTTTTGTTTTTGGTTCTGTTTATATGCTGGATTACATTTATTGATTTGCGTATGTTGAACCAGCCTTGCATCCCAGGGATGACGCCCACTTGATCATGGTGTATAAGCTTTTTGATGTGCTGCTGGTTCGGTTTGCCAGTATTTTATTGAGGATTTTTGCATCAATGTTCATCAAGGATATTGGTCTGAAATTCTCTTTTTTGGTTATGTCTCTGCCAGGCTTTGGTATCAGGACGATGCTGGCCTCATAAAATGTGTTAGGGAGGATTCCCTCTTTTTATATCGATTGGAATAGTTTCAGAAGGAATGGTACCAGTTCCTCCTTGTACCTCTGGTAGAATTCGGCTGTAAATCCATCAGGTCCTGGACTCTTTTTGGTTGGTAAGCTATTGATTATTGCCACAATTTCAGAGCCTGTTCTTGGTCTATTCAGAGATTCAACTTCTTCCTGGTTTAGTCTTGGAAGGGTGTATTTGTCAAGGAATTTATCCATTTCTTCTAGATTTTCTAGTTTATTTGCATAGAGATGTTTGTAGTATTCTCTGATGGTAGATTGTATTTCTGTGGGATCGGTGGTGATATCCCCTTTTTCATTTTTTCTTGCATCTATTTGATTCTTCTCTCTTTTCCTCTTTATTAGTCTTGCTAGTGGTCTATCAATTTTGTTGATCTTTTCAAAAAACCAGCTCCTGGATTCATTAATTTTTTGAAGGGTTTTTTGTGTCTCTATTTCCTTCAGTTCTGCTCTGATTTTAGTTATTTCTAGCCTTCTGCTAGCTTTTGAATGTGTTTGCTCTTGCTTTTCTAGTTCTTTTAATTGTGATGTTAGGGTGTCAATTTTGGATCTTTCCTGCTTTCTCTTGTGGGCATTTAGTGCTATAAATTTCCCTGTACACACTGCTTTGAATGTGTCCCAGAGATTCTGGTATGTTGTGTCTTTGTTCTCGTTGGTTTCAAAGAACATCTTTATTTCTGCCTTCATTTCATTATGTACCCAATAGTCATTCAGGAGCAGGTTGTTCAGTTTCCATGTAGTTGAGCGGTTTTGAGTGAGTTTCTTAATCCCGAGTTCTAGTTTGATTGCACTGTGGTCTGAGAGACAGTTTGTTATAATTTCTGTTCTTTTACATTTGCTGAGGAGAGCTTTACTTCCAACTATGTGGTCAATTTTGGAATAGGTGTGGTGTGGTGCTGAAAAGAATGTACATTCTGTTGATTTGGGGTGGAGAGTTCTGTAGATGTCTATTAGGTCCACTTTGTGCAGAGCTGAGTTCAATTCCTGGATATCCTTGTTAACTTTCTGTCTCGTTGATCTGTCTAAGGTTGACAGTGGGGTGTTAAAATCTCCCATTATTATTGTGTGGGAGTTTAAGTCCCTTTGTAGGTCACTCAGGACTTGCTTTATGAATCTGGGTGCTCCTGTGTTGGGTGCATATATATTTAGGATAGTTAGCTCTTCTTGTTGAATCGATCCCTTTACCATTATGTAATGGCCTTCTTTGTCTTTTTTGATCTTTGTTGGTTTAAAGTCTATTTTATCAGAGACTAGGATTGCAACCCCTGCCTTTTTTTGTTTTCCATTTGCTTGATAGGTCTTCCTCCATCCCTTTATTTTGAGTCTCTGTGTGTCTCTGCACGTGAAATGGGTTTCCTGAATACAGCACACTGATGGGTCCTGACTCCTTATCCAGTTTGCCAGTCTGTGTCTTTTAATTGGAGCATTTAGCCCATTTACATTTAAAGTTAATATTGTTATGTGTGAATTTGATCCTGTCATTATGATGTTAGTTGGTTATTTTGCTCGTTAGTTGATGCAGTTTCTTCCTAGCCTCGATGGTCTTTACAATTTGGCATGTTTTTGCAGGGGCTGGTACCGGTTGTTCCTTTCCATGTTTAGTGCTTCCTTCAGGAGCTCTTTTAGGGCAGGCCTGGTGGTGACAAAATCTCTCAGCATTTGCTTGTCTGTAAAGGATTTTATTTCTCCTTCACTTATGAAGCTTAGTTTGGCTGGATATGAAATTCTGGGTTGAAAATTCTTTTCTTTCAGAATGTTGAATATCGGTCCCCACCCTCTTCTGGCCTGTAGAGTTTCTGCCGAGAGATCAGCTGTTAGTCTGATGGGCTTCCCTTTGTGGGTAACCCGACCTTTCTCTCTGGCTGCCCTTAACATTTTTTCCTTCATTTCAACTTCGGTGAATCTGACAATTATGTGTCTTGGAGTTGCTCTTCTCAAGGAGTATCTTTGTGGCGTTCTCTGTATTTCCTGAATCTGAATGTTGGCCTGCCTTGCTAGATTGGGGAAGTTCTCCTGGATAATATCTTGCAGAGTGTTTTCCAACTTGGTTCCATTCTCCCTGTCATTTTCAGGTACACCAATCAGACGTAGGTTTGTTCTTTTCACATAGTCCCAAATTTCTTGGAGGCTTTGTTCGTTCCTTTTTATTCTTTTTTCTCTAAACTTCCCTTCTCGCTTCATTTCATTCATTTCATCTTCCATCGCTGATACCCTTTCTTCCAGTTGATCGCATTGGCTACGGAGGCTTCTGCAATCTTCACGTAGTTCTCGATACTTGGCTTTCAGCTCCATCAGCTCCTTTAAGCCCTTCTCTCCATTGGTTATTCTAGTTATCCATTCGTCTAATTTTTTGTCAAAGTTTTTAACTTCTTTGCTATTGTTTTGAATTTCCTCTCGTAGCTCAGAGTAGTTTGATCGTCTGAAGCCTTCTTCTCTCAACTCGTCAAAGTCATTCTCCATCCAGCTTTGTTCCATTGCTGGTGAGGAACTGCGTTCCTTTGGAGGAGGAGAGGTGCTCTGCTTTTTAGAGTTTCCAGTTTTTCTGCTCTGTTTTTTCACCATCTTTGTGGTTTTATCTACTTTTGGTCTTTGATGATGGTGATGTACAGATGGGTTTTTGGTGCGGATGTCCTTTCTGTTTGTTAGTTTTCCTTCTACCAGACAGGACCCTCAGCTGCAGGGAGTTTGGAGTTTGCTAGAGGTCCCCTCCAGACCCTGTTTGGCTGGGTGTCAGCAGCGGTGGCTGCAGAACAGCGGATTTTCATGAGACCACAAATTCAGCTGTCTGATAGTTCCTCTGGAAGTTTTGTCTCAGAGGAGTACCCAGCCGAGTGAGGTGTCAGTCTGTCCCTACTGGGGGGTGCCTCCCAGTTAGGCTGCTCAGGGGTCAGGGACCCACTTTCGGAGGCAGTCTGTCCATTCTCAGGTCTCCAGTTGTGTGCTGGGAGAACCACTACTCTCTTCAAAGCTGTCAGTCAGACAGGGACATTTAAGTCTGCAGAGGTTCCTGCTGACTTTTTGTTTGTCTGTGCCCTGCCCCCAGAGGTGGAGCCTACAGAGGCAGGCAGGCCTCCTTGAGCTGCGGTGGGCTCCACCCAGATCAAGCTTCCTAGCTGCTTTGTTTACCTAAGCAAGCCTGAGCAATGGCGGGCGCCCCTCCCCCAGCCTCGCTGCCACCTTGCAGTTTGATCTCAGACTGCTGTGCTAGCAATCAGGGAGACTCCGTGGGCATAGGACCCTCTGAGCCAGTTGCGGGACACAATCTCCTGGTGTGCCATTTTCCAGGCCCATTGGAAAAGCGCAGTATTAGGGTGGGACTGACCCGATTTTCCAGGTGCTGTCTGTTACCCCTTTCTTTGACTAGGAAAGGGAACTCCCTGACCCCTTGCACTTCCTGAGTGAGGCAATGCCTTGCCCTGCTTCGGCTTGTGCACAGTGCGCTGCACCGGCTGTCCTGCACCCACTGTTTGGCACTCCCTAGTGAGATGAACCCGGTACCTTAAACGGAGATGCAGAAATCACCCGTCTTCTGTGTAGCTCAGGCTGGGAGCTGCAGACCGGAGCTGTTCCTATTCGGCCATCTTGGCTCCACCCCTCAGTTTCCCATTTTAAATATAGTGGTCAGGATAGGCCTCATTGAGAAAGTGAAAAAGACTAAGCCAAGGGAATTCGATGTGTGATGTCTAAACAAGAGCATTCTAGACGAGAGAGCCAGTGCAAGAGTGTCAGCTTGGCAGGGCTGAAGTGAATGAGGGAGACAGTAGCAGAATACGAGGCAAAGACGTGACAAGGCAGGGTAAGGGACTGAGGGGTGAGGAAGGTATAGCTTGTGGTCCTAATAGGCCATGTAAGGAATCTGGCTTTTACTCTGAGTGAGATAGGAATCTTTATAAATCGTTATTTGAAAATAAGTAGGATAAACTACAGGTGATCTTGTTTCAGCATGTGTGCCCAATTATTCTCAAAAACTCATTTGATTAGGAGTTTGAGACCAGCCTGGCCAACATGGCGAAACCCCGTCTCTACTAGAAATACAAAAATTAGCTGGGCGTGGTGGCACACACTCATAATCCCAGCCACTTGGGAGGCCGAGGCAGGAGAATTGCTTGAGCAATCAGCAGTGAGCTGAGATCGCACCACTGCACTCCAGCCTGGACGACAGAGCAAGACTCTGTCTCAAAACAAACAAACACCTCATTTGATACCTTTATGAAAATCTGAATTATGCCATCATTTATGCATTGGTGTATATAGCTACCCATCAAGTAGGTCCTTTCAAGATTCTGGTACAGAATGAGCAAAACCAGGAGTTGTTTACTATAATCCGTGTTGTGGAAGAGCTTTAGATGTGTAAACACCATTTGAATCTGTGAAAAAGAAATATGAGTATGTACTCGATGAATAGGTGAGACCTAGGAAGTACAAACAGATGATGTGAAGAAGTAGAACTGAACAAACTTTTACTGGGTATTATGTGTCAGGCACTGGGAAGGCACTCGGATTGGAAATATAATCAAACTCAGTCTCCTCTCTCAGGAAGACAGGCAAGTCAGCAGTCTGTTTGATATCTTGCAACCGTATTATAACAAAGATAAGAAACAAGTACACGTTATGGAAACAAGAAGATCAATAGTGTGGCATCAGCAATAGTGGAAGGTTTTTCTAGCTGAAATCTGAACAAGTAGAATTAGCCTAGTCAAAGTCCATTCAAGAGTAGCATATGCAGAGATTCAGGGATGTGGGAGAGTCAGTAAGAGCTTTAGATTCAGACCTGGGTCTGAATCCCAATCTGTTATTGACATGCAACCTTGGGCAAATCAGATTCTCTATGCTTAAATTTCTTCATCTGTAAAATGAAAATAGTAATTTGTATTTCATAGCATTGTTATAAGGATTAAATAACATAAATTATGAAAAAAGTTAGGAAGTGCCTGACATGCTTTGTTATTATTTTCTACAGAATGAAGGTAATAACACTACTTCATAACGCTGCTGTGCTGATTAAATGAAATAAACATGTAAAGGCCCTGGCATATAGTGACTGCTCAATAAAACATAGTTGCTGGCCTTGTAACATGTTGATTATATTTATAAATGGTATTGGTAAATACTGTATCCTGAAAACAAGAGAGAGCTAATGAAGTTATAATGGCAGGAGAAAGGCATGATCAGATTCAGTTTAACAAAGAACCCAGACCAGGTGCGGTGGCTCACGCCTGTAATCCCAGCACTTTGGGAGGCTGAGGCGGGTGGATCACTAGCTCAGGAGATCAAGACCATCCCGGCTAACACGGGGAAACCCCGTCTCTACTAAAAATACAAAAAATTAGCTGGGCATGGTGGCACACGCCTGTAGTCCCAACTACTCGAGCCCCATTTAGTCAATAGCCAGCTGTTATCAATGCTACCTCCTTAACCTGTGAATCCCCACTGCCTCATTGTTCTAGTTCAAATCACCATTATTTCTTGCCTCATCCCTGAAATAGCCTCCTAACTTATCTACTACTGCTAAGTCATTCTCCTTCCCATCTATGCTGCATCTGAGGGAAAGGGGTCTTTCTTTCTTTCTTTTTTTCTTTTTTTTGAGATGGAGTCTCGCTCTGTTGCCCAGGCTGGAGTGCAGTGGTGCAATCTTGGCTTACTGCAACCTCTGCCTCCCGGGTTCAAGCAATTCTCCTGCCTCAGCCTCCCGAGTAGCCGGGGCTTGTGGTGCCTGCACAGGCCCAGATGGGCACTGGTTTTGTTGGGGTGGCCACCAGGCTGCTTCCTGGTGGCTTTCCGAACCAGGCCAAAGGTGGTCATGCTGGAGGCCTGAGGGGACTCCAAGTGCTCTGGGGACTCCAACACCGTGGCATGAACAGGACAGTGGACTTCCCAAAAAAGCAGCTCGCCCACCAGTGACCTGCTGTCACGAGGACATAACTCATGCTTTCTTGAGGATTTTATGGTGCAAGAAATGACAAGAATCAGTGATTCAAACGTTCGAATCACACGGTTTATTGATTGTATGTAATAATCAATGGTCATTTCTCTACACATGTAAAAACACACTCAAAAGAGATCATCAAGGGGCAACCTCACCAAGGCAATTAAAACCTTTCAGTCGGCCAGGTATGGTGGTTCACACCTGTAATCCCAGCACTTTGGGAGGTCGAGGTGGGTGGATCATGAGGTCAGGAGTTCGAGATCAGCCTGGCCAATATGGTGAAACCCTGTCTCTACTAAAAATACAAAAATTAGCCGGGCATGGTGGCACATGCCTGTAATCCCAGCTACTCAGGAGGCTGAGGCAGGAGAATTGCTTGAACCGGGAGGTGGAGGTTGCAGTTAGCCGAGGTCGCGCCACTACACTCCAGCCTGGGCGACAGAGCGAGACTCTGTCTCAAAAAAACAAAAACAAAAACAAAAACAAAAACCTTTCAGTCTGAGTTCTATTCATAGTCCAGGCATAGTCTCTTGTCTGCCTGTAGTGGTCTTGTCCAACGTGAGAGTGAATGGGCATATGGGCACAATGTACCAAGGGGCTGGGAGACTGACTGGGGGGGATCCGTCACGCCTAAGTGGTCAACGAAGTTGTTCTTTTCTGTGTTCCATCCCAGTGTAGTGGTGAACACCTTTGTCTGATTGGTCATGCCCTGGTGAACTCCATTGTTATTTTGGTCCACTTGTTTACCATATTTTGTAGCATCCATGAAAGTTATTTAACAAAGTCCAAATATGTTTGGCAAAGTCCGCATAAACATATTTTTCTATTTTATCTTGTTTTACATGTCCTGACTCTTTGACTCTTTGGTCAACACATTCACAACTTAAACTTTTTTTCAACAATGTCTTGTCCTATGGTCAAAACACATTTACAACTTTATCTTACACCCCTATCACCTGGGTCAGCCTTCTGGAGACCAGAGGGTGGGGGATGGCTTCTCTAGGGTACTTGGCAAGGCCCATCATCAGGTGCTGCTGCTGCGAGTGGAACCCCAGAGGCGCTGGTAGTAGTCATGGGTAGTCACGGGCAAACCCCAAGGGGATGGCTGCCAAGCTCTTGCATGCCAGTGGGTAGGAACCTCAACGTGACCTTCCTGGGCCTCAGCGCGACCTCGAGTGGTGGGAAGGGGGGTGCTAGGCCACAGAGGCCATTTGCATTAGACACCAGGGAAGCAGCTCCACAACCGAGATGCATGCACGTGGGGTCTCCTGGCCTAGTTTTAAATTACACAAGTTAGCGGAATTTGACATTTTCCAGGGAGCTGGGACAACTTGAAGCAAAATATGTTTGCTCCAAAATTCTTCTGCAGGACTTCATAGTCAAATCTGGCAGCCAGTAATTTTTATATCGTCACATATTACATGTTTTAACTCCTTCCTAATTGACCTATATCAGAACATGGTTCTTATTATGACTGATATTCCACTGAGACAATACAATGTAGTGTTTAACAGCCAGGTTTCTTGGGTTTAAATCCTGGCTCTACTCCTACGTTTTATGCTTCTGGAAGTTATCTAACCTCTCTGTGCCTCAGTTTTCTCTTTAAGGTAGCTTAATAATAATACCTACCTCATTCTTTTTTTTTTTCCTTTGAGAATTAAATGAGCTAATGTAATTTTTTTTTTTTTTTTTTTTGAGACAAGGCACTCTTTAGCCCAGGCTGGAGTGCAGTGGCACGATCACAGCTCACTGCAGCCTCGACCTCCCCAGGCTCAGGTGATGCTCTCATCTCAGCCTCCCAAGTAGCTGGGACTATAGGTGCCCACCATCACGACTGGCTGATTTTTGTACTTTTTTTAGAGATGGAGTTTTGCTATGTTGCCCATGCTGTGTAACTTTTTTTTTCAAATAGTTTCTGGCACATAGAAAGTGTTATGTAGGTGTCAGGTATCATTATTACCAGTTATCAATACCTATTACATATTCTCATAATTCTCAGACTGACCCTGTGAAAAATATATTTTACAAATGAGGAACATGTAGTTTATTAAGTTTAAGGAACTTGTTCAACACTAACACAGCTAACAAGGAACACAGTCAGGATTTAGACCCAGGTCCCCCTCATGCTCATTCTGCCTTGCCACAATGTTTCCCTTTATTTTAAAGATCATCACATCATTGTGAACCATTAATTCCTAATTTGTGTTCTCTATAATGTAATTGCTGAGCACATATAACTAACCATATATTCCTTCATGTGGTTCTAATAACTGTTTGCATGTCCTTTCATTTTGGTTTCTTTTAAGTACATATGTGAGTGCAGTTCAACCCATGCCTCTGAAGTTTCCTGAAAAGTGATCCCCAGTCCAAGCTGGTCTCCTGAAAGATGCTATATCCAGGAGTCATGCCAGCCAGTGTGAGTATCCCAGCAACCCTCAGCACATACCTCAAAGGTTTGGCCTGGCAAAAACTTACCTTAGAAATGCAGATGTCTGTACAATTGCACAAATCTCCCTGATGATCCTCCTTTTTCCTGTGACGTACTATGTGGAGGACTTAGAGGCAGACATAGGTCTTATCCCCATTGAAATTATTTAATATGGGAGGAGCCAAGATGGCCAAATGGGAACAGCTCCAGTCTACAGCTCCCAGCGTGAGCAACGCAGAAGACGGGTGATTTCTGCATTTCCAACTGAGGTACCGGGTTCATCTCACTGCGAAGTGTCAGACAGTGGGTGCAGGTCAGTGGGTGCAGCGCACTGAGCATGAGCTGAAGCAGGGCGAGGCATCACCTCACCCAGGAAGGGCAAGGGGTCAGGGAATTCCCTTTCCACGTCAAAGAAAGGGGTGATAGATGGCACCTGGAAAATTGGGTCACTCCCACCCTAATACTGCACTTTTCCAACAGTCTTAGCAAATGGTGCACCAGGAGATTATATCCCGTGCCTGGCTCAGAGGGTCCTATGCCCACGGAGCCTTGCTCATTGCTAACACTGCAGGCTGAGATCAAACTGCAAGGCAGCAGCAAGGCTGGGGGAGGGGCGCCTGCCATTGCCGAGGCTTGAGTAGGTAAAAGCAGCCAGGAAGCTCGAACAGGGTGGAGCCCACCGCAGCTCAAGGAGGCCTGCTTGCCTCTGTAGACTCCACCTCGGGGGCAGGGCACAGCCAAACAAAAGGCAGCAGAAACCTCTGCAGACTTAAATGTCCCTGTCTGACAACTTTGAAGAGAGCAGTGGTTCTCCCAGCATACTGCTTGAGATCTGAGAATGGACGGACTGCCTCCTCAAGTGGGTCCCTGACCCCCGAGTAACCTAACTGGAAGGCACCCCACAGTAGGGGCAGACTGACACCTCACACGGCTGGGTACTCCTCTGAGACAAAACTTCCAGAGGAACGATCAGGCAGCAACATTTGCTGTTCACCAATATCCACTATTCTGCAGCCTCCATTGCTGATACCCAGGCAAACAGCATCTGGAGTGGACCTCCAGCAAACTCCAACAGACCTGCAGCTGAGGGTCCTGACTGTTAGAAGGAAAACTAACAAACAGATAGGACATCCACACCAAAACCCCATCTGTACGTCACCATCATCAAAGACCAAAGGTAGATAAAACCACAGAGATGGGGAAAAAACAGAGCAGAAAAACTGGAAACTCTAAAAATCAGAGAGCTCTCCTCCTCCAAAGGAACGCAGCTCCTCACCAGCAACAGAACAAAGCTGGACGGAGAATGACTTTGACAAGTTGAGAGAAGAAGGCTTCAGATGATCAAACTACTCCAAGCTAAAGGAGGAAGTTCGAACCCATGGCAAAGAAGTTAAAAACTTTGAAAAAAAAATTAGACAAATGGCTAACTAGAATAACCAATGCAGAGAAGTCCTTAAAGGACCTGATGGAGCTGAAAACCATGGCACGAGAAGTACGTGACGAATGCACAAGCCTCAGTAGCCAATTCGATCAACTGGAAGAAAGGGTATCAGTGATGGAAGATCAAATGAATGAAATAAGCAAGAAGAGAAGTTTAGAGAAAAAAGAATAAAAAGAAATGAACAAAGCCTCCAAGAAATATGGGACTATGTGAAAAGACCAAATCTACGTCTGATTGGTATACCTGAAAGTGACGGGGAGAATGGAACCAAGTTGGAAAACACTCTGCAGGATATTATCCAGGAGAACTTCCCCAATCTAGCAAGGCAGGCCAACATTCAAATTCAGGAAATACCAAGAATGCCACAAAGATACTCCTCGAGAAGAGCAACTCCAAGACACATAATTGTCAGATTCACCAAAGTTGAAATGAAGGAAAAAATGTTAAGGGCAGCCAGAGGGAAAGGTCAGGTTACCCACAAAGGGAAGCCCATCAGACTAACAGCAGATCTTTTGGCAGAAACTCTACAAGCCAGAAGAGAGTGGGGACCAATATTCAACATTCTGAAAGAAAAGAATTTTCAACCCAGAATTTCATATCCAGCCAAACTAAGCTTCATAAGTGAAGGAGAAATAAAATCCTTTACAGACAAGCAAATGCTGAGAGATTTTGTCACCACCAGGCCTGCCCTAAAAGAGCTCCTGAAGGAAGCACTAAACATGGAAAGGAACAACCGGTACCAGCTGCTGCAAAAACATGCCAAATTGTAAAGACCATCAAGGCTAGGAAGGAACTGCATCAACTAACGAACAAAATAACCAGCTAACATCATAATGACAGGATCAAATTCACACATAACAATATTAACCTTAAATGTAAATGGGCTAAATGTCCCAATTAAAAGACACAGACTGGCAAATTGGATAAAGAGTCAAGACCCATCAGTCTGCTGTATTCAGGAAACCCATCTCAAGTGCAGAGACACACATAGGCTCAAAATAAAGGGATGGAGGAAGATCTACCAAGCAAATGGAAAACAAAAAAAGGCAGGGGTTGCAATCCTAGTCTCAGATAAAACAGACTTTAAACCAACAAACATCAAAAGAGACAAAGAAGGCCATAACATAATGGTAAAGGGATCAATTCAACAAGAAGAGCTAACTATCCTAAATATATATGCACCCAATACAGAGCACCCAGATTCATAAAGCAAGTCCTTAGAGACATACAAAGAGACTTAGACACCCACACAATAATAATGGGAGACTTCAACACCCTACTGTCAACATTAGACAGATCAATGAGACAGAAAGTTAACAAGGATATCCAGGAACTGAACTCAGCTCTGCACCAAGCAGACCTAATAGACATCTACAGAACTCTCCACCCCAAATCGGCAGAATATACTTTCTTTTCAGCACCACACCACACCTATTCCAAAATTGACCACATAGTTGGAAGTAAAGCAATCCTCAGCAAATGTAAAAGAGCAGAAATTATAACAAACTGTCTCTCAGACCACAGTGCAATCAAACTAGAACTCGGGATTAAGAAACTCACTCAAAACCGCTCAACTACATGGAAACTGAACAACCTGCTCCTGAATGACTACTGCGTACATAAAGAAATGAAGGCAGAAATAAAGATGTTCTTTGAAACCAACGAGAACAAAGACACAACATACCAGAATCTCTGGGACACATTCAAAGCAGTGTGTAGAGGGAAATTTATAGCACTAAATGCCCACAAGAAAAAGCAGGAAAGATCTAAAATTGACACCCTGACATCACAATTAAAAGAACTAGAAAAGCAAGAGCAAACACATTCAAAAGCTAGCAGAAGGCAAGAAATAACTAAGATCAGAGCAGAACTGAAGGAAATAGAGACACAAAATTCCTTCAAAAAATCAATGAATCCAGGAGCTGGTTTTTTGAAAAGATCAACAAAATTGATAGACCGCTAGCAAGACTAATAAAGAAGAAAAGAGAGAAGAATCAAATAGATGCAGTAAAAAATGATAAAGGGGATATCACCACTGATCCCACAGAAATACAAACTACCATCAGAGAATACTATAAACACCTCTACGCAAATAAACTAGAAAATCTAGAAGAAATGGATAAATTCCTCGACACATACACCATCCCAAGACTAAACCAGGAAGAAGTTGAATCTCTGAATAGACCAATAACAGGCTCTGAAATTCAGGCAATAATTAATAGTTTACCAACCAAAGAAAGTCCAGGACCAGATGGATTCATAGCCGAATTCTACTAGAGGTACAAGGAAGAGCTGGTACCATTCCTTCTGAAACTATTCCAATCAATAGAAAAAGAGGGAATCCTCCCTAACTCATTTTATGAGGCCAGCATCATCCTGATACCAAAGCTGGGCAGAGGCACAACCAAAAAAAGAGAATTTTAGACCAATATCCCTGATGAACATTGATGCAAAAATCCTGAATAAAATACTGGCAAACCGAATCCAGCAGCACATCAAAAAGCTTACACACCATGATCAAGTGGGCTTCATCCCTGGGATGCAAGGCTGGTTCAACATACGCAAATCAATAAACGTAATCCAGCATATAAATGGAACCAACAACAAAAACCACATGATTATCTCAATAGATGCAGAAAAGGCCTTTGAGAAAATTCAACAACCCTTCATGCTAAAAAACTCTCAATAAATTAGGTACTGATGGGACGTATCTCAAAATAATAAGAGCTATCTATGACAAACCCACAGCCAATATCATACTGAATGGGCAAAAACTGGAAGCATTCCCTTTGAAAACTGGCACAAGAGAGGGATGCCCTCTCTCACCACTCCTATTCAACATAGTGTTGGAAGTTCTGGCCAGGGCAATCAGGCAGGAGAAGGAAATAAAGGGTATTCAATTAGGAAAAGAGGAAGTCAAATTGTCCCTGTTTGCAGATGACATGATTGTATATCTAGAAAACCCCATCGTCTCAGCCCAAAATCTCCTTAAGCTGATAGGCAACTTCAGCAAAGTCTCAGGATACAAAATCAATGTGCAAAAATCACAAGCATTCTAATACACCAATAACAGACAAACAGAGAGCCAAATCATGAGTGAACTCCCATTCACAATTGCTTCAAAGAGAATAAAATACCTAGGAATCCAACTTACAAGGGATGTGAAGGACCTCTTCAAGGAGAACTACAAACCACTGCTCAATGAAATAAAAGAGGATACAAACATATGGAAGAACATTCCATGCTCATGGGTAGGAAGAATCAATATCGTGAAAATGGCCATACTGCTCAAGGTAATTTATGGATTCAATGCCATCCCCATCAAGCTACCAATGACTTTCTTCACAGAACTGGAAAAAACTACCTTAAAGTTCATATGGAACCAAAAAAGAGCCCGCATCGCCAAGTCAATCCTAAGCCAAAAGAACAAAGCTGGAGGCATCACGCTACCTGACTTCAAACTATATTACAAGGCTACAGTAACCAAAACAGCATGGTACTGGTACCAAAGCAGAGATATCGACCAATGGAACAGAACAGAGCCCTCAGAAATAATGCTGCATATCTACAACCATCTGATCTTTGACAAACCCAACAAAAACAAGAAACGGGGAAACAATTCCCTATTTAATAAATGGTGCTGGGAAAACTGGCTAGCCATATGTAGAAAGTTAAACTGGATCCCTTCCTTACACCTTATACAAAAATTAATTCAAGATGGATTAAAGACTTTAATGTTAGACCTGAAACCATAAAAATCCTAGAAGAAAACCTAGGCAATACCATTCAGGACATAGGCATGGGCAGGGACTTCATGTCTAAAACACCAAAAGCAATGGCAACAAAGGCCAAAATTGACAAATGGGATCTAATTAAACTAAAGAGCTTCTGCACAGCAAAAGAAACTACCATCAAAGTGAACAGGCAACCTATAGAATGGGAGAAAATGTTTGCAACCTACTCATCTGACAAAGGACTAATATCCAGAATCTACAATGAACTCAAACAAATTTACAAGAAAAAAACAGACAACCCCATCAAAAAGTGGGTGAAGGACATGAACAGACACTTCTCAAAAGAAGACATTTATGCAGCCAAAAGACACATGAAAAAATGCTCATCATCACTGGCCATCAGAGAAATGCAAATCAAAACCACAATGAGATACCATCTCTCACCAGTTAGAATAGCCATCATTAAAAAGTCAGGAAACAACAGGTGCTGGAGAGGATGTGGAGAAATAGGAACACTTCTACACTGTTGGTGGGACTGTAAACTAGTTCAACCATTGTGGAAGTCAGTGTGACAATTCCTCAGGGATCTAGAACTAGAAATACCATTTGACCCACTCATCCCATTCCTGGGTATATACCCAAAAGATTATAAATCATGCTGCTATAAAGACACATGCACATGTATGTTTATTGCAGCACTATTCACAATAGCAAAGACTTGGAACCAACCCAAATGTCCAACAATGATAGACTGGATTAAGAAAATGTGGCACACATACACCATGGAATACTATGCAGCCATAAAAAATGGTGAGTTCATGTCCTTTGTTGGGACATGGTTGAAGCCGGAAACCATCATTCTCAGCAAACTATCACAAGGACAAAAAACCAAACACTGCATGTTCTCACTCATAGGTGGGAATTGAACAATGAGAACACATGGACACAGGAAGGGGAACATCACACACTGGCACCTGTTGTGGGGTGGGGGGAGGTGGGAGGGATAGCATTAGGAGATATATCTAATGTTAAATGACGAGTTAATGGGTGCAGCACACCAACATGGCACATGTATACAAATGTAACAAACCTGCATGTTGTGCACATGTACCCTAAAACTTAAAGTATAATAAAAAAATTATTTAATATTAATCTGATCATTCAAAAAAATTGGGTTTTGAGCCCATTAAAATCTCTAGTTCCTGGACAGTTTTCTTTTCTCTTTCCTTACTGTTCCACAACTTTTTCTCTTTTCTCTTTCCTTACTGTTCCACATCTTTTTCTCTTCACTTCTATAACCTAAGCTTGATTCCTTCATGGCCCAACCTTCCAGGGAAGATATTGCCATCCTTCTCCTGAACCCCCCACAAAAAAACAAAGGAAGATGTCTTAGTCTATTCTGGCTTCTATAACAAAATACGTTAGACTGCATGGCTTATATACAACAGAAATTTATTGCTTACAGTTTTGGAAATTGAGAAGTTCAAGATCAAGGTGCTAATAGATTTTGTGTCTGGTGAGGGCCTCTTTCTGGTTCAAAGATGGCATCTTCTTGCTGTGTCTTCACATGGTGGAAGGGACAAGGAACCTCTCATAGGCCTCTTTAATAAGGGCACTAATCTCATTCATGAGGGCTCCACCCTCATGACCTAACTACCTCCCAAAGGCCCCACCTCCTAATACTATAACTTTGGGATTTAGGATTTCAATATTTGAATTCTGGGGAGATACAAACATTCAGACCATAGCAGAGGAGAATCTATGTACAATGCATAGAACTAGGAGAGATTTGGAAGGTGGGTTACAGGAATAATAAAGACTGAAATCAATTGGGCTAATCAGAAAACTTCAAGGGTTTGTCTCGCCTTCTTGGAATTTCCAAGATTTTAATTGCCTTTGTTCAGTAATAGCGAGAGAAGACTTTAACAACTATAAGAATTGTTATCCATAATTATTTCTTAAAAGATATCTCTTTCTCAGGTTCTTCTTTGTGCCAGCAAAGTGCCCATGTAACATCATGCTATGGTTTGAATGTGTCCCCCAAATTTCATGTGTCAGAAATGTAATCCCCAATTTCATATTGTATTTGGAGGTGGGGCCTTTGAGACATAATTAGAATTAGATAATGTCATAAGGGTGGGGCTCCCAGGATGGGACTGGTGGCTTTATAAAAAAGGAAGAGAGACCTGAGCTGACATACACACTCTTACCCTCTCACCATGTGATACACTCTGCCATGTTAATTTGCAGCAAGCAGGCCCTCACTAGATGCCAGTGCCATAGTCTTGGACTTCGCAGCCTCCAGAACTGTAAGGAATAAATTTCTTGGCCAGGCGCAATGGCTCATGCCTGGAATCCTAACACTTTGGGAGGCCGAGGTGGGCAAATCACCTGAGGTCAGGAGTTCAAGACCAGCTGGCCAACATGGCAAAACCCCATCTCCACTAAAAATACAAATATTAGCTGGATGTGGTGGCACATGCCTGTAATCCCAGCTACCCCAGAGGCTGAGACAGGAGAATCACTTGAACCCAGGAGGCGGAGGTTGCAGTGAGCTGAGATTGCACCACTGCACTCCAGCCTAGGTGGCAAAGCAAGACTCTGTCTCAAAAAAAAAAAAAATCTTTTCTTTATAGATTATCCAGTTTCAGGTATTCAGTTATAGCAACAGGAAGCAGACTGAGACACATTTTACCAAAAAAAAAAAAAAAAAAAAAAGTCTTGCTTAGAGGAAACCTAGGGCAGGTTTTCTCTGCTCTGAACTCCTTTACAAGTCATCCATCGCTGAAGCATCACACCAATGAAATATAAACAAAGTGTATAGTTCATTAGACTTTTAATCTTATTTCATTTTTGCAACTAAAATTTTTGAATTTCACTCAGAATTTAACATGGGAGATACATAAGAGAAAATAAAGGTAAATCTTATAAATAAAAGAGAGAAATAGAGTTAAAGAAAGAAGATCTGACATACAGACCGAAGGGAGGCAAAATGTGGAAGCTTCTATAGTTTTTGTCAACATGCAACATACTTGACCTATTACTACCTTACTTTTTTCTGTTTATGATAGGTAGGGGTCTAGGACAAAATATCCACAAGAGAAAACCAGGAGCACCTGTGGCTAAAGGCAAGGTGATTAGACTCCTGGGCAGATGTTATTTAAATCTCTTAATAGTAGTCATAGGTATGGGGATACTTTCTCCCTGCAAAGAAAGAAAGAAAGAAAGAAAACATGATAGGCCTGAGTTTTGTGTTAGAGAGAGATCTTACATTTTTCTACAGTGCATTTCTTGAAGTCACACAGGAAAGAATAGCTGTAAAAGTAAATTATTTCTTCTCCCTAAGAGTGGTAGCCCTCAACTCATTCACTGTTACACAGTTCTCCTTCATTTGTAAGATGAAATTCTAATTTACCCATTCATTAATTCAACAAGTATTGGTTGGGGAAGAATTAGAGAAAAGAGAAAAGGGGAGTGAATGGGATGATGTTTTTTACTAACTTTCAGAGAGAGAGAAGAGAAACAGAAGCAAAATAGGCCCTGGGCTGTAGCCTAGCACTCACTCTTGTGTCTGTTAGGCTTATGGGACTGAGACACATGGAAGAGGAGCTGATGTCATTAGGTCAGCAAATGCTACTACATTCTAGTATGTATCCAGAGCTGGAAGGAAGTTATCCCAGGCCAATGAAAGACTGTAGACTTTGCTTGTTAGTTTGTGAGCACACAGGAGTAGAAGGGAGGAAGATGTTCCCAATGTACCCTAAGAAAAGGAATCAAGGGGTGGCACATTTCCATTTCAAGGTTCTAAGTTATTTTGTATCTCTGGAGCCATGATAATAAGACTTGGGAATTAAGAGCTAATGCGTATTCCAAGAGCCTACTATATGCCAGGAGCCAGAAAAGAGAGAATTTCATTCCTGCTTATGAGAGACTCACAATCTTGTGACAAGACAAATAATAATGAATTTCAGCAATGCAACAAGTTTGCAAATATACTCTGTTTGAGGCGCTATAGCGTGTGTTTTTCCAGGGGAGTCCCACTGCACTCCTCCAGGGGTGCCCATCACATTAGAGTCTATGTGAATAGAGCACCCTTGAGTTGTAATATGTTGTCATGCTTCTCATTCTCCAGCTTCCACGCCATAATCCATATGAATCCAAAGAGAGTTCCAGAGTTTTCCTTATTCTGGATAAGTCTGCTTCACCCTGGCCTCTACACCTCTATAACTGAGAGTGAATAATGGTACCTCAGAACTCTAATCTTGGCAATATCCTGGCCTCTTCTCCCTGCCCTCTCTCTCTGCCTCCCACACACAACATCAACAGCTTTACCATCATGGTTTGTATTGAGACCTCCAAATCTAATCTCATCACATTTTTCCCCAATTCATACTTAACCACAAGAAGCCCAAGACCCCCAGTTTATCCTTTATCTCAGGGACTCTGAGCCATATGGCTCTGTACTTTCCCTTTTCTGACCCCAAAACCCACACCTAACATTTGAAACCCTTCTATTGTGCCTTCTAGAACTTGCTATTAATCACCAACAAATCCCTTCTACTCTCAGCCTCTGTTAACATTTCCCTCACCTTCTTGTTTTCTAACTGAAACTTGGCTCCCCTCTGAGGACACTTCCTCTATAACCCTTTCAAGTGGTGCTAGTTTTCTTTACAACGTCTTTCATAAACTGGATCCTTCTTGCTCCTTCCTCTACAAACCTTCAGTTTAAAACATCATGCCATTAGACTTTGCTATCCACTACACTTTCATTACAGTTTTCTATTGTTCCTCTCCCCACCCCTACCATTCCTCAATTTTAGCTGCTGACTTTGTCAAGCTCTGCATCACTAGAAGTCATAACTCTTGATGCCACTGTCTCATAAATGATCTATCCCATGACCTCCTTTGGATCTTGACCTCCTCTCCCCCAAGGATTTTTTTTCTCTATTTTATTTTAGCCACTTTCCTCATGGTTAGAACTTAGATCATATCACTGGCAATAATCACGACCTCTCCATTATCTCAATTTCAAGCATCTTACTCTTCAGCAACTACCTTCTATCCTTTCAACTCACTTTCTGTGATACTCCAACTCTAACAATTTTTTGGTTGCCATCAGGGCCTAAAATCCAATGATCCTACCACTTTTTCACTGTGTTTCTCCCATTTTGCATCCTTCATCCTCCCCAACCCAGCTTAGATTCCATGGTTGATCATTATAATCACTTTCTAGCATGCAGATCTTCCTTTATCATGCTTGCATGGCAAAACCTCAGTATTCAATTAACCCAACTCTCCTCCCATTCTGTGTTTGCACTCAAGCAGCTAAATTAGGCTGGATAAAAATATACAACCACACTGAGTTTTCTCACTTTATTTTTTAATTTGTTTTATTTATTTATTTATTTTTTGATACAGAGTTTTGCTCTGGTTGCTCAGGCTGGAGTGCAATGGCACGATCTCAGCTCACCACAACCTCTGCCTCCTGGGTTCAAGCAATTCTTTTGCCTCAGCCTCCTGAGTAGCTGGATTACAGGCATGTGCCACCATGCCCAGCTAATTTTGTATTTTTAGTAGAGACAGGGTTTCTCCATGTTGGTCAGGCTGGTCTCGAACTCCTGACCTCAGGTGATCCACCCACCTTGGCCTCTCCCAAAATGTTGGGATTACAGGCATGAGCCACCACGCCCGGGCTTTCTCACTTTAAATTCATGACCTTGAACCTCAAAAGTGCCTTTAGCATTACCCAGGATGCCTGGTATATTTCTTTAGTTAGTATCTCCTACTCTCCTAGATGACTGTTTTCATTCTTTTTCCTTAATACTGCCATCCCCAGCCTCACACTCAGCTGATGAACTGCCTCTGGTTTCACTAAGAAAATTAGAAGCAATCAGAAGAGAATTTCCAGAAGCTTTCCCTACCACAGTCTCCACCTTTCTGCATCTATGCCCATATACTTTATCTTACCTCCTTGTACATAATCTTACCTAAGGCAAACCTTGTACTTGTGCATTAGACCCTATCCTTCTGCCTCCTGAAAGGCATTGCTCAGCAATTCTTCTCCTTCTCTTGTAGCATCAAGTTTACCCTCTCCATCTGTCCCTTATCATACTATTTATCCCATCTAAAAGAAAATGAAAAATGACACATTATAACTTCTCCAGTTAATACACATTTCTGTGCTGCCCCTCTTTGAAGCAAACTGTCCTCGGTGTTAGCATTCCAGTGTTCTCAGTGCCCAAAAGTTGCCTATATTCCTTCAGTCAAATGATCTCTTCTCAGTCTTCATCTTACTTGATCCATCAGTAGTCTTCAACACAGTCAAACACTCCTTCCTCCCTGAAATGCTTTCTTCATTTGCTTTCAGGTCATGACACTTCTCCTAGTTTTTCTTCTACTTTACTGTCAACTCCTCATTCTTCTTCACTGGTTTCTCTTTGCCTCTCTGACTACAAATGTTGGAGTGTTCCAGAGCTCAATTCCTGGAACTCTACTCTTGGTCTATGTATACTTTCTTGATGAGCTCATCGGGTCTCATAATTGGAAAAACCACCTATAGGTTGACATCTCCCAGGTTTATGTTTCAAGCTTAGACCTCTCTTCCTAAACTCCAGTTTTATACCCAACCACCTCCTCAGCATTTCCCCTCAAATGTTTCAAATGGGTATCTCTAATGTAATATGGCCCAAACCAAATTCCAGGACTTCTTAATCAGAATAAATGGTGGTTCTGTTCTTCCAGTGGCTCAGGGCAAAAGCTTTAGCCATCACTTGACTTCTCTCCCTTATGCCCGTCATCTAATTTGTCAGCAAATCATATTTGCTCTACCTTCAAAAATATATACATAGTCCAATCTCTTCTCACTAATTCCACTACTCACATTGAACCAAGACACCATCTTCTCAAAAGTACCCACTAAAATCCTTATAAAATATAAGTCACATCATTTCACTCCTCTGTTCAAAACCCTCCAATGGCTTTCTTCCATCTCTTCCCACAGTATGAGCAAAAGCCAAAACGCTTACAATGGACTTTATGACGCCACGCAATCTAGCCTCCTGTCATCTTTCTGATTTGAACTCCTACGCTGTCTCATGAACTCTCTTCATTGCAGCCACTGGCCTCCTGGCTGTTCATCAAATCCACCAGCCATTGCCCAAAATCCACCAGCCCTTACCCACCTCAAGGCCCAGCTCCCTCACCTCCTTCAAATCTTTGTTAAAATTTCACCTCAATGAGCTTTCTCTGGACAGTCTATTTAAAATTACAACTCTCAGGCCAGGCACAGTGGCTCATGGCTGTAATCCCAGCACTTTGGGAGGCCAAAGCGGTGGATCACTTAAGGTCAGGAGTTCGAGACCAGCCTGTCCAGCATGGTGAAACCATGTCTCTACTGAAAATACAAAAATTAGCCAGGCATGGTGGCAGATGACTGTAATCCTAGCTACTTGGGAGGCTGAGGCACGAGAATCATTTGAACCCAGGAGGTGGACATTGCAGTAAGCCAAGATCGTGCTACCGCACTCCGGCCTGGGTGACAGAGCAAGACTCTGTCTCAAAAATAAAAAAATAAAATAAAATAAAATATAAAATAAAATAAAAATTACAACCCTCCCTACCCCACTCCCTTCTTTCTATTCTGCCTTCTCTGCTTTATTTTCCTCTGTATGACTATTCTTTATCTGATATATGAAATACGTTTTACTATTTTATAATATACATATGGAAAAGTACATTTAAGTGTCCAGCCCAATTAATTTTCACAAACTGAATACAACCATGTAACCAGCATCCAGATCAAGAAATGTAATATTACCATCACCCCAGGAGTCTCTTCGTGCTGTCTTCCAGTTTCTGTCCTCCTCCCAAACTCCAAGGGTAACCACCATCCTGACTTCTAACAGCATAGATTAATTTTTTCTGTTTTTGTATTTCATGTGAATAGATGTAAACAGTGACATACTGTATATTTTAACTATCTTTTGATTGGCTGCCTATTTCTCCCCATTACTAGGATGTAAGCTTCTTGAGGGCAGAAATTTGTTTTGTTCACTGCTGCATCTCCAGTGCCTAAAAGAGTATCAAGCACAGTTTGAGTATCATAAAACAAGTATTTATTTGATGAGTGAATGAATGAAATATTGAATAAATGGAAATGTGACAGAGACAGAGTTAAGACACAACCTACCAAATAAATAGAAAGACGTCACATGTTCATGGGTCAAAAGACTTAATATTGTTAGGATGACTAATATAGTTTGGATGTTTGTCCTCTCCAAATTTCACGTTGAAATGTGACCCCCAATGTTGAAGGTGGGGTGTAATGGAGGCAGATGTCTCATGAATGGCTTGGTGCCCTCATGGCTCTAATGAATGAGTTCTTGCTCTGTTCATTAATGTGAGAGCTGATTGTTTAAAAGAGCATGGCAACCCTCCCTTTCTCTCTTGCTCCTTCTCTCACCATGTGACATGCCTGCTCCCCCTCTGCCTTCTGCCACAAATAAAAGCTTCCTGAGGCCTCACCAGAAGCTGAGCAAATGCTGGTGCCATGCTTGTATAGTCCGCAAAACCTTAAGCCAAATAAATCTCTTTTCTTTATAAATTATCCAGCCTCAGGTATTCCTTTATAACAATGCAAAACAGACTAACCCAATGACAGTACTATCTAAATTGGTCTGCAGACTCAACATGATACCTGTTAAAATCCCAGCTTGCTTTTGACCAGAAGTTGAAAAAGCTGACCATAAAATTCATATGAAAATGCAAAAGATACAGAATATTCGGAAAATTTTTGAAAAATAACAAAGTTGAAGAATTCACACTTCCAATTTTCAAAACATATTATAATGAGATGAAATTTGAAATTAATAACAGAATGAAATTTAGGAAATATGCAAATATGTGAAAATTAAATAATACACTCCTAAGTAACCAATGGGTCAAAGAAGAAATCTCAAAAGAAATTAGAAAATATTTTGCAATGATTGAAAATGAAAACACAACATACCAACATACTAAAACTTATGGATACAACTAAATTAGTGCTCAGGGGAAATTTACAGCTGGAAATGCCTATATTATAAAAGAAGAAAGATCTCAAAGCAATAACCTAATCTTTTAAATGAAATTACTAGAAAAAGAAATTAAAACTAAACCCAAGGCAAGTAGAAGGAAGGAAGTAACAAAGGCTAGAATGGAAGTAAATGAAATAGAGAATAGAAAAATAGGGAAAATAAACAAAACCAAAAGTTAAAGAATTAAAAGAAAAATTAACACCAATCCTGCACAACTTTTTCCAAAAAACAGAAGATGAGGGACACATTTCAACTTATCCTATGAGGCCAATATTATCTTCATACCAAAACCAAACCACGACATCACAAGAAAAGAAAACTACAGACCAGTATCTCTTACAAATGAATACAGATGCAAAAAGCCTCAACAAAATACTACCAAACTGAATCTACCAACATAGAAAAAAGCTTACATACCATGATCAAGTAGGGTTTATCCCAGGAATACAAAGTTGGCTCAATATACAAAAATTAATTAGTGCAATATATCATATTAATAGAATAAAGGACAAAGTCCACATGATCATCTCAACAGATGCAGAAAATGCATTTGGCAAAATCCTAAATTTATTCATGATAAAAACACTCAGAAAACAAGCAACAGAAGAGAACTTTTTCAACCTGATATTGTCCATTTACAGTAACAACAACCTACAGCTAACATCATAGTTAATGATGAAAGACTGAATGCTTTCTCCCAGAGATCTACTCTTAGTTTTTCTATTCAGCATTGTACTGGAGGTTCTAGCCAGGGCATTTAAAAGGAAAATTAAATACAAGTAATCAAGATTGGAAAGGAATAAGTAAAACTATTTCTATTCATAGATAACATGGTCTTCTATATAGAAAATACTAAGGAATCTACAAAAATCTACTGTATTTCTTTCTATTAGCAATAAGCATTCTAAAATGAAATTAAGAAAACAATTACATTTCCAAAGCATGAAAAAGAATAAAATACTTAGGAATAAATTTAACAAAAGAATTATAAGACTTATACATTGAAAACTGCCAAACATCGTTGAAGATAATTTAAAAAGACCTAAAGAAATGGAAAGACATCTGTGTTCATAGATAGAAGACTTAATATCATTAAAATGCCAATACTCCCAAAATGAATCTATAGATTCCATACTTTCCTTATTGAAACCCCGGGTGCCTTTTCGGCAGAAATTGACAAGTTCATCCTAAAATTCATATGAAAATGCCAAAATAGGAATAATCAAAGCGATCTTCAAAAAGAACAAAGTTAACACACTCCTCTGTGACAAAACTTACTAAAATGCTACAGTAGTCAAGAAAGTGTGGTACTGGCATAAGTACAGACACATAGATCAATGGAATATAATTGAAAGCCCAGAAATAAACCTTTACATTTATAGTAACTTGATTTTCAATAAGGCCATCAAGACAATTCCATGGAGGAAAGAATAGCCTTTTGAATAAATGGTCCTGGGATGTTGGACACCTATCTCATGCCAAAAACAAAAATTAATTTAAAGGGATCATAAGCCTGGAGGTAGGAGCTAACATTATAAAACTCTTAGAAGAAAACATAAGAGTAAATCTTTGTGACTTAGATTAGGCAATAATTTTTTAGATATAACACCAACAGCACAAGTGACAAAAAAAAAGATAAATTGGACTTCATCAAAATCGGAAAATTTACTGCTTCAAATGACATCATCAAGAAGTGAAAAGACAACTCAGAAAAGGAGAAAATTTCTGCAAGTCAAATATTTGCTAAGGAACTGGTATTCAAAATATATCAACTCTTACAACTCAATAATAAAAAGATAACCCATTTTTTATGGACAAAGAATTTGAATAGACATTTCTCCAAAGAAGATGTACAAATAACCAGTAAGCATATTGAAAGATGCCCAAGATTAGCCACCAGAGAGATGCGAATCAAAACCACAAATGTCACTCACATCTACTAGAATGACCAGAATAAAAAAGATCATGAGTGCCGGCAAGGATGTTGACAAATCAGTAACCTCATACATTGCTGGTAGGAATGTAAAATTGTGCAGCTGCTTTGCAAAATAGTCTGGCGGTTCCTCAAGGTTAAAAAATAGTTACCATATGACCCAGCAATTCCACTCGTAGGTATATACCCAATATAAATGAAATTTAACATAAATTTCCACATAAAAACATATATGTGAATGTTCACAGCAACATCATTCATCAGAGACAAAAAGTGAAATCAGCCCAAATCTTCATCAACTGATGAATGGATAAATAAAATGTGCTAATATCTACATAATGGAATAAACTATTATCCAGAAATAAAAAGAAATGAAGTGCTGACATATGCTACAACATGGATAAACCTTTAAAACATTATGCCAAGTAAAAGAAGCCAGTTTAAAAAGACCACATATTGTATAATTTCAGTTATATGAAAGATCTAAAATAGGCAAATCTATATAGCTAGAAAGTAGGTTAGTGGTTGCCTAGGACTGAGGGATATGGTGAAGGGAATGGAGAGTGACTGTGAATGAGCATGGGGTTTATTTTTAGGGTAATTAAAATGTTCTAAATGATAAGAGTGGTGATGATTTCACAATTATGTGAATATACTAAAACAATTAAATTGTACACTTCAAATAGGTAAATTTTATGGCATGTAAACCATTTTTCATAAAGATATTTTTTAAAGATTTAAAAAATATAGCTTTTTTGGACTAAAAATAATATATGTTCATTATAGAATGTTGCATAAAACACAAGTACAAAAGAGAAAACAAAAAATGCCTACAATCCTATCATGCAGAGGTTACCAGTAATTACTGTTCATATTATGATAATAACAATAATAATACATCCTATCTTTTAAATATCCATATAGTTAAACAACTTGGGCTCATGCTACACATACAAGCTACTATTTTGCTTTTTAAAATTTTAACATGATAGTGTGGGTATTTTCCCAAGTCATTAAAAATTTAAATAAATGCTCTTAACGGTTGTAAATATTTATGGCTAGTTACTGGGAGATCCAGGATTGCAATAGTGTTTTGCATGCTTTGATTAATTGCCAGGCCCATACAGACTAGACCTGAAAGGTAACTGCCCAACCTTTGCATGAAGTCAGACTCCGTTAATACTTCTTGTATAGAGGCTGTATTACCTTGGACAATTATCTCACCTCTCTGGACTTCTGTTTAGTCACCCCTACATGCTGTGATTGGTAGATGATGGCCAAAGTCCCTGCCAGAGCTAACCCTCCAAAGAAGTCTTAGTAAGGGTCTCTAAGTCAGGGATACAGGAAAGTAGAAGGAATTAGCTCACCGTGCAAGTTTATTCATCACCATCCTTTCCTTCTTGATGGAGAGGCAGGTGAGGTCACACGTGGCAGAATAAATCAATGACCTCTGCCTGAGGCTACAGATACTTTAACACAAGGAACGTAAGGCCCACGAGTCAACCACATAGTGGAATGTGCCCAGGCCTTTGTTAATAATTAGACCCAAGTTCAAGTCCTGGGTTCTAAGACTGTCAGCTGTGTAGCCTTTGGTAAATACTTTCTCTCAGCCTTGGTTTCTCCTCTGCTAAATACTGTAATGTTAGTATCTAACTCAGAGGTCATTGTGGGGTTAAATACCTTATGCAAAAGTACCTGGGTCCACCCTAGCATATGGTATGTGTTCAGTAAATACCTGTTCTTTTTCTAATATGCTTTTTTTTTCAAATTCCTAACTTGAAAAAGTTTAGACGGTTTAGAAGTAATAGAATAGCTACACAAAAAAGAATCCATCAAATTTTCTCTGGAGGACTCTATTAAGGTTCCCCAGAATGTAGACAGCCTTTGATATGGCAACTTAAAGACAGCTCAGAATTTATGAGTGGAAGCAGTGAGTCCATTTCTTCCCTCCTTGCTTATTACACAGGGACTCCCCTTCTCCGAACTTATATGACTTAGATCTATTCATGCAGTCTATAGTCTTAGATCTGTAAGTGCAGTGTGGTATATGTATAAGAAAAATGAAGTGCATAAACTTTAGATTCAGAAAGAATGGGTTTGAATCCTGAGTCTTGTGCTTGTTAGCTATGTCCTTAGTCAAATTATTTAACTTGTTGGTTTTCTCATATAGAAGGGGGACAGTAATAACAATTAAAATAGAGGTAAAGATTAAAGTGACATATGTAAAGTTCCAGGCACACGGTGAGAGGCTAATAAATGGCCACTATGACTACTCAGCCTGCCACGTCATAAAGCTGATGTTCTGTGCAGAGGAAAAGAAACTTCATCAATAGTAAGAGCCGCATCTATCAGGAGAAAGCTGTCAGTCTCTGAAGCATGTTTTTTTTCAAGCCCAGAGAGACTCTACTTCACCACCTTATCTTGCCCAAGGCTCCAAGCGTATGTTCCTGATGCTTCTTTAAATCCCCAAAGTGCCAAGGCATGCCTGATATATTTGACATTCTGTAAATACTAATGAATGATGACTTTTTTGTGGTGAAATGCACCCCACTTTCACTGTTCCTTTTGGATTTGCACTTACTTGGGTACTTGTGGATGATTCTGAAGAGCTGGTTGTTCACATCTGTCTCCGTTATGTGGCAGACATATTTCTCATTTAACTTGACAGGGTATTTCAGGATGGAGAACACCCTGTAGAAGCCATTCATCTGCTCCTCCAGGATTTCCACGATGCTGTGGTTGCTCAAGACCCTCTCTGTCCGGTCCAGCCATGTCACAATGAGCGTGAGGTACCAGTCCTTTGAGATGCATGTGGCCACATCCTCATGATCAGTCCTGTCAAACTGCACCTGGGGCATTTCAGAGTCTGATTGGAAAAAATAACAAAACAATTAGTTCCTTTTTTATTTCAGCCCCAAGAGGCTCAGGCTAGCAGAAAACATGCTCTCGCTTTTTACATTAACCCCTTATGTAGGCAATATATCTTGAGGTTCACTGTAGTTAAAATTTTGATCCAAGCATAGTAAGAGAAGAACAGGATACATGTATGATCCTGCCTTTCAGTTCTCATCTATCACTGCTGCCTTTATTTTTTTGGAATCTTCCCCTCTTTGAGTGGATTCATTCCAGATTCACCACTCAACTCCAGATACCCTGCTGGGAACCACAGAAGATAACGAATTATTCTCACCACCACCACCTTCTCATGTCTTCCAACTCTTATCCTGGAGGAATTCTGCCATGCCTTCCCCAATCCCTGAAAGTCTCTGATGGAGAAAAAGCTCTTCATGCAATCCTGTGAAGGGTAAGGATCCCTGGATCACTTTGGAGATCCACTGATCCAGTCCAACCTACATTTTAATAGTGAGAAAAGTGAAGCCTAGAAAAGCTAGATGAGTTACTCAAAGTCATCCAAAATTAGAATATGGGCCTCCTGACTCCCAATGCAGGGCTCTTCTCACTAAACCACATGTCACATCTCAGCGTTTTCATGTAAGACTGTTATCTCATATTTTGATTTTTCAGTGTTACAACCTGTTTGGAGAGTTTTTGATAGACCAGTGCTTGTTGTTGTGGTGGTTGTTGTTGTTGTTGTTAATGTTTTATTTGTCTGTGTGAATGAATGATGTATACAGGTATAGATACAGCATCTTTTGCTCAGGGCAATATTTTAACTAAGATGAATTGACATGATGTGAATAAGAAGAACTGATAATAATTTGAGTAAAAGGGGAAAAGTGAGAGAACTAGATAAGTTGTCACTGTTATAACTTATGAATAGAGACAGAGCTTGAAATCAAGTTCACTCAATAAATTCCCTTACCTTCTACTGTTAGCTTAATTGTACTTTCACCTCTTCCATCTGGTGTGATGGCTGAGCACTTGTAGATAGCTTCATCCATGAAATCCACATTTCTTAGTAAAAGTGATAGAGTCCCCTCAGAAATTTCAGCCTGGTCCACAGATACTCTTCCCTCATACAAGGAATTTGATCTTCTAGTTGCTCTGTGTTATTGTGAAACTGATAAGCCAACTTTGAGAAAACTTCAAAAAAATCATAGTACTTGAAAAGGAGGTAATATTCTTTATTATCCTCTACCTCATATGCCTCTTTGATGTCTTCTCTTTCCCAAGAAAACTCAAGATTTTCGGTGCCCTTCACAAAGGAGAAATGACAGGAGAGGGTAACATCAGTGAATGGATGGGCCCGCAGCTCCTCTGTAGACACCAAGAATGTCAAAGAAGAAATGAAGTTAATAAAGACCAATCAGCACTGCATCAGGTAAGATTTAATAAGCGATAAAAGTAATCACTCTATCTATTTCATGCATAAGGGATTTAGTACAGAGAACTAGACACTTAGAAAATCATTGGAAGGCTGAAGAAATGAGCCCAAAGAAGGGCATGGAAGGTGAGATGTGTAATACGTGTGTCTGTCCTCCCCCACATTATGCTAGGCTCAACAACACTGCAGTACTGGTCTTCTGGAAGAACAGTTGCCTCTGCCTTATCAAGAAGGTGGTGATGCAGGAAGTCATCACCACGGGTGTTGCTTCCATAGCCAATCTGCACCTTCTAGATTGCACTGGCCAAAGAAAGGATGCCTCATGCACTATAACCTTTCTCCCCACTTCAATCAGTTGCCATTTAATTCTTGAGAAAATATATCTGATTGGCAGACTCTAAGTCATTCCCAGAACCCTAACTGCAAAGGAATCTTGGAAATATGTTTTACTCTCCAGTTTCAGCAATCCAGGAATGCACATCAGAAAGGAAGAAAAAGATGTTCAGTAAGTAAGTCTATTCTACCTGCCACAAATATCTACCAATCTGGGCAGAGCTATCAATAGCAGGACCTGAGGGCTATAGGGAATATAGCCATGCACTATATATATTCATAGAATAATGACATGGAATAGAATGCTGATGTGTTATATTTGCAAGAAAGCTTACAGATCCTCCGATTCAATGTTTTTGAACTATTTTTCCCAAAGCCCACCTCATAGGTTGCCACTGATGACCAGGTGAAGACCAAATCAGTGAGATCTCCACTCCCCTAATACTTCAATCAGAACAATCCCTCCCTAGTTTACTTTAAAAATTAGGCTTCCAAATCGAATTCTTCTGTAAAATGTCACTGCTACTAAAAGACAAAACTGATTCCCAGGAAGCAAAATTGCTTAAGATCACAAAGTAAGATACTAGTACCACTGCAAAAAGAAACAAGACCTCTCAGAGTTTAAAAAGAACCATTAGGGTCGTGGTTACCAAACTTTTGAACATAAAAGACTAATTAAATTCTCAGCTTGAGTAAGAGAGAATAATGAGACTTAAACATTATGAAAATATGGACTCCAATAGGAAGGCAATTTTTTTCCTCCCAGAGACAATATGCAGGTGACAAACAAGCAGTGGAAAGGCAGAAGAGTTGGTCAGTGTGAGCCTAAATAAGACTACTGTTTGATATTTCATCTCACCTCATTATATCAAATAAGGTGAGATGAAATAGAAGACAAAATAGGTTATGCACCAAGAGCAAATTCAAATGGTAAGTTAGTAGACAAGGAAGCTTCCAAGCCATCAGCCCAGCAAAGAACAGCCTAAGAGACGTGTAATAGAGAACATTCCAGATGAATGACAGATACAATCTGCTCATTCCAATAGTGATAACCACGTGGCTGTTGATGGGGGTGCCCAGATATTTGGTCAAACATTATTCTGAATGTGTCTATGAGGGTGTGTCTGGATAAGATTAAAATTTGAGTGGACAGACTGAGTAAAACAGATTGTCTTCCCTAATGTAGGTGCCCTCATCTAATCAGTTGAAATTCTAAATAGAACAAAAAAGCCAACCTTCCTTCAAGTAAGAGGGAACTCTTGCTTTTACTGCTTGAGCAGTCTTTTCCTGCCTTCAGACTCAGACTAGAACTATTCCATAGACTGTTCTGCACCTCCAGCTCGCTGACTGCAGACCTTGGGACTTCTCAACCTCCACAAGCACACCTGCATGACCCAATTTCTTCAAAAAAAAATCAGGCTCTCTCTCTCTCTCTCCACCCCCCTGCCAACCCCCTCTCTCTCTTTTCCAGTTTGTTCTGTTTCTCTGGAGAACTCTGACTATATCCGGTAACATTTATCAAGTATTTACAATGTTCTAAACATATTCTAGGAGCTTTTCTGGCATTAATTCATTTAATCTGATACTAACACTGAGGCAGGTAATTATCCCCAATTTACTACTGAGAAAACCAAGGCACAGTGGGTGAAGTAAGTTACTCAAGGATACACAGCTAGTGAGCAGTAGAGCTGTCATTCAATGCTAGGCAGTCTGACTCCAAAGCTCTCCAACTGAAATGTGCTCTTTCGTCTCCTAATAGTAGGCACTGGTTCGAAGTTTGATGAATGAATCAGTGACTAATTAAATGAATTAATGACTACAAGACAGGCTGGAAAGGAAGCAAAGAGAAATAACTTGCATAACCTTTAGAAGGATTGATTTGCAAGTAAAAACATGAAGTGCTTTCTTGCTCAAATTATTTTTCTGAAGTGGTTATCACCAAAAAGCAGTGTTTTATAATTTTTGTGGGACTTTTTTTTTTGTAAAATCCTGGTCTGACGAATTGCAAATCCAAGTTCTAGTTCTAAGTACCCCCTTACTAATCATTTGGCATCAGGAAAGGCACTTAATCTGTCTGAGTTATAGCTTCCTTGTGTATAATTAGAATGATAACACCTGCCCGAGGTTTTAATGAAATACCATGGGATCTTACAGACTGTTTTTATATGACATGGCTCAGTCATTTTCTAGAGGGACAGGAGTAGAGTAGATGAGTGGACACTTTAGTAAGCTGTTCCCCCACCCCAATGTCTCTCACAAGAATATGTAGTTTACCCATGAGTGGTCCTTGATTCTAGCTTCTCCAGTTATACTCAGAATTTCTTGCTACAGTTGTACCCTTTCTGGCCCAAGGGAAGGGGTCTCAAACTCAGGGTTGGGCTCTAGCCAATGCATCATGAAACACAACTTCCTGCTGATGTAACTGGTATAAAAGACAATTTCTAACTGATATGTCTGCAGATGGCCCTGCTTGAATCTGAGTAGCTCCTTTGTCTATTTCAATCTGTGTTATTTCTAAACCATGTGTGTTTAGCTTCCCAAGCCTTAAGAGGCCGAGGCAAAAGCTCAGAAAAAGGTTAATATTGTAGGAAAACACTTAGAAAAATGTAGAAAGATACTGTCTAAAGCATCTGCCATGGTCCTAGCACATCGTATTAAGTTCTTAATATTGCTACAAAATGTGAGATTAGAATCAACAGATCATTCTCTTTCTTGCCTACATACATACCTATTCCTTTATTTGGTTGAGTTTTTCCTAACTATGAGTGGATTACCACCTTACTTTGCTTACTGCTCTCCTCTACCTGCACACACACACACACCCACAGCCAGCCCCCCTGCCCTCCTCCCCACCACACACACACACACACACACACACAGAATAATAAAACATCAAGAGAAAAGAGCCACCAAATGTAACCTGGGTTGACCAGGCCTTGTACTAACTCCTGAGTTGAACTCTGGAGCCTGAGGATGCCTTCAAGTTGCTGCCACCTTTAAGGGACTGACAGAACTGCTGCAGGTCTCTGGAAGATGGCATAAGCCTGAAGACTATAAATGTGTTTGATCACTTTATGGAGTAGTTATACAGCCAGATTTGGGATACACAGTATTTTTTTAAAAAACTTTCGCTTATGGACTTTTGGTTAGCTGAACCATATTAACATTTCCAACATCTGTATATTGTTTGTCACCAAGAGATGTGAAGATTTGAGTACAAAAAGACTTACATAAACCCTTTGTTGACTGCCCATCCAGATTTTCAGGACAGACCTGATTTCAAATATTTTGGATGCTACACTATAAATTGGCATTTGTCAGAGTCACTTGAAAGTGGGCGTCTAGTATTGTTTTCTTTGGTTTGGTTGGGAAGTTCACACTATAGATACGACTGAGATTAGTCATTCAGATATAGCTTCAAATGGACAAACCAAATTGGGGGGTGGGGTGGAAGTTTTTCTCGTTTAAAAAAAGAAAGCAGAATAAACAATAATGATTTATAATATGTCTGTTATTTTCTCCCATCTGCTCTTAACCATTTCCTATGAAGTAAATATAGATTTTTAAAATAAATATAATTTTTTGCTGTAAAAAATAAATTTGTTATTTTCATTTAACAAATGAAAAGAATGAGGTTCAGAGAGATTATGTCGTTTATCTCCAAACAAATGTTTTCCTCACTATCCCCAAAGCTATTTCATAAATGCCCACAAAGTTTTTTGAAAAATGACTCACCTGCACTGTGAAGAAGTATGTTAGCAGTCACCAAAAAGAAGGACATTTTGTAAGGAACAAAATGAAAGGCAGAAAATTTGCTTCAGCCAAGAAAGTATGGGGTAGCATAACCATGGAACTACCTGCCACTGGGACCCAGGATGGCCCTCACAGACACCCCCTTTAGATTCCATGCCCACCAGTGCACCTTTAGTAGGCAGGCTTCCAGCACCTCAGTACCCCATGTGGGAATGTCTACTGAGTCAAGTTCACACAGGCTAATCCTGTGCAGGTTTGTTTGTTTTGCTGTATGAACCAGGAGCTCTCTTTCTATAATATGAAAATCTGCCTAAGTCACAGTTGAAGTCATTTGGATCTGAAGTCAGCCCTGAAGATATATGAGGGACAAAAGACAGTTTCCTATGCTTCCCAAGCCATGTTCACTGGCCTTTCTGGATGTTGCTGGTGCAAGTCCAAAGTGGAGGACATTTAACTAGTAGATATACAAGTGTATCTTAGAAGTCATGGTGCAATGCTTCCCAAATGGAGAAAAATAACCAAGAGACAGTACTAAATGAGTCTGCCCAACCAGGGCCGTAGTTTAATAGGAATGGCATTAACAAGCTTAGGATAGCTTTGGAAGGGGTAGAAGAAAGGAATTAGGAACTCTCAGCTCTTTCAAGAAACTCTGACACAAATGCACATCTACATACAGGTAAAGCCACCGATTCTCACAGAATCCAGCCTCCCTCTCTGGCCTCATCTCTCACTATTCCCCCGCACTTTACGTCCCACCTACCATCCCAAAGTTGTGGTGCTGTCCAAATCCTCCGTGCCTGGCACATCCCTTATCACCACTGCCTTCATCCACTCCCCAGCTACTCACTTATTCATAACTCTGCCCAAGGCTGGGCTCCGTGGCTCATGCCTATAATCCCAGCATTTTGGAAGGCTGAAGCAGGCAGATCACTTGAGGCCAGGAATCTGAGATCAGCCTGGCCAACACAGCAAACCCCGTCTCTAATAAAAATACAAAAAATTAGCTGGGCCGTGGTGGTGCACGCCTGTAATCCCAGCTACTCGGGTGGCTAAAGCATGAAAATTGCTTGAACCCGGTAGGCAGAGGTTGCAGTAAGCCAAGATCGTGCCACTGCACTCCAGCATGGGTGACACAGCGAGACCCTGTCTCAAAAAAACAAAACAAAACAAAACAAAACAAAAAAACAACTCTGCCCAAGTAGCACTTCTCAAGCCCTCCCAGACCCATATGCAGTTCATCATTCCTTCTTCTTTATTTTTAACATACTTTTATTGCTGCATGAATCACACTGCATGACAATTATTTCTTTACTTCTTCTTTGGCCCCTCACTATTTCCAAGAAAACAAAGGTAACATAATCGTACTCTCTCAGCATATGTTTGTTTCTCCTCTTCTTCCTGTTATCTATTTAGGATTTAAAAAAAATCTGCTACAGTCCTTCAAGTCTATGATACATCATAATAATAGCAACTTTACATCAAATGTTTACAAATGCCAAATTTCATCTATAAAATGAGACTATAAAGTAGGTACTACTATTATCTTCATTTTATAAGTGAGAAACAAAGGCAGAGGGAAAATAAATAATTCATCCAGGTTACGCAGAGACAAGACTCTCACTCTGTAGGTTAGCTGAAGCCTGTACATTCCACCTAAACTCTGACCTGACAAACCTCTGCTACGTCACCCGCACACCATGGGAAGCCACATCACCCAGGGCATCCACCAAAACAGGACGCTCATGGGCTGATGAAGCAGATGACTTTCAGAATATTATAGGAACTCTCTTTCTAAAGCCTATTAGACACTGAAAAATATGTGCTCTGTGGGTTGAACAGTAACAGATACAGAAATCTTCAGAAGAAAACAAGGACAAAGGAGTAGCCATTCCAGCCAATGACCAAATAAAGCATTTCTGCGTTCAGTGGGACAAGTGGTAAGATTCTTTGTCAAGTCTATATACTCTATATGAATCTGATCAGTGATTGACATCATCTTCTGATTTAGAAAATATCTCTTCATGGTACATGTAGTAAAATATTTTAAAGACGTATCTAAAATAATATAAAATTTAAAAGATAATGTGGCAGATAGCAGCTACTAGAGCTACAGGTCTTTTTTTTTTTTTTTTTTTTTTTGAAACAGAGTCTTGCTCTGTTGCCCAGGCTGGAGTGCAGTGGCACAGTTGCGGCTCACTGCAACCTCCATCTCCAGGGTTCAAGTGATTCTCCTGCCTTGGCCTCCTCAGTAGCTGGGATTACAGGTGTATGCCACCACGCCCAGCTAATTTTTGTAATTTTTAGTAGAGATGTGGTTTCCCCATGTTGCCCAAGCTGGTCTTGAACTCCTGGCTCAAGTGATCTGCCCGCCTCAGCCTCCCAAAGTGCTGGGATTATAGGCACAAACCACCACGCCCAGCCTATCATTAATAGAGACAGAGACTATAGTCAAACGTCATGGGGAAAAAGATTGTAGAAATATAACATCTTTTCGATTCAGTAAAACTTTATTACTATTTCTAAGATATATAAGTTTTTCGGCCGGGTGCAGTGACTCACGCCTGTAATCCCAACACTTCAGGAGGTCAAGGTGGGTGGATCACCTGAGATCAGAGGTTTGAGACCAGCCTGGCCAACACGGTGAAACCCCGTCTCTACTAAAAATACAAAAAATTAGCTGGGTGTGGTGCTGCATGCCTGTAATCCCAGCTACTCAGGAGGCTGAGGCAGGAGAATCACTTGAACCCAGGAGGCAGAGGTTGCAGTGAGCCAAGATCGTGCCATTGTACTCCCTCCTGGGCAACAAGGGCAAAACTCTGTCTCAAAAACAAAAACAAACAAACAAAAAAAAAACAGGCCATGCATGGTGGCTCACGCCTGTAATCCCAGCACTTTGGGAGTTTGAGGCGGGTGGATCACGAGGTCAAGAGATTGAGACCATCCTGGCCAACATGGTGAAACCTCATCTCTACTAAAAATACAAAAATTAGCTGGGAGTGGTGGCACGCACCTGTAGTCCCAGCTACTTGGGAAGCTGAGGCAGAAGAATCGCTTGAACCAGGGAGGCAGAGGTTGCAGTAAGCCGAGATCGTGCCACTGCACTCCAGCCTGGTGACAGAGTGAGACTCTGTCTAAAAAAAAAAAAAAAACAAAAAACTTTTTCATCATTCTGAAAGACATAAATCCTAAAGCCTTTCTAATTCCCCCACCCCAGTCAGTTATAATCTTTGCTCCTCAGCACTTGCACTACATTTGCTATTGTTACATGACACTCTCGTTTAAAAAAGCTTATTTTTAATTATCCTAATAGTAGCACAGTTTCACTGTAAATAATTTTTTGAAAAAATAGAAAAGAATAAAGAACATTAAAATCCCTCTTAATTCATCACCCAGACCGCCACTACTACCATTTTAGAGTATTCCAGTTTTTTACATGTGTACTTTTTCAGAAAACTCAATTTGTATATACAGTTTAGTGACTAGTTTAATTTTCCTCATGACACTATTTTGTGAGTATTTCTCCTTCATTAAATATTCTTATAGCCTGGTCTACTTTGTCTTGCAGTTATTTATATGCCTATCTAATCAGCCCTGCTAGACCATAAGTTCCCTAAGCGCATGGCTAGGTCCTCTTTGTCTTTCATATGTTCATCATGGTGTTCTACAAGTTGTAGGCACCCAATAAGTATTTGTTGAATTAACTGAATTGAATTGAATTTGGTGTAAGATTCTTATGAAGTTTCACTTTATAACAGGAACAAGAGGCCGGGCGTGGTGACTCACACCTGTAATCCCAGCACTTTGGGAGGCCGAGGCAGATGGATCACCTGAGATCAGGAGTTTGAGACCAGCCTGGCCAACAAGGTGAAACCCCATCTCTACTAAAAATACAAAAAATTAGCCAGGCACGCATGGTGGCGGGCTCCTGTAATCCCAGCTACTCGGGAGGCTGAGGCAGGAGAATTGCTTGAACCCGGGAGGTGGAGGTTGCAGTGAGCCCAGATTGCACCACTGCACTCCAACCTGGGCAATAAGAGTTAAACTCCATCTCAAAAAAAACAAAACAAAACAAAAACAAGGAACAAGAAAAAAGAAAAACAACAAAGACAGAAAAAAAATCATAAACTACTAAAGACAAGTATAAACTATCCCAAAACAGAAAATTCTAGCAGTGCACACAGATTTTGCATTGTACCCTTTTCACCTCTGGTTTGTAGAAAAACAATGAGAACTCTAATGAACCAGCTCTAGGTGGCAACAAAGTGTAAAGGGAATGTAGATACCTCAACACTTCAGTCACATTGTCAGTCATTTGACTCTCCAGTTTACAAACACAGTCAACAATTTCTCCCCAATAAATAGTCTCTCTATCAAAAGAGCTTACCTGTATTACAGCTGGTTCCTCTGATCCACCAGGTGAGAAGCAAGTGAGGTGGAATCAGCATGTCTTTGAAGGGACACTTGTTGCTGTCCCCAGGGAAAGTGCTTGGTGATACTGTTATTACCAAATTGTTGCTACAAAAGCTCAGCAAAGAGCTCCATGAGACTTAATATTTCAATGGCTGTATTTGTTAGGTAAAAAAAAGTGTTTGCAAGGTATTATGGGAGAAGAATGGAACAAAAGGAACTCCATAATTTTTCAATGTTGGGGAATTATTCTGCACCTATTTTTTCAAAGTAACATATTTGAAGAATAAATAACAGGGGAATAATGCTCACTATACAACTTTTGGTAAAAAAATTAAGATATAAAACTTAATATACATATACATATATGTATGATTTCAACTTTGTGGGAAGAAATATGTACATACAGGAAAAGAAAGAAATACGCCAAAATGTAAACCATAGTTGTTTCTGGATGGTGAGAGTGTGTGTGATTTCAGTTGTTTTCCTTTCATATCTCTGAAATTTCTAAAGTGACCTTTTACATTTACATTACAATAAATACTTTGTAACTGGAAAAATTAAGAAATGAAAAGAATGACTTTATACACATAATGTGGTACAGTGAGCGACAGTACAGGAAGGAGAGAGTGAGATTTGTTCTTTACTCTCTACCTCTTAGGGATAAGCATGGTTTGTATCTCCTATTTGAAGCCTTCTCCATTACCCTTGAGGCTCAAGTTCAGTAGTGGCCAATTCTTTATTACGGAACCCTTCTCTCTCCAACCCCACAGCACATGGGTTACATCTGGGTCTAAGCTGGGTTGACCTAGTCCTGACACTCAGCACAGTCCAGGTAAATGATAGAGAAGGGTTTGAAGGAACATTTCCCCTGGTAAAGAGACTTACTACAACAGGGTAAATAAGAAGAAGACAAGAATAGGACACCTGTTGCTGGGAGTGGGTGCCAGAGGCAGCTTCTCCCTAAGTTCCTCACCCCATCAGACTATGAATGAAGCAGTTAGTTCCTGGTTTTGCGTCTCTAGAACTTCTCAGTTTCTCTAATCACTTTTAGTGGGTGAGTGAAGGAAACAACTATGCAGTTTCAAAATAAAGCTATATCCATTAACACAACCTGTTGAAGAATTTTTGTTTTGGTTTTGTTTTTGTTTAGCCCCAACAGCATCTACTATAATTTTTTTAACATAGTAGGCTCTCAAGAAAACAACTGGAATATAATGGAATGAAATAATTATGACCAGTTTGTGTCACTTCTCGAATTCATGCTATGGGGGCTAAGGCTTGACTTACATTTGACTTTCACCTGAAGCAGAGGAGGAATATCTTGATGCTAGCACAGTATTGAGAAACCATGAGGAATACTTTGTACTCATATACAAGACTATTTCTACAGGTGCCACAATCCACAGACTCTACCAAGCCTTGCAGTCTTTGTGAAAAGACTGCAAGGCTAATAAGGAAACATGAGCTATTAAGGAAATGGGATCTAGAGCTTCCAGTGAGGGCAGAATCAGAGGTGATCTCCTATCTAGTATTCATACCTCTTTCTCCAAGGCCTAGACAAACCTATCATTTCAAAGTCTACTACTCTTCCTCCATACTGTATCTTAACAGTACACCTTAGATTTTTGGGGGCAAAGTTAAACTTTTAAATATTTTCTCCCATAATTATCTAAAGCATATCAATACTTGTCTATTCTAACCACCAGCACTAAGCATGCCAGCCAAACCAGACCCCTTACTATTTCCCAAATATATGCTATAATTTTCTCCTTCTTTTTGCTATGCTTTCTAAGAAATATTTTTCTTCTTTCCTTCAATTTTGTATATTTCATCCCAGATCTATCCAAATCCCATTGTCCTCTGAAAGCTACCCTAACTGTGGTAGCCTAAATGGTCTTTTTCCTCTGAACTTTGATAGCTTTTGGTTATGTTTCTGTATGAGTTACCAAATGTTATTTTATATTTTAGTTACTTTGGGTTCATGTTTTTAAAAATAACTTTATTGATATATACTTTACATATTTTCCTATCATACAATTTACTTAAAGTGTATAGTTCAATGATTTTTTAGTAGTATATTCATAGTTGTACAACCATCACCACAATGAATTTTAGAACAATTTCATCCTGCCAAAAAGAAACCCTGTACTCATTAGCAACCACTACCCATTCTCCCTTCCCTCTAGCTCTTGGCAACCACTAATCTACTTTCCATCTCTACAGATTTGCCTATTTTGGAGGATTTCATATAAATAGAATCATACAGTAGGTGTTCTTTTATGACTGGTTTCTTTCACTTATGTGTCAGAATAACATTTCCAATATTCATCCATGTTGTAACATGTATCAGCACTTCATTTCTTTTTGATGCTGAATAATGTTCTATTGTATGTAAATACCACATTTTATTTATACTTCATCAGTTGGTAGAGATTTGGTTTGATTCTATTTTTTGACTAAGATGAAAAATGCTATTATGAACATTCATGTGTAAGTTTTTGTGACGACGTATGTTTTCATTTCTCTTGGGTATATATCTGGGAGTAGAACTGCTGGGTCATGTGGTAACTACTTTTTTTAACCTTATGAAGAACAGCCAGACTATTTTCCAAAGTGGCTGCACCACTTTTTCATCCCCAGTATTGGTCTATAAAGGTTCCAATTTCTCTACATCTGCACCATCACTTATTAGCTGTCTTTTATATTTTAGCCATCTTAGTGGGTATGAGTAGTAGCTCACTGTGATTTTAATTTGTATTTCCCTGATGGCTAATGATGTTGATCATCTTTTCATGTGCTTATCAGTGATTTTTATATCTTTTTTGGAGAAATGTCTATTCAGATCTGTTGCCCTTTTTAACTTGGATTTCTTTATAGGTTCACGTTTAATCTCTGTTACCATACAATAAATTTCTTGAAGGCAGTGATTGTATTTGAACAAAATCATGAACATTCTACTCTGTTGTTATCCAGCACACCATAAATATGTGACTTGGCAAGTTAGTTAATTTTCCCACATCTCGGTTTTCTTGTCTGAAGAATGATGATAATAATATGTACCTTATAGAAGGGATGTGAGGATTAAATAAAAATAATGACTACAGAGCCCCTGGGACAGTGCCTGGCACTTATAAAATAACCAATAAACATTACCTATTATTCTTACTAGTTTTTATACCTTGCAATATATAGTACAGTTTCTTACACACAGTAGGTACTCAGTGTCTATCTGTGAATGAATTAATTAGGGATTAAAATTATTTTAGCTCATTTATAGTTGTAGTTATGACTAGCTATCTATGAAAAGGTCAAACAAGCCAATATGGAACCAACATAGGCTGAGCAAGTGGATAAAATTTAAAGGATAGTTACTTCAACTCCCAAAACAATCAATAAGGAAAACACCGCACCAGGTCTAAGATAAAACCCTAAATGGAGTGAATTCAATGGGAGCAGCCATGAAGATGCTTTTATAGCTCTAACAAATGCTTAGTCAAAGACTCCAAAGATATCCAAAGATGTCATGTCATTATTTGAATCTTCAAAATAAAAGAGCCTAAACTTCAATAAAGAAGCCTGGAGACATATTTAAGGAGACATTTTAATCTATCAATTCTACAGAATAGCAAACTGTGGCAGAGGAGGAACTGCTGAAAATCAAACTGCTAGACCTTATATCACAAAACTGACTAAAGACTTACTCTTGGCCCCTATAAATAGAGAAGCCAACTCCTCCTCAGGATCGAGTGAAAGTCTATAGCTCCCTCTACTTTCAATGCTGCCCTAAACATAGAGTAACTGGTTTTTTGAGATTTGGACAATTGGCAGGAAGATGGCAGAACTTTAAACCATCCTAGGCCAATATGGATAAACCAGACTGAGAGGGATTTAGCGGTGGAAATAAATCAAAACCTTGCATGCTAGCCTAAGCAACTGGCCTTCATCTGATAAGCAATGAGGAAACATGGGGTAAAGGCAGGAGGAAAAGAGACGGACTGAAATCATGAAAGCAGTGCTTTAGAAAGGACAGTCTGAAACAGAGGTGGCTAAAATAAAGGTAGGAGTGGGTTTAGGAGGCATGAGGTCCTGATATACCTTGAAGACAAAAAAGACAATAAGCCTAAATCTTGGGCAAGAGAGTTCAGACCAACCTCCCAAATACTAATCCCTAAGACACAGAATGGCCCAGAGCAGAGGACCATGGTTTATGTAGGAAATTGTGAAATCATGAGTAAAGACTGTTCTCAACTTTGTTTTTCTACCCTGATCATGATATAACAAGTGGCAGAGAGCAATAGTTATTACAGCTATTACAGCTAATAATAATAATTGCCACTACTTACAGCTAATAATAATTGCTAATACAGCTAATAATAATAACTACTATTACAGCTAATAATAATTGCCACTACTTACAGAGTATTGACTTTGTGCTAGGTACTATGCTAAGCACTTCAGATTTACACCTTACAATGACCCTATGAAACAGATAATATACTTTATAATACAGATGATGAAATCAAGCCTTACAGAAATCAAGTAATAAAATCCAGATTAAATAAGAGAAATCTGATTTCCAGAGGTGGGTTTTAAAACCTGTATCTTATAAAAACCAAAGCCCACTCTTTTAACTGCATCAGTATGCTGCCTCCTAACTAGAATGGCTTATGAAAGGATTCTCTACTTAGATTATTTCTTGTTTTTTCTGCAGTCAGTAGGTCAATAGGGCCTATCTAAGTAAGGTATGTCAAAAACTATTCATGCATTTATTTCATTCACTTACTATTTACTGCCTACGATGTCTTGGAGGATACCATGGCAAACAGATGCAGTTCCTGCCTTCAGGAAGCCTAGACAGGGTAGCTGAAGGAAGAGGACAATTCATTTGGCCTCCTAAACGTCCAATACTATTCCAGTCAAGAGATTTATTTTGAAATGTATTCAATTTGGCCAAGCATGACATAATGGTGAAGTTCTGATAAGTGGACAAACAGGCCATGTACTTTCCCAGTTCCCTGTAACCCATGTTCCTTTCCCTATGTAACATATTCTGTTGTCTCCTCTGTCCTTTACCTTCTCCAGTGCCCCCACTCCCCTCTCAGCCATCTCTTTCAGCTAGCCACAGATGAACCCCATCACTGTGGGGGTTCATAAGCCACCATAGCTCTTTTACCTCCCAGAAAGTTTTCAGTATTCTCCACGCTGACTGGATGGTTTCAAGGGCCACTGTAGGATTGGGGATGCTGCTTCATTTAAACCCATCTGGCTGCAGTGAAAAGAGATACATCCATGTTAGCTAAGCGAGAGAAGGGTTATTATACTGGGCAGTAAGGAGATGCTCACATTTAATCCAGCTGTTAACAAGTTGGCCTCAGTGAAGCTGCACCGGTGCGTTACTCTGGTTATAAGGCAGTCCTAGATTTCAGCAGCAATATTTTATGAATCTTTGCACTTATGTTCCACAATTGACAAAAAATTAGCAGCACTCCCCATGTCTGCTTCTTTCTGATTCAACTGTGATTTCTTTCTGATGTGCCACCAACTGCAATTTCCCTCTGGGTTCTTTGGATTAAATTCCTGGGAGAGTGAGAAAAAAAATCACCTCTGCTTCTGTTTGGGCAGTGCCTTATAAGTAAGTGATAGGCCACCAGGCAGTCTGTTGATGGGCTTACCTTGGTCAGATGTCTACTATGGCTCCAATCAACATAGGTTCTAAAGCGAGGTCATATGATACAAGGATGGCACCCCAAATTATGTTTGGTTCAGGTGCCTTTGCTCCAATTTTGTGTATGAAGCCCACAAAACCCCCAATCCTTAAGACAAGTGCCGTATAATTCCAACAATCACAATATTTCAAAGTACCATCAACGGATAGATGCCACTTGTAATACTGACACTATTTGCAAGATCTTATTGCTTTGAATCATAAAAACAAAAACAAAAAACTAAGCTCAAGAGAGCAATGTAGTGTAACGGAAAGAACATGGACTTTGGAGCCACACAGCCCTAAGGCTGGATTTCTAATTAGTCTTTCACTCTCTGTGATAGCAGACTTTACTCATCATTTTTGAGCTTGAGTTCCCTCATTTCTAAAATGAGGATAAACATTCTTATTCATAAAAGTAGTGATAAGTAGAATTACATTTTTTAAGGTTTGTGATAAAAGTAGGTGTTTGATAAATAAAAGCTCCTTTCCAACTAAAACTTAATATTTACAAATATATTCAGTGTTTCAAAAGATATAGAGTACCTGTACCTACTATGGACCAGGCACTGTTAGGGGATGGGTATATAATAATAAGATAGTTCTTTTCAAGGACTTTATAATTTAATCGAATTATTCAAAAAATAAGTCCACTAACTAAGAGATATATCCAACTCAGTCAATCCAAATTATTTGCAAGAAATCATGCTAGGCAATGGGGGATGGTGGTGGTGTGAGGGAGAATCCAAAAATGAATAAAGATAGTCATTCTATGTAAGTAGGAACCTACTCTAATTGGACATGAGATGTGCATTTTACACTGAAATTTAGAGTTTCCTTGCCAATAGTTTCAAAGAGCCAGAAACACAATTTTCAACTTTTAGAAAGCAGTTTCTCAGTTATCTTAGCTGCTCAATGGTCTAGTTACATTTATCCTAAATTCAACAACCAAGTAGTTGCAGACTTTATTAAATTAAAATAGTTCCGAGTACAGCGTTGCAAGCAGTAGGTTTTCAAAATTTGTCAGGTTACTCATTTCTTTACCTACACCACTTTTTTTCTACTTCCTTTCCTTTTATTCTATATAATGTGGAGTTCCCATCCTAAGAATTTTTTTCCGAACTTTCTACTAGGAAGCCTCATTTGCTATTATTGAGGTTACTTTTTTCCCTTTAATTCCATTGATTTGTAATCTTACCTCTTATTTTTTCTTGAGACAAAAAAAAAAAAAAAAAGTGCAGGGCAGTGGCACAATCATGGCTCTCTGTAACCTCTACCTCTTAGGCTGAAACAACCCTCCAAGTAGCCTGTGGAGTAGTTGGGACCACAGGCGAGCGCCACTAGGCCCGGCTAATTTTTGTATTGTTTGTAGAGACGGGGTTTCCCCATGTTGGCCAGGCTGGTCTGAAACTCCTGACCTCAGCGATCTGCTGGCCTGGGCCAAAGCGCTGGGATTACAGGCATAAGCCATGGCACCTGGCCAACTCTTATTTCTGAATTATGTTTAAATCCTTTCTTTTTCCCATTTTACATTACATTCCTATCACTTTTTAAAATCCCAGATAAATATTTTAAAGCAAAAACAAGTATTATTTTAAATATTTGTAATTTTCAGATATTAGGACTACTGTTAGAATGCTGGCTTGACCTGGCCGGGCGCGGTGGCTCACGCTTGTAATCCCAGCACTTTGGGAGGCCGAGGCGGGCGGATCACGAGGTCAGGAGATCGAGACCACGGTGAAACCCCGTCTCTACCAAAAATACAAAAAATTAGCCGGGCGTGGTGGCGGGCGCCTGTAGTCCCAGCTACTCGGAGAGGCTGAGGCAGGAGAATGGCGTGAACCCGGGAGGCGGAGGTTGCAGTGAGCCGAGATCGCGCCACTGCACTCCAGCCTGGGCGACAGAGCAAGACTCCGTCTCAAAAAAAAAAAAAAAAAAAAAAAGAATGCTGGCTTGACCCAAAATAAGGTCTGTTCTTAAAAGGACTCTTTCAAAACAGATGACTCATCAGTTTTAAAAAGCATTCCACCATTAGGTTAAACATACAAAGTACGTCCTTCTATGACTACAACTCAATCAGAAATTAAAGTTTGACTGCAGAGTAAAGGCATCGTTTCTCATACAAATAAATGACTGGCAAGAAAAAAACGACTTTCCTTTTTTAAGGAGGAAAGCAATTTAATGTCGTTGATTATACACGACCACTCAACTTTCTTATGTATAAGCTTTGTTAAAAAAAAAAGCTAAGCATTTTTTCTCATTTCTATTCATGACTTTACAAAATCATAAAATGTAATTTCAGAAAAGATTGAGTTTGGGACAAGGATGAAAAATACGTTAATTAGAATTACTAAATTAGTACCAGATCAGGATTTTCCCAAACTGTAGTTTTGACCTGCAGTACAAACTCTATGCTTTCTGAGTTTTTAAACTAACTCATTAATTTGAGCTATCTCAAATCATGCAACCGCCTCCATATCTCCCAAATTCACTCCTAGACACAACTTAGACCAAAAACCACGTATGTGCTTCTATAATTAAAACAGACAAAACGTCCTTACTTGACACACATTTCTGCCTAAAAAAAGAAAAAACTAATTCTGTGGGGCAAGTAGTGCGGGTATTACCGATATTTTGTGCACGGGGCAACTGAAATCAAACTCCTGCCCTAGAATATTTAACAGCGGAACCCCCAGTAAGGATCCGGGGGTTCTGAGGTCTAGGCCAGCTGCGTTCACATTTCGAGGTCGGCTTTGTTAATCCTCGGACTTTAAATTCCTGCGGTTTTCTGTCATGGAGGTAAATCACCACTAAATTCCTGTGTGCTCACAGAGTCCTGCAGACACGGGCCCCACTTTTAAACTGAAAAACAAGCGGAGGGCGGGAGGGGCACGTGACGCGCGAACCCTCAAGGCGAGATAACCGAACATCCTTGGGCTGTTTGCCGAGGCAGTCTTGGAGCCCTAGAATAGGTCACTAGGCTCCAGCGACTACAAGGCGCGGCCGCCGAAACCCGGTCCGGCTCAGATGACAATTTGGCAGCCTCTGGGTGTCTGCCTCAGCTCTGCGCCGCCCATGCTGCGCTCTTGCCACTCCGCGCCCCGCGCCTCGTGAGGCAGAGCCCGCCCCAGAGCGGCGCGCGCACCCCAGGGCCTCGCGTCGCGTGACTCGGCCGAGGCGCGCAGGGTTAGCGCCCGCCCGCGCCACTTCCGACTCAGCCCTAGGTTCAGGTTCCGGGGCACCGCAGACCTCCCGACCTGTGGACTGCGCGCGGCGCTGTGGGGAATCCAGCGCCACGCGCCGTGCGGTGGCCAGGATGGAGGAGGTCGGAGCGGCGGTGGTCACGGCTGGGGAGGCCGAACTGAACTGGTCCCGCCTCAGCGTGTCCACCGAGACGCTGGAGTCTGAGCTGCAGGCGCGGGGCGAGGAGCGGCGCGGCGCGCGGGAGGCGCTGCTGCGGCTGCTGCTGCCTCACAACCGTCTGGTGTCGCTGCCACGGGCGCTGGGCAGCGGCTTCCCGCACCTCCAGCTGCTGGACGTGAGCGGCAACGCGTTGACCGCGCTCGGGCCGGAGCTGCTCGCGCTGCGCGGCCTGCGCACGCTGCTGGCCAAGAACAACCGGCTCGGCGGGCCCAGTGCGCTGCCCAAGGGCCTGGCCCAGTCGCCGCTCTGCCGCAGCCTCCAGGTGCTCAACCTCAGCGGCAACTGTTTCCAGGAGGTGCCTGCCTCGCTCTTAGAGCTGCGCGCGCTGCAGACCCTGAGCCTGGGCGGCAACCAGCTGCAGAGCATCCCGGCTGAGATCGAGAACTTGCAGAGGTGAGCGGGTGTGTGCCGGAGGGTGGGGAGGCCTCGGGCGGTGTCCGGGAACCCTGGGGCGCCGGGCCTGGGCACCTCACGTTTGTCACGTAACTATTTCCAAGCTTTCTCTTTAACTGTGCGGTAGTGAGTTCTGCCCAACCATCTCAGCAAGTTGTAAGTATCTGGTATGATCGCATGTGTGACTGTTTGGTATGTTGTTTGGCTTATGCAGATTCTCGAGGCATTTTTTCTGTCTTCCTTATTGAATCTGGGGCGTGATCCGAACTGACTGGAAACTCAAAACAGATGTAAATCAGAGGTTGTCACTTCTTTGCTCAAAAGTCTTCCGTGGTTTTCCATCTCTATAGATCAAAGTACATGCCTTTGAGCATGGCATACAAGGTGCTCTGATCTAACCCTTGCTTTCCACTACATTTGCAGCTTCCTCTTCTCTGTGGCAGTACCAACTACCATTTGTGGAGTTCAGTGACCTATGCATTTTCCCACGTAGAGAAAGCAGCTTGGAGTTGCTGGTAGGCACTCAGTATGTGTTGAATGGATGCAGTGCCTCTGTACACGTGCTGTTTCCCTTGCTTAGAATGTTTCCTTCACCTGGCAGACGCCTATCATCCTTCAAAAGCTATCTCAAGTTATCATCTCTGTGATTCCTTTTTTACTACTCCCTGCACAACAATTTTTTTCTTTACTACTCCCTGCACAAAAAAGTACAGCCTATACTGTACTTTCTCTGTGCTTCATTCATCCTGCCGTTGCATTTACCTTACTGGATATAATTCCTTGTTTACAGGAGTTATCTGCTTCACCTACTAGATTATGCAGTAAATATGTTAAATTTAACTTTAGGAGGAAACAGAGAAACAGGATAATAAAAGTGCCCGGTGGGGGAGTGGGAAGTAGAGCCAAATGTATTGTACAAAACGAAAAAGAGATATCTTCCATCTGTAAGATATTTTCACACTTTATTGTATTTTCAGAGATAACAGAACGTTAAAGGTAGAAGGGACCTCAGAGTTAAGTGTAGCAAAAGAATATTTGCCTGGGAAAAAAGACCTCTTGGTGCTCCAGCCTTAGGCAAGTCACTTGTATCCTAACTGTAGCTTTCTAATCTACAAAATGAAGCATTTGGGCAAGATGTCTCTTCATTTACTCTTCAATAGATATTTATTGAATACCTGCCCCGTGTCAGGCACTGTCCCAAGTATTGGGGATACAATGGTGAACATGATCCAGGAGACAGACATTAAACAACTAACTATGAACCTCATTATTTAATTACAGTGGTTATGAGTTCTATGAAGACCTACAGAATGCCTTGAGACAAAATGACAGAGGCACATGGGAAAGCCCAGAGGCAAGAAGGGTAACTACTAAAATTCTGAAAGAAGGACATTGTACTGGAAAGTGAGCAAGAGGGAAAGTGGCATATATAAATTTGGGCAAGTCAGCCCATGCCAGGTCTTGAAGGCTATGATAAAGTTTGGATTTTATTCTAAGTGCACATGAGAGAGTTTTAAGCATGTGTCTTGTTGCTATGCAAGAATGGAGTGAGGAGAGGGTGAAGAGATAGAGATTTTGAGGGCTGGTTTGAAGGTCATTGTAGTAGGACAAGAGATGATGGTAGCTTATACCAGCTTGATACTAGGAGAAATGATAAGAAATGGAAGATTTGGAGAAAAGATTTAGAGGTAAAATTGACAGCCCTTGGTTCCTTCTAATTTTAATGTTACATAATTCCAGCCTTGGAATTTTCTTAATATACTAACAGGAACCCAAGGAAAGTATTATTTCCATCGTATGGGGAGAAAAGTAGGCAAAAATCTCATTTATTTAATACTTACAACGCAGTAGATCCTATCATAGGTGCTAACTATGCTTTTTAATACTCACAGTGATCCCATGAGATGATGTGCTCCCACTTTTCAGAGACAGAAACTGAAGCTCAGAGAAATTAAGTCACAAGATTACAAGGCTAGTAAGCATTGGAACTATATTTGACCTCTGTGGTCTGTGACTCCAAACCCTTGAATTCTGCACAGTGGCAGAGTACTAGAACCTGAATCTTTGTCGGGGGTTTGGAGGGTCATGGTTTTTTGTTTGTTTTTGTTTTTTGTTTCTTTGAGACGGAGTTTCACTCTGTTGCCCAGGCTGGAGTGCAGTGGCATGATCTGGGCTCACTGCAATCTCCGCCTCCTGGGTTCAAGTGATGCTCTTGCCTCAGCCTCCCAAGTATCTGCGACCACAGGAGCGTGCCATCACGCCGGCTAATTTTTGTATTTTTGGTAGAGACAGAGTTTCACCATGTTGGCCAGGCTGGTCTCAAACTTCTGACCTCAAGTGATCCACCCACTTCTGCCTCCCAAAGTGTTGAGATTACAGGCATAAGCCACTGCACCCAGCCTAGAACTTGACTTCTGTACTGTTGGATTTGTGATCAGGAGGATTTGTCAAAGTCATTCACATAGTTGACTGATCTTCTGACTCAATTTTCTGGGCTAATAACCGTGCTATCTGTGTTTATGGTTCATTGTGCCTTTGACATCAATAATGTATAATATCTTTAACGTCACTGTTTTCATTTTTCAGTTGCGTGCTTTAGTTCTCTTTACTGCTAATAATCGGTAAAGGTTTAGGCTATGCTCCACATGTAAACTCTGATTGACTGTAGGTTAAAAGGGTTGTGTAGAAATATACTCTGAGCTAGAAAAAGCCTTGGCAATGACCCGATTCGTCCCCTTCTATTTACAGATGAGGAAACAGATTTATTATCAGTGCTTTGCTTGAGGCTAGTTAGTGACAAGTGAGAGTTATATGGTTCAGCCTTCAAACACTGCTAACTATTCACTACTAATATGATGCATTAAAGTTTCAAAAATGTAGAGGTGGAGGTTTAGTCTCTTAAACTACCTGTCCGAGAACACCATCTTCTCTAAGAAAATACGTGGATCCTCTAGACTTCATTGGTTACCTTGATTTATATTGATACTATGTATGCCATGCTGCTTTTTAAACCAGATCTAGTATTTTGGCACATTAAGAAGATATGTGTCCTCTGTGAGAGCAATTATTAAAATAGTACAGACTATATAATCCATGAAAACTCCCTCACTCCTTCCACTCTTCATCATTTAAGGAAGGAATAACAAATGAATACTCATGGCTTAATTGGTGTCATTGACCTCTCCAGATTTAGCAAGGTATCTATGTTTTCTATACCCTATTGATTGTTTCCCCTCGTGGCAAAGTCTTTTTTTTTTTTTTTAACGTTTTCTGAAGGATCACTTTCAAAGTATAACAAATAAGTAGATGCTGAAAATCTTACTTATTTTTATGATTAACTTCATTCCCCTGGAGTAAATTAGGCGATCAATGTGAACCATGTGGTTGTGGATGTAGATACATCCCATCAAAATGTGGTTTTTCTTCAGCAAATAAATATAATTGTTTGGCTATAGTATATGGGCAGATTTGTTTTTGTTACATAATGCTGAAAAAGTAGGTATAATTCATATTCTGACTTATTTTTCTGAATCACACCTTTTATTCTTCTCAGTTAGCTTAGACATTAATTGAGGAAGAGCTTAATAGCTTATCACTCAATGGCCAATAGACTTTATTTAAGTAAACAAAAGCTTCAGGATTGTTTGGCAAATCCAGTATGCTAGATATTTGGAGAGTAGGTTTGAGCACAACTGAGTTTCATTGGTACTTTTCTAAAATCTTTTCTTCTTAAGTAATGCCTTCCTTTTTCTGTTCATGATGCCTCTCACCATCTGTTTGATGTGGTTTTGAAAGATTGAGATAGGAGGGTGTGACAAAACAAAAGCTAAAAGTTAATGCTCTCAAATGTTTTGAAGTTAGTGTACAATAGGTTGATATCTTAGGAGATAGATGGCTCAACCAGATGATAGAATGCAGTAAAGTTTAATGAAAACGCTTTTCCACATTTAGAGTCACATACTGAGTTTGTCACTGGCTCTCAACATCGTCCCTCTGACTTTTTTTATTGCCTTAATTTGGGGCAAGTATCAAGAGATGATGCATCTATTTGTGTGTTTACCTTAAAATCCTGTGTTGTGTGTTAGTATTTGAAAATCATTTAATACAAAGATGCTACTTTAAGAAAACTTTCTTTATCCACAGATGTTCTTATCTTTCTGTTTCTTTTCCTTTCTGTTTTCTACCTCTTTGTACATTCCTGTCTTACTTTAATTCCATCTCCCTTTAACCAACCACATAAGATAGGATTAATGTATATTTTTATTTTTTTGTTTTTTGGGGTTTTTTTTTTGGTTTTTGTTTGTTTGTTTGAGTTAGAGTCTCGCCCTGTTCACCAAGCTGGAGTGCAGCGGCATGATCTCAGCTCACTGCAGCCTCTGCCTCCCAGGTTCAGGTGATTCTCCTGCCTCAGCCTCCCAAGTAGCTGTGATTACAGGCACCTGCCATCACACCTGGCTAATTTTTTTTTTATTATTATTTTTAGTAGAGACAGGGTTTCTCCATGTTGGCCAGGCTGGTCTCAAACTCCTGACCTCAAGTGATCCACCTGCCTCAGCTTCCGAAAGTGCTGGGATTAGAGATGTGAACCACTGTGCCCAGCTTAATGTATATTTTTATGATGTTCAGTGTCATTTTTATTTGATTGGAGAAGCAGAAAGCATTTTGTACTTTTACTTGTGCTAGCCTGTTTTTTCAGTGGGTCATTGGTACTTGATAGAGAAAAGGCATCCACTGCAGTATCCCTAAGGATTAGAAACGTGATTCATTTTTCAAGAGACAATTTTAAGGTCAATATATTAATGCTAAACAGGAAAGGAATAATTTGTTCCATAAATTTAGTGAGTACTTTTTTGTTTTCTGTATTCCTCAAATACTGAAAGAATAGAATTGTTCCAACCCTAATTAACAGAGTTGCAATGTTGATAACCACAAGAACTTAAATCCTACAGTTTTGCTACAAATTCAACAACAGTTTCCTTTCTTCTTAAAGAAAAGTGTATTTGGAAACAGTAGAGTGTGTTATAGAAATTTAATTCCCACAAATCATCAAAAGGTGTCAAGTCCCTAGAAATTTGGAAATTATTTGAGTTAGAAAGTAAAAAATAAGCCTGAAACTGTAAATTTAATATAATGGTTATGTAATTTGATTAGTGTTATTCATCAATTGCAAAAGAGAATTTATGTAATTGCAAAATCATGGCCTTAGTTTTAGAACGTCAGATCCTTTTCTGCCAAAGTCAAGGTAACTACTAATGTTTGGCATCCTTTCCGTCTACCTTCCCTGTCCACTTCCAAAGCATTGAAAGAAGACATTGAGTAGCAAATGACCACCAGAGACTAGTTTTTCTTGGTTCCTGACTTTTAATAAGTTCAGGCTACTATAACATGACATAAACTGAGTGACTTATAAACAACACAAATTTATGTGTCACAGTTCTGGAGGCTGGGAATTCCAAGATCAAGGTGCTGGCAAATTTGATGTCTGGTGATGGCTTTCTTCCTGATTCATAGACTGCAGTCTTCTCACTGTGGCCTCACATTGTTACGGGATCTCTGGGGTGTTGATTTTTCTGACCGGAAACCTCTGTGGCCATGGCACTTTTGCCCAAGTTCTTGTCCTGCATCCAGGAAGAATGACGTACACAGACAAGTGAAGGGTAAAGAGGAAGAGTTTTATTTACTGTTAGAATAGCTCAGAGGAGTGAGTAGCTCCTCTCTGTAGGCAGGTCGTCCCTTCAAGTGTTCAGCTCTCAGCAGAGAGGAGGCCTTGGAGAGGGTGGCCCCTCTCCCCAAGCAAGTCATTCGGATGTCTCTGCAGGTCTCTGAAGCTCTTGGAGGTCTCTGAAGCTCTCAGCAGAGAGAGTAGTTCCTCTCTCCCGGCAGGTCATCTCCGCAGCTCTCAGCTTAGAGGATACTCCTCTCTGCAGCTGGTCACCCCATCCCATCTTCTCTCTGTCCTCTTCCTCCTCTGCCCTGTTCTGGCTGAGCCCAGGGCTTTTATGGACCGCAGAGGGGAGGAAGTGCATGCTGATTGGTCCACGGGTGACCATGGGCGGGCGGGAAGAGGCACCAGGAGTCCCCACTCCCATCGGCCTGACTGGCAGCTTGGCCTCCAGCCTTCAGGCCCTCCCTGGCCCAAAGGTGGGGCCTTACTGGAGACCCACCCTCTTCTGCCCAAATCAATCTGCCTCCTGCTGCCATTCATGGCACCTGTGGCTCAGCCCAACTCCCACTCCAAGATGGGAGCAGGGGCTGGAGAGAGGCCAGGCAGCAGGAGAAGATAGCCTCGAGCCTGCAGGGATTGCGGGGTATCCTTCCTGGGGCCGCCAAGGGTGCAGGCTGCAGAGATACCGAGCTCCCAAGAGCATAGAGAGGCTCAGATCCACAGTTACAGTTTAGGTGGCTGTAGCCCCACCAAGGAGGGTGGGGCTTCTCCCTGCTCTGTAGAGCAGGAGGCCTGGGTCTGCAGCTGCAGGTTGGGCCACCACAGCTGCACCTGGGGAGCTCCGGTCCCAACACAGAAGGGGCAGGGCTCCCCCCAGCTCCCTAGAATGTGCAGCCCCAGCCATGCCTCCCTCCCTGTTACATCAACATGATGGAGAGAGGAAGCAAGTTCCCTTGGGAATCTTAGAAGGACACTAATTCCATTAATGAGGGCTCCACCGTCTTGACCTTATCTAATCCTAATTACCACCCAGATACCCCACTTCTTAATACCCTAACATTAAGGAGTTAGGGTTTCAACATGAATTTTGGGAGGGCACAGTCATTCAATCCATAACACTGAACTAAGCAAATAGAAAGGATAATATTTACACTTGCCCTCAGACTCACTCTTCCTTTTTTCACTTTCTTTTCTCCCTCTCTAGACTATATTGCAAGTTATTATTTAGCTATCAAATCCTTTGTAAAAAGGACTTCAAAGTTTGCTCCGTTTTTTTCCCTGATAGTATTCTCATTGAAATAGTTCCTTTTCCAGGAAACTAGTAGTTTCTGTTATTTGGACTCCAAATATTCTATTCTGTTCTGTTCTGTTCTATTCTAGTCAAGTAGCTGTCATCATTGAAAAATGAGGATTTCTGAGTAACTGGGCAGTAACTTATGCCATACTTGGTAGAATTTTAAAAACCCTGCCTAGGAACTTTTTTCAGCAATGCTTAGGCACTTGCAGTAGGAGAATTCAATCTTGTAACCAGTTGACTTTTGCTGCAAGATAATCTTTGAAAGAGAAAGAAAATAACATAAAATTAAAGTTATCTGCTTACTTTTGTAAACATTTTAAGTCTAAAGAGGGAAATGGAATTTTGAAAAGCTTTACACGATCAGAAATATGTTTTTTAAAAGTGTCATTAATCTATATATATTTGTTTGTTTGTTTGAGAGACAGTCTCACTTTGTCACCCAGGCTGGAGTGCAGTGGTGCCACCTCGGCTCACTGCAACCTCTGCCTCCCAGGTTCAAGCGATTCTCCTGCCTCAGCCTCCTGAGTAGCTGGGATTACAGGTGCCTGCCACCTCGCCTGGCTAATTTTTGGGTTTTTTGTTTTTTTGTTTTTTGTTTTTTGTTTTTGTTTTTTTTTTAGTAGAGACGGTATTTTACCAGTTAGCCAAGCCGGTCTCGAACTCCTGACCTCAAGTCATCTGCCTGCCTCAGCCTCCCAAAGTGCTGGGATTAGGTGTGAGCCACTGCACCCGGCCTAATGTATGTTTTAAAAAGACAAAATGTTAGATTAAAGTTGGCATTTTTAATAACCACACATCAAGGAAGGCTGAGATTATGAAAGACAGAAAAATTATACTTGAGAAAATATCTGTAATAAGGCAATCTGCAAAGAATCTTTAAGTACATTTCCTAATTTCAGAGAGGTAAAGGAAGGAACTTCATCAGTGAAGCAAGAATGGGGAGTTTTAAAACTGACAGTTATGAAAACCCCAATTGGAGTTTTTAGAAATGAAAAAATATAATTATGAACTAACTAACTGGACTAAAAGGTGGACGGAAGTCAGCTGAAGAATGAATCCATAAGCTGAAAGATTTTAGTTATTTTCCTGGAATTCAGCTCAAAGAGATAAATAAAAAGTATGAAAGAAATATTAAGACATAGAGGATAGGTCCTGAAGTTAAAACTGCTAAGAGCAGCCGGGCACTGTGGCTCACGCCTGTAATCCCAGCACTTTGGGAGGCCGAAATGGGCAGATCATGAGGTCAGGAGTTTGAGACCAGCCTGGCCAACATGGTAAAACCTAGTCTCTACTAAAAATACAAAAATTAGCCAGGCGTGGTGGCAGGCACCTGTAATCCCAACTACTCGGGACGCTGAGGCAGGAGAATTGCTTGAACCCAGGAGGTAGAGGTTGCAGTGAACCGAGATCGTGCCACTGTACTCCAGCCTAGGTGACAGAGCAAGACTCCATCCAAAAAATAAAAATAAAAAAAAATTAAAAAATAAACTGTTAAGAGCAGTTCTAGAAAGACAATGAAAGAAAGACAATGTGTGAAGTAATAGTGGCTGAAATTTCCCACAGTTAAAGAAAGGGAGCTCTCTAAACTGATATCTTAACATGTCATAGTAAAACTTTAGAACATTAAAGATGAATAAGAAAAAATCTTTACTCCTATTGAGGAAAGAAAAAAAAGATTACCTACAAAGGAACAATAGTAATATTGGCTGTAATAAGATAATGGAGCAGCATCTTCGTAGTGCCAAGGAAAAGTAACTGCCAATCTAAAATTTTATGCCCAGCTAAACTATTACTCAAGAGTGATGGAAAAAAATTAAAACACCAGAAACAAAGGACTCAAAGATTAACAACCATGAGTTCTTGCTGAAAGAACTTCTGAAGGATGCACTCCAAGAAAAATGAACCTTAAATAACAAGCCTCCCAAAAAAATGATAAAATTGGTAAAACATACTGATAAATCCGAATCAATTTATTGATTGGAAATAAATTGGTAGAAAATCAGGGTAGAACTAATTCTAGAAGATGATATGAAGAGAAGGACAGAAGAGAGCATGTGTATGTGTTTGAGAGTGAGAGAGAGTACAAAGAAAATTGAAGGGGGTAACTCCTAGCAAAATAGAAACAGCATATACAGTTCAAAACAGTAGAAGTAGAGGGAAAAGAACAAAAAGAAACTTGAGAAGCACGATAAGAAGCAGAACTAAAGGGAAAAAGTATGTGGAGAGACACCATGATAATAGAAAACACAAGTCCGAACATATCAATCATCAAGTTATGCTCCATTTATGAAGAGTTACACTTAAAAATACACCAATAAGTTATAAGTAAAGGGATAGGAAATGATGTACCAGGCAAATCTGTCATTTCTCATCTGAAGTACTGGATTAGGCTCCAATCTGCTTTTCCTCCTTCTACTCCTGCCCCCAGTGCTCCCCTAACCACTTTTCCAGTTGTTTGCCACTCAATAGCCAAAGTGATCCTTCTAAAGAGTAAGTCAAGTTAAATGATTAGCCTTTGTTCAGAAGTGTTTTTTCGAAACGCTCTTACAGAGGCCCAAAGGGCATTCTGTGATGTGGCCTTCCCAGGCTACCTCTCTGATTTCTTTGATGACCACAGTCCCACCTCAGTCATTCTGATCTACTCATCTACTCAAACTGGCTGTGTTGCTGTTTCACAACACACCAATCACTTTTTCCATTGGGGTTTGTACTCAGTCATTTCATTTAGATCTCTGTTCAGATGTCATCTCCTAAGAGAAACTTTTTCTGACCACCCTCTCTAGAGCATCACTTCCATCACTATCTGATTACTCCCCCTTTTTCTTTGTGACACTTAAAACTATCCGGCATAATAGACATGTTACTGATTTATTGTCTATCTTCGCACTAAAATGTAAACTTATTCAGGTCAAGAACTTGAACTTACTTACATTCTATTCCCTAGAATGGTGCCTGGCACATTGTAGGTGTTCATATTTGTTAACTGGGCATTTTATATGATAGATAATATTATTCCATTTTTAAAAGGAAGAAACTGCAAGATTAAGTAACTGATCCAAATTTTTATACTGGTAAGTTGTAGAGCTAGGATTGAATGAAATAAATACCAACAAAAATAAAACTGGTAAGCAGTGTTGATAATCAGAGGACATAGATTTCAGGGCAAAATGTATTTAAAAGAACAAATAGAGGCCAGGCACCGTGGCTCACGCCGGTAATCCCAGCACTTTGGGAGGCTGAGGTGGGCTGATCACCTGAGGTCAGGAATTCGAGACCAGCTTGGCTAACATGGTGAAACTCTGTCTCTACTAAAAATACAAAAATTAGGCGTGGTGGCAGGGACCTGTAATCCCAGCTCCTCGGGAGGCTGAGGCAGGAGAATTGCTTGATCTAACTCAGGAGGCGGAGGTTGCAGTGAGTCAAGATCATGCCAGTGCACCCCAGCATGGGCGACAGAGTAAGAGTCTGTCTCAAAAAAAAAAAAAAAAGAACAAATAGAAATGATTCATATGAATTAAGGCTCACTTCAGGAAGTTTTTAGCAGTCAGGAGCCTGAATGTATCTGTAGTATAACTTCTGTATATTAATGAGAAAGAAAGCAAAGATTGACAGGACTCTGAAGGGAAGAAGGAAAATCATGTTTATAGTAGGAGACTAACCACCAGAGCAAGAAGGCAAAATAATAAAGAGAAAAAAATTTTGCTCAGTTAACGAGCTCAATCATAATAGCTACATGTTCTTTTTGTACATATAATGCATGAATGAAAATAGACCATGCTCAAGGCCACAAAGGAACAAAGTTACGCAGAATATATAATTTAACAACAGCAGAGTTCCCAACAAATTAATGAGATAAAGCTGCATAATTCATGAGAAAAATAGGTAAATGATATGAACAGGTAATTCTCTAAAGATATACAAATGTCTAAAACCATTAAAAAGATGTTAAACTTCAGTAATAGGGACCTACAGATTTGCAGATTAAAAACACAGAATGGTACCATTTTTTATACCATCAAATAGTAAATAAATAAATAAATACTGGTGATAATACTAGGTGTTGGCAAAGTTGTAGGTTAAGGAGTGCTCTTAAATGCTGATTATGGATTTGTAAATAGCCATGGCTGCACAAGGTAACTTGGCTTTATCTGTTAAAATTACACCATATATTCTAAAATCTGCCACTTCACAGGCAATTCAAGGGAGGGAGACAGTATTTAGTGCATCTGGATGGGGTCAGGACGTCATAGTTTTAAAAATAGCTCAGGGAATTCTTACCGTAGAAGTTTGGGTAACACTTTAGTAGGCTGTTTTCTCCTACATTTAAAGGTGTTTTGAAAAAACAGTAGTTCTACTGAGTTAACAGATTTAACAGGAAGATAAAAGTAATACAATATTGGGAGAAAAAATCTGTATGCATTTGTATACATTTTATTTATTTATTTATTTATAGTATAATATATAAATATATATATATATATATATATATAGTAAGAACTGATCCTGCTACCCCCTGCAAAAATCTTTTGAAGGAAGCCTTTCAACAGTAATCATCAAAGAGTGCTCTCTTTTTTTCTATTTTGGCCATGTCTAAAATGTTAACCTATTGTTGGAAAACAGTATAATTACCTGGAACTTTGATTTTATAGTAGTGGACAATTTACACAGCCTCTGAGAATGTATTTGCTATAATAAGGGCAAAGAAGAAATGTAGAGACTTCATAGTTTTACAGTCTATCCCAAAACAAGCTAGTGGTTTTCCCATTGCCTGTCAGTGCATCAATCAAATCCAAGCATACTAGCATAGAATTCAGGGTTCTTGTAATCTGGTCTCTCTACAACCTTAATCTTTGATTCCTCAAGATGAATTCTCTTCTATTAAAAGGTATGTTCATTGTGCCTTACAAGCCGTCTCCTCCAGCCTGAAGTGTACGCTTTCTTCTTACCTAAATGGGCTGAAGTCACAGCCCTTTGGGGAAGCCTGTTCCATTCAGAACTACTGTGGCCTTTTTAAAACTTTTTTTTTTTTTTTGAGACAGAGTCTTGCTCTGTCGCCCAGGCTGGAGTGCAGTGGTGTGATCTTGGCTCACTGCAAGCTCCGCCTCCCAAGTTCACGCCATTCTCCTGCCTCAGCCTCCTGAGTAGCTGGGCTTACAGGCGCCTGTCACCATGCCTGGCTAATTTTTTCTATTTTTAGTAGAGACGGGGTTTCACCGTGTTAGCTAGGATGGTCTCCATCTCCTGACCTCGTGATCCGCCTGCCTCGGCCTCCCAAAGTGCTGGGATTGCAGGCGTGAGCCACTGCGCCCAGCCTTTAAAAGTTTTATCTTCCTTTTCATTCAACTCCTAATACCATTTATGGTTTGTCCCTCTTATTTTGGTATTGTAATGCCTATTTTTGGCCTTGTTTTGTGTTTCATTATAATGTTATCTAACATTGGTCTGTCTTGTCTGCTTAGCTATAGTATAAGTTTTCTGAAAATTGCATTGTTTCTCTAGAGACTGGATAGCACATAACAAAGCTTAAGTAAAACATTTGCTGAATGAATAGATGAAATGTGTTTTTTGTAGTAGACGCAACGGGGTATCTTTTTCAACTTCATTTGCTTTTTTGGTTTTGTCCGTTTATTTTTGCAGTTTAGAGTGTTTATATCTTGGAGGAAATTTCATTAAAGAAATCCCACCAGAATTAGGAAATCTGCCTTCTCTGAATTACTTGGTATTATGTGACAACAAAATCCAAAGTGTACCTCCTCAACTTTCACAGTGAGTAGTTCCAGGCATTTGTATATACACAGATATCTATGCTTAGTAATTATTGTCTTGTATTCACTCACATGTTTTATATGTAGAAAAGAATTAGATATTCTCAAAGTAAGTGATATGTTAATTATAGTTCTGAGGTTTGCTGTGAGCTGGGTTTTTTAAATTTCACTTTTAAATGCTCTGGTTTATTCCTCAAAATATTTGTTCAGTCTATTTTCTGTAATCAAAGAATTGAGTATTAGCATGTATTTCCCTAGGTTTTATGGGACTTTTAGTGATTTTATATTTGATATGAAACATTTCTATCCTAATTAGGCTTTATAGTGTGAAGGATCTTAATTTATATTGCATTTGAAATCTTTCCTTTTTTTAGATACCTGAATGAAAAAGCATGCCCACTGCCCACCCCCCAAATCTTCAAATCTAGGTTTTATAGCAGTTAGCACATCAGAACACTAAGTATTCTAAATTTGCCAAGATTGCAAGGGCAAAAGTCCTTAATGACATTTACAAATCTGCACTTTGATCTAGTTTCAGCACCTTTTTATTTTTCTTCAATTGACCTTAATCTTAATTGCTCATTCTTAAGGGGAAATCAAGTTCTGTATACCACATATATTCAATGTTTTTGATAGTTACGTTGTTTACTGCCATTGATTTTATACTACATTTATTCTAGGTTACATTCCCTTCGTTCCCTAAGTCTTCACAATAACTTGCTGACATATCTGCCTCGAGAGATCCTCAACCTTATTCATTTGGAAGAGTTGAGTTTACGAGGAAATCCATTGGTTGTTCGTTTTGTTAGAGATTTAACCTATGATCCTCCAACTCTCCTGGAATTAGCTGCACGGACCATTAAGATCCGAAATATTTCCTACACTCCCTATGATCTTCCTGGGAATCTTCTTAGATACTTGGGTTCAGCCAGCAATTGCCCAAACCCAAAGTGTGGAGGTAAGTTAATTCAGTATGCATGTTTCCCACTCATTCAGCTATTTTTTAAATTAATTAAGTCTTCTTTCAGACACAAGCAGTCTCTGTTTCTGTTCCTTTATTTTTTCACTCATTTATGAGAAAGACATTTCACTCTGGATTTTTTAAAAAATTCTTTTTCATAATATTTTAGGATTCATACATAAGGAACATACCCAGGAAGTCTCATCCTGTCTTGACATAAGATAATAAATCAAGATGGTAAAAAACACAAGGAAGTATAAACAGTTCTAATTGTTTAAAAACTTTCTAAAATGTTTGGACACCTTTTATTATTTATTTATTTATTTATTTTTGAGACGGAGTCTCGCTTTGTCGCCCAGGCTGGAGTGCAGTGGTGCGATCTCGGCTCACGGCAAGCTCTGCCTCCCAGGTTCACGCCATTCTCCTGCCTCAGCCTCCCGAGTAGCTGGGACTACAGGCGCTCAGCACCACACCAGGCTAACTTTTTTGTATTTTTTTAGTAGAAACGGGGTTTCACCTTGTTAGCCAGGATGGTCTCGATCTCCTGACCTTGTGATCCACCTGCCTCGGCCTCCTAAAGTGCTGGGATTACAGGCGTGAGCCACCGTGCCCGGCCCACCTTTTATATTTATTTGAATGATATTTTCTTAGACTCACCATTCCCTGTATCAGATTTAATAGGGTATGATTCAAGATGTATGAGAATGGGCTGAATGTGTGCCAGTTACAGAACGTACCCAAAACTTTATGTTCTTTTAAGTCCATGGTTCAAAATGTCCTGAGTTTAGAGCATTTGAACAGAATTATGCAAATGATTTAAGGCAGAGTCAGGTAAGTATCCCAAGGAATTCAAAATGCTTCTGGAAATCAAAGGAGGGGGAGAGTATATTTAATTAGATCTGGAAACAATGAGCTAATTCTTGAGGTATGAATTAGATTTTGATAGGATAAAATTGAGGATAGGAAATTTTTCAGATGGAGAGTACAAAGTGGAGACAGAAGAGTATGGGGCAGACTGTTGGATGAGTAGTAATTTGCCCCAAATGTAAGGTTAGGGGAGTAATGAGAGTGAAAAGCTACATTGAGTCCAGATTGTGAAGAGCCTGAAGGGCCAGGGTGTGTGGGTGAGAATTAGTGACTGATAGTAGGTCATTTTTCACTTTGGCTCCCTCATAAAAGACTACTTTTAAAAAATCCAATAGGTACTGAGGAAATGCTGCATAATGATGATCAAAACCAGGTGAGACTTTCTCTGGCAGTCTGATCTTGTCTTGAAGCTATTACAAGGTTAAAAGGGAGAAAATTATCAAATTCTTCAAAGATGGTTAAAAGATAAAACACTTTTGAGTTTAAAAAAGATAATGCTCTGGGTCATTTCTGGCCACCCACTCTTAGAAGTAGAGATTGCAGCACTGTGCCAAGTTCAAAGTGCTTACGCTTTTCTCTGATTCTCCATTCCTGAATTAACTTTCACAGTGACAGAGGAAAACACATAGGGCAGCATTCACACCAGGCCCTCAGGCCTGAAAGTCTAAATCTCTTTGAATTCATGCTTTTCTGGAAATGGACCTTTACAGGAATTCTCTTTTCTCTCTTCAATATTTCCTTAATGACTTCTTTAGTATACCGATGTGCCGTTTATCTTAGGAACAAAAATGCTTTAAAAATTACCAGCTTAAGGCCGAGTGTGGTGGCTCATGCCTGTCTGTAATTCTATCACTTTGGGAGGCTGAGGCAGGAGGATCTCTTTTTTTTCTTCTTTTCTTTTTTTTTTTTTTTTGAGACGGAGTCTTGCTGTATTGCCCAGGCTGGAGTGCAGTGGTGCAATCTCGGCTTACAGCAAGCTCCACCTCCGGGGTTCACGCCATTTGAGGCAAGAAGATCTCTTAAGCCCAGGAGTTTGAGACCAGCCTAGGCAACATAGCGAGACCCCGTCTCTACAAAAAATAAAAACATTAGTTGGGCATAGTGGCATGTGCCTGTAGTCCCAGCTACTCAGGAGGCTGAGGTAAGAGGATGGCTTAGGTCCAGGAGTTCAAGGGTGCCATGAGTTGTGATCATGTCATTGCATTCCAGCCTGGGTGACACAGTGAAACCCTGTCTCTTAAAAAAAAAAAATCAGTTTAAAATTTGAGATAATCTATGAAATGAACCATTAGGTATTTTGCCCCTCAAATTCGTTAGTTATTAAACTGTAACTTAAACAAAAGTACTTTTACATTCTCAGAGATGTTTTTCTTTGTATAATCTGAAATCTTATAAATCACAAGATAGTATTATACTGCTTTAGTTCGTAGTAACTCCCCTGATGCTTTATTTTATTTCTTTCATCTGTTTTCAAGAAGCTAACACATTTTGGGGGATTTATTATTGGTCTATGACTGACCAACTTATTGAATGTATTTACTTTCCTAAATCATTGAGAGTAATATACCACAAATTTCCCCTTTTTTATACTTACTACAGGATCAAAAAAACTACATGATCAAAAAAACTACATGGTTAGTTGAGATATCAGGAAAAAAATAGAAGTAGAATTCATTGTTTTTCCTTTGCTTGGACCACATCCTTTAATTTTGGTCCCTTATGTGATAAACACACAGTATTTGGTGCCAGAAGAAACTTAGGCACAGTATAGAGCTTGAGATTCCTCTCCAGAGAGGTGATTGGACCAAAATTCTAGATGTTCTGGTTATGCTGCAACCATTGTGACAGTCTTTGTCTGTTAGAGATTTGCAGTATCATTTTAAGGACCAGCTAGAATCCAGAGGCACAGCAACGTCTGCTTTCCTCTCAGCTCTAGCTCTGTTTTTACTTAAGGGCCACAGTCGAGGAGCACTAACCTAGGAATCAAAAGGGCCAGATATTACTTTCAGTTTACCTGACGATGTGTAATTGTATGAGAATCAAGTGAGATCATCAGTGAAACAGATTTGAGGCCTGTAGATTTACAGTCTTTGGAAATGTAAAATGGCATTTATTTCTTTAAATTTTGCCTTCCCAGTACATAAAAACAGGAGTGCCAAAAGTCATCCCCTTTCTGAAAATTTTTTGTGTACTAATTCTTTAAGATAATTATTAAAGGAGTTTTTATGTTGTTTTGTTTTAGTCTGTGACTGTAGGGTAGGGGGTGGCTTGGGTAATAGAGAAAGGGCACCTCAGGTATCCTAAAATCTCCATCAGCCATTGCCCCAAGTCTCCCAGAGAAAAGAAGCTAGGTACACGGCGTCCTTTCTGTGCCTGCTCCCTTTAAGATAAATTTCCTGGTTACCTCTTTGCACCCAGATTCTATCTTTAAGACCTTCCAGTAGGCTTATAGACAGCTATACAAGCAAGTACTACTTCTGCTTAAGATTCACAACAGAAGATGGTGTATGACATTTCTCCAGAACACTGGAGAAAGGGCTGAAAAAGAAATTGATTCCTTGCTTTGTAATGATTACTTTGTATTCCGTCTTCTCTTTAGGAGTCTACTTTGACTGCTGTGTCAGACAAATTAAATTTGTGGACTTCTGTGGGAAGTATCGCCTCCCACTGATGCATTACTTGTGTTCGCCAGAATGCTCTTCCCCTTGCAGTTCTGCCTCTCACAGCTCCACATCCCAGAGTGAGTCTGACTCAGAAGATGAAGCTAGTGTTGCTGCACGCAGAATGCAGAAAGTTCTTCTTGGTTGACCAGGAGTGCACAGTGGTGTGAAATACTTAAAAAACTGAGCAAAGATGGTTAGACAAGAAAATAGAACTTGAAGTTCACTAGAAATCTTATCTTCATCTTAAGTGTTCATGAAAGAGTCTGGGATGATATAAAACATTTTGTGTTTCATCTACCCATTCAGCAGGAATGAGTCCAGTCCCATGTTTAGATTATTTTAACATAATTTGTGAATGATAGTTCCACATTTGGCTGATGGTTTGCAGTTTTCACTCAAGTTTTGCATGAATCACAAAGCAGAATGGTACCTTTTGAAGAGCAGTTCTGCAGTAAGCCATGAGTAGTATAACTTTTGGCAGTTGAGATGAAGAAAGTGAGAAATTATGAAAGCTAGAATTGCCAGAGTTGCCCTTGGGTTTAGGTAGAACACTATATACCATATATGCTATATACCATATATACTATATATACCATATATATATTATACACCGTAAACAGGATTAACCCTCCCTTTTTTAATTGCCTGTATGTCTAGATTACAGAACTATTCAGAGAAGCTCACAGATGGTTACATGGGACGTAAACCTTTCTGACAAACTAACTGGTAAAGTAAGGCATATAATGTTTACATGAGATATTAAAACTTTTTCATTCTTTTCCTTTGTTCTATATGATTGCTATTAACCTTATGTAATCTAGCAATGACTGTTATAGTGCCTTAATCCATCAAGGATATAAAAATGTATTCAAGAAATAATGCCAGAGCAACCTATAACCCGACATACCATGCAGAACATTTAAAAATATTCTTTAACAGAACTAGGTAAATAACTGTATATCTAATATCCGATCTCATCGCCCTCTTAACATTTTTTTGTTTAAATGTGCACTCATCCCTTATAAGCACATTACTTTTACACTTAATGGTAGGCCACAATCTTGATCAATCTGTTCATCATAAGACAGAGTAAGAATTTTTAACAGAAAATTCTAAAAGAGATAGAAGCTAGGAAAGCTTCTTTATATCTTGCATTAAATGGGTAGGGAAAAAATACGACTCTTGCCTGTGTCACGTACTGGACCATGTTTCTCTACTTTTTAAAGAAAAACTAATACAACTAGAAAAACATCACAACAAGCCAAATAAAAATGAGGAAAAGGAGTCATTGTCCTTATACCTAATAGAACAGTTTCCAGAACTACTTTAACCATGGAAGCACTTTTGAAAATAAAGTATTAATAAAATAGAAAAAAATTATTAAATATATTGTATCCTTAATGTATAGCAGGAAAATAGTTTCACAAATTAATTGCTGTTAGAAATTACCAAATTTTTGTTAACTAGTTTAATGTGCAATACAAATTGAATAATAGTACAACTATAAGTTGATATAAAGTAAGTGCGTACTGGTAATCATTAAATAACTAATAACATGACTTGTTGGTAAATGTTAAACATACAGTAAGAAATGTTAAATATACAGGTCAGATAGGCATTAGAACATCAGGTGATACCTTTTCTGATTTCTGGCATTCATGGCACACCATTTCTTAAAAGCAGATTGTTGTATAATAACATATACATGTATTAGGGTTTTTTTCATATATATTTTTTATTTGAGAAGAAACTAGCATAATTCAGGGTTTATGTGTTTATTTGTATATTAATTCATGAAACATGAGAGTTTCATGAACTGCAGATGTGAAACGCTGCTATAGAATGAATCCCTTCACCTTTACCTTGTTATAATGTAGTAAGATTTTGTTTTCCTTTTGACTCAGAAATTTTCTATGTCTATAGAAGTAATCTAATGTGTTCCTACTGCCTAGAAGAGTAATACATGGGTGATTATATCATAAAATAGAGGTATAAAGTCTTCGCTTACTTCTCCATGTGAGCCACAGCAAGCTGCAGACTGTACAGTTATGAAAGGTAAAGATGACTTAGGCTGTGCCTAAGTGACAAACGTAAAATGTTTTGTAAATAAGTGACTTATCTAAGATACATAAGATATTTTCATAGAAAATAATGTATTCATAGTAAAATACTCAAATTGATAGGACCAATTTTTTCTGGCCTAAATGCTTACGCCTAATTCCTAATCAATTACCAGCTTGACTTAAGTAACTGCTTGAGTAGTCTTCTAAGAGTTAGTCTTTGTAAAATGGATAGGTATGTAAATATATAACCTTGCATACGCTTTCCAGCTTCCTAGAAAGAAGGTCTACTGCTTCATTTTTTACGGATGTAAATAGATCCAACCAGAGACAGTTTCTGGCCTTTGCATATAAGAATATAGATGTATACCACAGTATTATTTCAACAAAATGTTATGGTTCTAGGTATAGTTGAAAAATCTATGATCAGTGTACAACTGTCTTTTGGTAATTTTTAATGAAGTCTACATTTAGCTGTTGGTTTTATCTTTCTTAAATCTTTGACCTAACCTTTTGTAAGAGTGGCTAATAATTTCTAAGATTTTCCCTGTTTCTTTTTCCTACCTTTCCTTTTCTCGTACCTGATTGGAGAAATTAATCAGAAGTCAGATACAAGGTATTTGATAATCTAGAAACCAGATAATCAGCTCCCAAGTCATACAGCTAACTATGCATTTAAAATAACAGTCTGTTTCTTTAGTTCCTAGGTCATATATTTGTTTTTAATTACGGTAAATGAACTTTAATTGGGGTTTTTAAAAGACAGAATTAGTGAAGTCTAATTTTTATAATGAAATAAGTTTTTGATATTGCTCTACTTGGACAATTTTAGTGACCAAAACTATGGATAAAACTGCTTAAGCATAACATTAATATATTTAGAATGGCATTCTTCAGTGCTAGTATTTGAAATTGGAATTAGTACATTGTGCATTCTTAGTAGTCTTTATCCCTAGAATCAATTCTCTCAGCATCACCAAACTGAGTTGGTGAAATAGTGCTAAGATTCTGGGCAATAGGAAGATTAGTGAATATGATACATTGATTCCAGGGTGCCAGGGATTGGCTGACATTAAGGACCAGCTGGCCAGGGTCCTCAGTATTCTAGTATTTGAGTAGTGGAGGTAAATCCAAAGGCGACTGGTTATATTTTACTTCTGAATGTGTGCTGAAGTGTCTCTTGTTCAAAAATTCTTGATATTTAGAGCTTCAAGTTACCACATTTAAAAGTAAAGACTTGGCACGGTGGCACACACCTATAATCTTAGCACTTTGGGAGGCCGAAGTGGGTGGATCATATGCAGTCAGGAATTTGAGACCAGCCTGGCCAACATGGTGAAACCTCATGTTTGCTAAAAATACAAAAATTAGCCGGGCGTGGTGACGCACACCCATAGTCCCAGCTAACTCCGGAAGCTAAGACAGGAGAATCACTTGAACTTGGGAGACAAAGGTTGCAGTGATCTGAGATCACTCCGCAGCACTCCAGCCTGGGTGAGAGTGAGACTCTGTCTCACACAAACAAACAAACAAAAAACAACAACAACAAAAATTTGCATTGTAAATTGTACTTCAAATTTGAGCAGTTTTTGTGTTTGTGTAGATTAAAGTAAAAAGCAGTCTACAATAATGTTTTGTAATACTGCACACCAGTTTTACCAGATTTTGTAACTATCAGATTTAAAGAAAAAAAGAGAAGGAAGAGGCTGATTGCTGGAGTGTTAAAGAATTTATCTTTAGAAGCCACAGGGCTAGAAGAGAAGTCACCAAACACCTAGGGACAGTCTAGGCCAAGAAAGCCCTTTAAAGTAATAGTGAATTGTTTTAAAATTAAGTTATTGAGTGGCCTACTGACTACCATCCAAAAACCTTTCTCACCAAATTTGTTCAGTGTTTGCTATTGGGAGATTGTCCATATCCCTCCATAATTAAGGGCCAGCAAGTAATAGGATCTTCTTACAGCTAACCTTGCTCTTCCCAAAGGGAGAAAGTAATACATCATTAACCTGGAATTTGTGGTATAACAGGTAGCCTTGGTTAGTGTTTACCTTTTCACTATGTAAAAAAGAAAAAACACAAAGCAAACAGTGCAAATAAAATCTGATCTTTTAAAAGCATTTTAGCAGCAGCTATTTATGTAAAAAGTTAATTGTTATTATTCCTAAATTTTCATAAGACCCTTGGTAGACAAAACTATCAGTTATATTATGTATATATAAGGTGAGTTAAGCTGCATTTAGTTAGGAACATTTAATTTTTACCTAAATAATCCTTTTTTCATCCAAAAGTAGAGATTTTATTATGTCATTATGACTATTACTCTCGATTTAGTCCAAAATAGTGAGCTTTTAAGTTGTGCCAGGTACTTAACAATAGTAAAAGCTATTGTATAGATTTTTATGCAATGTGACCTATAATGCATAGTTCCTTCTGTATTGAATGTCCCTGTTTCCATATTAAGTGCTATGCCCTGTATAACATTAGTGAATTTAATAGTGTACAATTTTGGGCCAGGCGTGGTGGCTCACACCTGTAATCCTGGCACTTTGGGAGGCAGAGACAGGCAGATCACCTGAGGTCAGGAGTTCGAGATCAGCCTGGCCAACATGGCAAGATCACGTCTCTACTAAAAAATACAAAAATTAGCCGGGCGTGGTGGCACATGCCTGTAGTCCCAGCTACTCAGGAGGCTGAGGCAGGAGAATCGCTTGAACCCAGGAGGTGGAGGTTGCAGTGAGCCGAGATCGCACCACTGCACTCCAGCCTGGGAGACAGAGCAAGACTCTATCTCAAAAATAAAAATAAAAAATTGCGTACAATTTTGTATTTTCATAGTCGTATCTTTTTAAAGGTATCACTGATTTCAGTTGTGGTCAGGAAGTATATGCCTTAAATCCTCTACTCTAGACCCAAAGTTTGGAGAGCTATATTATTTAATAAGTTGTTTGTGACAGCCTTGTTACCTTTTTCATTTGATTTAAGAGAGAAAGACTGTGATCCTGACAGATTCCTTCTCATAAAATGGCCTAATGTGTATCAGTCTAGGACTTCTGGGGATGGAACCTCTAATATGCATTCTGTCCCAGGATATCAAAGCCATAAGAATCAGGGTCCCCTGAAATAAAATCACTGAAAAGATATGTTCTGTTATATATTATTTTAAAAATTTATCTGGTGCCACCAAAGAATGACAGCAGTTTCTAACCAACTTCATATTTATAGCATCTTATGAAGATATTGTAAGGCTTAGCATATTTTGCCACTGGTTTTCTTTGTAATATAGGTTGAAAGTGAGACATGTTTGAATACTTTTGTATGTAAATATCTCCCATTCTTTTCTATCTCTTCTTGGTCTATAATTACTAAGAACTGATACTTAAAAAACAGTTCACTAATGAACTCTGCATATTATTGAACACTCATAGGGCAATATTGATTTGGGTGCTACTAGACTTTTACCTAACATTAGTCTTTCTCAATAGTTGTTGTAAAGGATAGTATTCAATCCAGTAAATATTAAAGTGTATTAGTTTAATGAAGGTTATTTATATACTGTCATACCACAAAGCTATGGTGGAAAGAACGTCTGCATTCACCAGAATGTACTTGTTCCTTTGGCTGTGTATAAATTGGATAAGACTTTTTTATTGTAAGTTCCAGCTGTTGGAAGATACGGGGATAAGATTGACATTGCTGTTGCAGTATTGCAAAAACATGACTAAATTGGTTAATTATGTCTACCGCTTATGTTTAAGAGAATCCTTTCACTAACTTAAATTGTTAACATTGTTGTGATATTGAGAAAGAATATTAACCTAAACAGTCACTTTACAACAATCACGTAAAGATATGTGTGCCTGCAGTTGAGGTTTTTTGCATTTCTGAGCCTGCTTTGTATTCATGAGAAACAAAAACATAATGGGAGAAAAGTTTTAAATAACCAGCAGTGTAAGTTTTTGTAAAGTTTGGGATGTCAAAGTATTAACGAAGGATACTGAAAACATACTTTTACTTTGGTCAAATTACTTTTTATCATCTGATTTCTTAATTTTCTGTATTTGAAATCTTGCAAATTAGGAATATCTACATCTATTAGATAAATAGATAACTAAAACTTAATGGTAGAAATAAGTGTAATTCCGCAACATGATTCAACAATTTTTATTTTTAGGATAAGTTATTGTTCATTATATTAATATCAAATTTATATATTGCCTTGTAATGCTAAATGCTCTTAAAAGAATATATGGGCTACTTCAATTCTACCACCTTCTTCCCCCTCCCCCAGGACATACAAAAGTTCTTACATTAACCAGTCCTCTGTGTGAATTTTGCCATATCAAACATTGTGCCTTATTTTAATAAAACTGTTTTGTTGGAATCCAGTTCTATATTAAAGTCTCTATAATGTTGATATTTGCCTGATTACTTGTTACATCATTGAATACATACATTAAGTATGTACTAACATTGACTCTCTGTTCTAGATGCAATGGATAAAAGATAGACTTGTCTACTAGTCTTCTGCTTCCACAGTCTCAATACACTTACGGATGCATGCTCTAATAAGAAATTGGTGAGATCATCTTGCTGACTAAGGCCAGTTCTTGCATTTAGTACAGAATGACATAGTCTTAACCCAGAGTAATATAGTTCTAACTGAGCACATTGACATAGCACTTCATATCAGTATTTTATAGTGCCATTATTTTGGTGACATTAGAACACCTGACATTTTCCTAGATTCCAAGATATGGAAAAATATTGTGGTTATAAGTTGGGGTAAACAGAGTGGATAGGAAGGACATGTACTTTGCAAAACAGCTAATGTTTCAAATGTGCTAAGATGGAAGAAACTCAGCACTTGCCTGGTTAATATACAGGACGGTGATACGGTTTGGCTGTGTTGCCACCCAAATCTCATCTTGAATAATCCCCCCGTGTTGTGGGAAGGACCCAGTGTGAGGTAATTGAATCATGGGGTGGGTTTTCCCATGCTATTCTTGTGGTAGTGAATAAGTCTCATGAGATCTGATGGTTGTAAAAAGGGCAGTTCTCCTGCACAAGCTTGCTGCCACTTAAGACGTGCCTTTCCTCATTTGCCTTCCACCAGGATTGTGAGGCCTCCCCAGCCATGTAGAACTGTGAGTCCATTAAACCTTTTTCTTTATAAATTACCCAGTCTCGGGTATTCCTTCATAGCAGTATGAAAATGGACTAATACACATGACTTCTTGGCAAAGACAGGCCCAAGAAATTTGAGGGAGAAGAGAAAACACATAGAGTGTAATTCTGATCTCTTTCCTTTTTTTTGAGACGGAGTTCTGCTCTTGTTGCCCAGGCTGGAGTGCAATGGTGCGATCTTGGCTCACTGCAACCTCCGCCTCCCAGGTTCAAGTGATTCTCCTGCCTCAGCCTCCTGAGTAGCTGGGATTACAGGCATGCACCACCACGCCCAGCTAATTTTGCATTTTTAGTAGAGACGGGGTTTCTTCATGTTGGTCAGGCTGGTCTCGAGCTCCCGACCTCAGGTGATCCACCCACCTCAGCCTCCCAAAGTGCTGGGATTACAGGTGTGAGCCACCGCACCTGGGCTCTCTTTCCTTTTGTTGTTTTTTTTGAAATGGAGTCTCGCTCTGTCACCAGGCTGAGTGCAGTGGTGCAATCTCGGCTCACTGCAACCTCCGCCTCCCAGGTTCAAGCGATTCTCCTACCTCAGCTTCCCAAGTAGCTGGGACTACAGGCGCGTGCCACCATGCCCAGCTAATTTTTTTATTTTTAGTAGAAACGGGGTTTCACCACATTGGCCAGGATGGTCTCGATTCCCAACCTTGTGATCTGCCCGCCTCTGCTTCCCAAAGTGCTGGGATTACAGGCGTGAGCCACTATGCCCGGCTTCCTTTCTTAAAGGTAAAACTGTTCTCTAACCCACCCAGTCTCTGTAGAATTAGTGCCACAAGAACATTTTATTCTTAAATGACTTGTCTAATTCTTTGCAGATACCAAATATAAAGCCAGAACATTTCTGGGGATATGTATAATGGGCATGTTGCATCCATCACACCAGTCACTTCCAGCTTCGTTAACAATCTGTCAGCATCCCATAGAATATTAGAGCTAGAAGAAACTTTAGAAATCTGAAATTGACTCACTTGTTTGAAAAATGAAAAAAATTCAAATCCATAGAAACTTTTCCTAGAATCCATATGGCTGAATCTTGAATCCAGGCTTTCAGATTCCCACTTCAAGACTTGTTTCTGGCCAGGCGCAGCAGCTCACGCCTGTAATCCCACCACTTTGGGAGGCCAAGGTGAGTAGATCACGAAGTCAGGATTTCGAGACCAGCCTGGCCAATATGGTGAAACCCTTGCTGTACTAAAACTACAAAAAAATTAGCTGGGCATGGTGGCGGGTGCCCATAATCCCAGCTACTCAGGAGGCTGAGGCAGGAGAATTGCTTTAACCCAGGGGGCAGAGGTTGCAGTGAGCTCGTATCAAGCCACTGCACTCCAGCCTGGGTGACAGAGTGAGACTCCATTTCAAAAAAAAAAAAAAAAAGACTTGATTCTGCTATAGGATGCTGCTTCGTTTAATATGCTATAACAGGAAATCAGTAACAGTATTGGTATTCCACAATAACAGGCCTACTAGTATTGAAGTGATGTGATCTGCACTATATCTCAATGTATTCAGAATTTTAGATCTGGTGACGACTTTAAGAGTAAACAGCTGGGTACCTCTTTAAAGCACATTCAAGAGGCTACCTTATTTAATCGTCATGACACTGGTGAGGTAGATTTGGTGAAGTACGTTCATGTGGTTTATCAAAGCCTTCCCCCTTCCTTCCGCCATTTAAAATCAACTAAGAAATTGACAAATAGGGAAAAAAAAAATACCAGCTGTATCAAATCGGAATTGAGTTTCTTATATTCTTTCCCTTAATTAAATTGAGTGTAACCAACCAAAATCACAGGCTTCCCCTGCGAGGACTGAGTCTACCCCTAGATAGTATTCTACACTACTGACCAGAACATACCACTTCGGGCAGACAGATCCAAAAGAGTACAGGTCAATTCTTAACCCCCTTAGTGCTGCCCAGTAGAGAAACTAGACCAATTATCTTCATTCTTTGGCCATCTAAGCAGATGAATTAGTCTTTCTCCCACAGGGAGGAAAAAGATGTTGGAAAGGGTTCCTCTGGGCAGCTATTTTCAAGCCTTGCTGAACAGTAGAATCACCAGAAAAGCTTTCAAAATATACAGATACAAAGACACCATTCCCAGACCAATTGAAACCTGATCTCTAAAGATAGAGTCTTGGCATCAATAGTTGTAGAAGCTCTTGTAGGTGACTTGGTTTCCCAGTAAGGGTGATAATCAGTGTTTTAGTGAAAGTCCCTTTATGGTAACTTGAGGTCAATGGAGTAGAGTTTTTCTTAACAGATAAAGAAATGGGACCAAAGTGATGAAGTGGCTTGCTCAAGTTCTCTTAGATAGTGCTGTGGCTAAAATTTATTCATCTATACCCCCAATTTTTTTAATTGAATGCATACTTCAGACCAGGCACTGACTGCTAATCCAGTGGTTTTTGCTTCTTCCTGTCAGTCACTTTTCTTCTGAACTGGAAGTATTTTGAGGGTATATGATGTTATATTCAAATGGATTGGCCATGTTGAAGTCAGCTGCAACTAAGGCAGAGTGTTCACCAAATTGTGGAAAACAAAAGCAGCAAACAGATCAACTTGACCAGAAACATTCATGAAAGAATGACTTGGTTAAATATTTCAGGTTATAGCCACAGGCAGGAGACAACCTTTCCATGTATGCGGAAACCTTGTCAAGTTATACACTGGTTTTATTGATCACAGATAAACACATAGCTAACATCATAAACAACAGTAAACAGCAAGACATTCCTAAGAAAGATAAGATGTAAACATCTGCCTGGAAGAAGATGACACTATAGTTAATCCATAACAATAGATTCCCACCATTCTATAGAAAAGTTCAACTCAACTACAAATAAACACTATGCATAATTTCTACCCTAGTTTCTTTCAGATTTAGTTATGAGGCTATGTAATTATGTTCCTGCTTAAATCTGGATAATAACGCAGTGTGAAGACCTCTGTAAATATATGGAAAGTTTAAATGGAAAAGAAAACTTGTTGATGCCATGGGAGCTCTGTGGAAAAGAACATATTATCAAGATAATTATTATGGGTGTTTTCTCCCTATAAATAATGACTGAGTTTAAAATGTAACTTCGGAAACTTTAAAAGTTGAACTAAAGAAAGATGTGAAATAAGTTTTACTTCTTGAAAATTACGCTTATTTTATACTAGAAAGCTTCCAGAATTTTAGTATTTTGTGTTAATTTTAACCCCTTTGTAAACCTGACAATGATTTCACAAGTTCTTTCTAACTTTAAGAGTCTACAATGATCTTGCTGAAAAGCTCCTTTCTATTTGTGTAGGTCTCAAATATTTGTAAATTCTTGTATCATTCACTGCACCTCTCTTAGCCATCTCTATTTAGTTCTTTTAATCTTTCCTCCTAAGCCAATGCACATGACGCCAAGGGCAGAGTTAGTAGGGTAATGAGAATTTTACCCCTAATCTGCAATTAAATTTCCACACTTTATAACACTTCCAAGGGTTTGTTGTAGTGGATGACAGATGTCAATGGGTGGTTTTGAAACAAATAATCTTAGTGTTTTATTCCTGCTGGGGGCAGTATCTCATGAAAGATGTGTGTGTAATTGACCAATGGTAAGAATGAATCAGGAGTCGGGTGCAGTGGCTCACGCCTGTGATCCCAGCACTTTGGGAGGCCGAGGCAGGCGGATCACGAGGTCAGGAGATCGAGACCATCCTGGCTAACACGGTGAGACCCCGTCTGTACTAAAAATACAAAAAAAATTGTGTTTTTTTGGTGGTGGCGGACGCCTGTGGTCCCAGCTATTTGGGAGGCTGAGGCAGGAGAATGGCATGAACCCAGGAGTCAGAGCTTGCAGTGAGCCGAGATCAGGCCACTGCACTCCAACCTGGGTGACAGAGCGAGACTCTGTCTCAAAAAAAAAAAAAAGAATGAATCAGATGATTACTAGATACCTATGGCTTAAGATGTGGCATAACTGTAATTACATTTTAAGCCCTGGTCTGCTATAGGAATTTCTTTTTTTTTTTTAATAAATTTTAGTGTGTATATTTGAGGTTTATAACATGATGTTATGGGATACATATAGATTGTAAAATGGATACTGTAATGAAGCAGATTAACATATCTATCATCTTACATAGTTACTTTTTTGTGATAAGAGCAGCTAAAATCTTTTTTTAAACTTTAAAGTTCAGGGATATGTGAGCAGGTTTGTTATATACATAAACTCGTGTCACAGAGGTTTGTTGTACAGATTATTTCATCACCCAGATACTAAGTTTAGTACCCAATAGTTATTTTTTCTGATCCTCTTCCTCCTCCCTTATTCCACCCTCAGATAGGCCCCAGTGTCTGTTCTTCCCCTTTTTGTCCATGTGCTCTCATCATTTAGCACCCACTTATAAGTGAGAACATCAGTATTTGACTTTCTGTTCCTGCGTTAGTTTGCAAAGGATAATGGCCTCCAACTCCATTCATATGCCTGCAAAGGACATGATCTCACTCTTTTTTATGGCTGCATAGTATTCCATGGTGTATATGTATCATATTTTCTTTATCCAGTCTTTCATTGATGGGCATTCAGGTTGATTCCATGTCTTTGCTATTGTGAATAGTGCTGCAATGTACATTTGCATACATGTGTCTTTATGGTAGAATGCTTTATATTCCTCTGAGTATGTACCCAGTAATGGGATTGCTGAGTTGGAGAGTCCTTTTGTTTTTAGCTGTTTGAGGAATTGCCACACTGCTTTCCACAATGGTTGAACTAATTTACACTACCATCAATGATGTATAAGTGTTCTTTTTTTCTCCACAACCTCACCAACATCTGTTATTTTTGGACTTTAATATCCATTCTAACTGGTGTCATATGGTATCTTATTGTGGTTTTGATTTGCATTTCACTAATGATCCATACTATTGAGCTTTTTTCCATATGCTTGTTGGCTATGTGTATGTCTTCTTTTGAAAAGTGTCTGTTCATGTCCTTTGCCGTTTTTAAATGGGGTTGTTTGGGGTTTTTTCCTTGTAAATTTATTTAATTTCTTTATAGATGCTGGATATTAGATCTTTGTCACATGCATAGTTTGCAGATATTTTCTCCCATTCTGTAGGTTGTTTATTTACTCTGTTGATAGTTTCTTTTACTGTGCAGAAGCTCTTAAGTTTAGTTAGATCCCATTTGTCAATTTTTGCTTTTGCTGCTCTTGATTTTGCATCTTCATCATAAAATCTCTGCCCATTCCTAGGTCCAGAATGATATTGCTTATATTGTCTTCCAGGGTTTTAATAGTTTTGGGCTTTACATTTAAGTCTTTAATCCATCTTGGGTTGATTTTTGTATATGGTGTAAGGAAGGAGTCCAGTTTCAGTCTTCTGCCTATGGCTAGCCAGTTACTCCATCACTATTTATTGAGTAGGGGGTCCTTTCTCCATTGCTTGCTGTTGTTAGCTTTGTTGAAGATCAGATGGTTGTAGGTGTGTGGCCCTATTTCTGGACTCTCTATTCTGTTCCATTGGTCTATGTGTCTGTTTTTGAACCAGTACTATGCTGGTACAAAACCATGTGTATTCATGTAGCATGATGCCTCTTGCTTTGTTCTTTTTGCTTAGGATGCCCTTGGCTATTTAGGCTCTTTTCTGGTTCCATATGAATTTTAAAATAATTTTTTCCTAATTCTGTGAAGAATGTCATTGGTAGTTTGATATGAATAGTGCTGAATCTGTAAATTGTTTTGGACAGAATAGCCATTTTAATGATACTGATTCTTCCTATCCATGAGCATGGAGTGTTTTCTCATTTGTTTGTGTCATCTCTGATTTCTTTGAGCAGTGTTTTGTAGTTCTCATTGTAGAGATCTTTCACTTTTACTTCCCTGGTTAGCTGTATTCCTAGGTATTTTATTCTTTTTGTGGCAATTGTGAATTGGATTGTGTTCCTGATTTTGTTCTCAGCTTGGCTGTTATTAGTGTATTGGAATGCTGGTGATTTTTGCACATTGATTTTGTATCCTGAAACTTTGCCAAAGTTGTTTGTCAGCTTAAGGAATTTTGGGGCCAAGACTGTGGAGTTTTCTAGATATAGAGTCATGTCATCTTTCAACTAGGGATAGTTTGACTTCCTCTCTTCCTATTTGGATGCCCTGTATTTCTTTCTTTTGCCGATTGCTCTGGCCAGGAATTTCAATATTATATTTAATAGGAGTGGTGAGAGAAGGCATCCTTGTTTTGTGCCACTTTTCAAAGGGAATGCTTCCAGCTTTTGCCCTTCAGTATGATGTTGGCTGTAGGTTTGTCATAGATGGCCCTTATTTTGAGGTATGTTCCTTCAATACCTAATTTGTTGAGAGTTTTTAACATGAAGGGATGTTGAATTTTATGGAAAGCCTTTTCTGCATCTATTCAGATGATCATGTGGTTTTTGTCTGTAGTTATGTTTATGTGATGAATCACATTTATTGATTTGTGTATGTTAAACCATCCTTGCATCCCAGGGATAGAGCCTACTTGATAGTGGTGGATTAGCTTTTGCTGCTGGATTTGGTTTGCTAGTATTTTGTTGTGGATTTTTCCATCAGTGTTCAACAAGGATATTGGCCTGAAGTTTTCTTTTTTGTGTGTGTCTCTGCCATGTTTTGGTATGAAGATGATGCTGGCTTCATAGAATGAGTTGAGGAGGAGTCTCTCCTCCTCAGTTTTTGGGAATAGTTTCAGTAGAAGTGGTATCGGTTCTTCTTTGTATATTTGGTAAACATTGGCTGTGAATCCATCTGGTCCTGGGCCTTTTTTGGCTGGTTGGCTATTTGTTACAGATTCAATTTCAGAGCTTGTTATTAGTCTGTTCAGGGATTCAGTTTCTTCCTAGTTCAGTCTTACGAGGCTGTATGTATCTAGGAATTTGTCCATTTCTTGTAGTCTGGAGGAATAGAGGTGTTCATAGCAGTCTCTGATAGTTATTTGTACTTCTGTAGGGTCAGTAGTAATATCCCCCTTGTCCTTTCTAATTTTGTTTAGTTGGATCTTCTTTATTTTCTTCTTTATTAGTCTAGCTAGCAGTCTATCTTATTAACTTTTTCAAAAAGTCGGCTCCTAGATTCACTGATCTTTTGAATTTTTTGTGTCTCAATTGTCTTCAGTTCAGCTCTGATTTTGGTTATTTATTGTCTTCTGCTAAGCTTGGGGTTGGTTTTCTCTTGCTTCTCTAGTTCTTTTAGTTATGATAGGCTGAAATACAGTGGTGTGATCTCAGCTCACTAGAACCTCTGTTTCCCAGGTTCAAGCAATTCTCCTGCCTCAACCTCCTGAGTAACTGGGATCACAGGCATGCACCACCATGCCTGGCTAATTTTTGTATTTTTAGTAGAGACAGTTTCACCATGTCGGCCAGGCTGGTCTCAAACTCATGACCTCAAGTGATCTGCTGTCTTAGCCTCCCAAAATGCTGGGATTACAAGTATGAGCCACTGCACCCGACCATCTTTCTAATTTTTTGATGTGGGCATTTAGTGCTATAAATTTCCCTCTTAACACTGCCTTAGCTGTGTCCCAGAGATTCTGATATGTTGTTTTTTTGTTCTCATTAGTTTCAAAGAACTTCTTGATTTCTGCCTTAATTTAATTGTTTACCCAAAAGTCATTCAGGAGCATGTTGTTTGAGTTCAAAGTAATCGTATGGTTTTGAGCAATTTTCTTAGTCTTGAGTTCTATTTTTATTGCATTGTGGTCTGAGAGAGTGGTTGGTGTAATTTGGGGGTTTTTGCATTTGGTGAGAATTGTTTTATGTCCAAGTGTGTGGTTGATGTAGAATGTGTGTTGATGAGAAGAATGTATATTCTGTTGTTTTTATATGGACAGTTCTGTAGATGTCCATGAGGTCCATTTAGTCCAGTGTTGAGTTCAGGTCCTAATTATCTTTGTTCATTTTCTGCCTCAATGATCTGTCTAATACTGTTAATGGGGCATTGAAGTCTCCCACTATTATTGTGTGGGGGTCTAAGTCTCTTTGAAGGTCTCTAGGAACTTGCTGTGTGAATCTGGGTGCTCCTGTGTTGGGTGCATATATATTCAGGAGAGTTAGGTCTTCTTGTTGAGTTGAACCCTTTACCATTATGGAATGTCCTCTTTGTCTTTTTTGATCTTTGTTGGTTTAAAGTCTGTTTTGTATGAAGTTAGGATTACAATTCCTATTTTTTTTTATTTTTGTTTTTGTTTGCTTAGTAAATTTTTCTCCATCCCTTAATTTTGAGCCTGTGGGTGTCATTGCATGTAATATGGGTTTTTTGAAGACAACATACTATTGTGTCTTGCTTCTTTATCCAGCTTGCCACTCTGTCTCTTTAACTTGGAGCATTTAGTCAATTTACATTCAAAGTTAGTATTGATATGTGTAGATTTGATCCTGTCTTCATGTCATTACCTGTTTATTATGCTGACTTCTTTGTGTGGTTGCTTTATAGTGTCACTGGTCTGTGTACTTAAGAGTGTTTTTATAGTAGCTGGTAATGGTCTTTCCATATTTAGTGCTTCTTTCAGGAGCTCTTTTGAGGGAGGTCTGGTGGTAACAAATTCCCTCAGCATTTGCAATTTCTTATTTCTCCTTTGCTTATGAAGTTTAGTTTGGGCAGACAAGAAATTCTTAGTTGGAATTTATTTTCTCTAAAAATGTTGAATATAGGCCCCCAATCTCTTCTGGCTTATAGGGTCTCTGCCAAGAGGTCTGCTGTTAGTTGGATGGGCTTCCCTTTGTAGGTGACCTGGCCTTTCTCTCTAGCTGCCTTTAAAATTTTTTCTTTCATTTTGACCTTGGAGAATCTGATGATTATGTGTCTAGGGGATGATCTTCTTGTAAAGTATCTTACTGAGTTTCTTTGCATTTCCTGAATTTGAATGTTGGCCTCTCTAGCTAGGTTGGGGAAATTCTCTTGAATGATATCCTGAAATATATGTTCCAAATTGTAGATGTCCATTCTCCCCATCTCTTTCATGGACATCAGTGAGTCATAGATTTGGTCTCTTTACATAATCCCTCATTTCTTGGAGGTTTTGTTTATTCCTTTTCAATATATATATATTTTTTTTATTATACTTTAGGGTTTTAGGGTACATGTGCACAATGTGCAGGTTTGTTACATATGTATCCATGTGCCATGTTGATTTCCTGCACCCATTAACTCGTCATTTAGCATTAGGTGTATCTCCTAATGCTGTCCCTCCCCCCTCCCCCCACCCCACAACAGTCCCCAGAGTGTGATGTTCCCCTTCCTGTGTCCTTGAGTTCTCATTGTTCAATTCCCACCTATGAGTGAGAACATGCGGTGTTTGGTTTTTTGTCCTTGCGATAGTTTACTGAGAATGATGTTTTCCAGTTTCATCCATGTCCCTACAAAGGACACGAACTCATCATTTTTTATGGCTGCATAGTATTCCATGGTGTATATGTGCCACATTTTCTTAATCCAGTCTATCGTTGTTGGACATTTGGGTTGGTTCCAACTCTTTGCTATTGTGAATAGTGCCACAATAAACATACGTGTGCATGTGTCTTTATAGCAGCATGATTTATAGTCCTTTGGGTATATACCCAGTAATGGGATGGCTGGGTCAAATGGTATTTCTAGTTCGAGATCCCTGAGGAATCGCCACACTGACTTCCACAATGGTTGAACTAGTTTACAGTCCCACCAACAGTGTAAAAGTGTTCCTATTTCTCCACATCCTCTCCAGCACCTGTTGTTTCCTGATTTTTTAATGATGGCCATTCTAACTGGTGTGAGATGGTATCTCACTGTGGTTTTGATTTGCATTTCTCTGATGGCCAGTGATGATGAGCATTTCTTCATGTGTTTTTTGGCTGCATAAATGTCTTCTTTTGAGAAGTGTCTGTTCATGTCCTCTGCCCACTTTTTGATGGGGTTGTTTGTTTTTTTCTTGTAAATTTGTTTGAGTTCATTGTAGATTCTGGATATTAGCCCTTTGTCAGATGAGTAGGTTGCAAAAATTTTCTCCCATTCTGTAGGTTGCCTGTTCACTCTGATGATAGTTTCTTTTGCTGTGCAGAAGCTCTTTAGTTTAATGAGATCCCATTTGTCGATTTTGGCTTTTGTTGCCATTGCTTTTGGTGTTTTAGACATGAAGTCCTTGCCCACGCCTATGTCCTGAATGGTATTGCCTAGGTTTTCTTGTAGGATTTGAATGGTTTTAGGTCTAACATATAAGTCTTTAATCCATCTTGAATTAATTTTTGTATAAGGTGTAAGGAAGGGATCCAGTTGCAGCTTTCTACATATGGCTAGCCAGTTTTCCCAGCACCATTTATTAAATAGGGAATCCTTTCCCCATTTCTTGTTTTTGTCAGGTTTGTCAAAGATCAGATAGTTGTAGCTATGCGGCATCATTTCTGAGGGCTCTGTTCTGTTCCATTGATCTATGTCTCTGTTGTGGTACCAGTACCATGCTGTTTTGGTTACTGTAGCCTTGTAGTATAGTTTAAAGTCAGGTAGCGTGATGCCTCCAGCTTTGTTCTTTTGGCTTAGGATTGACTTGGCAATGCGGGCTCTTTTTTGGTTCCATATGAACTTTAAAGTAGTTTTTTCCAATTCTGTGAAGAAAGTCATTGGTAGCTTGATGGGGATTGCATTGAATCTATAAATTACCTTGGGCACTATGGCCATTTTCACGATATTGATTCTTCCAACCCATGAGCATGGAATGTTCTTCCATTTGTTTGTATCCTCTTTTATTTCATTGAGCAGTGGTTTGTAGTTCTCCTTGAAGAGGTCCTTCACATCCCTTGTAAGTTGGATTCCTAGGTATTTTATTTTCTTTGAAGCAATTGTGAATGGGAGTTCACTCATGATTTGGCTCTCTGTTTGTCTGTTATTGGTGTACAAGAATGGTTGTGATTTTTGTACATTAATTTTGTATCCTGAGACTTTGCTGAAGTTGCTAATCATCTTAAGGAGATTTTGGGCTGAGACAATGGGGTTTTCTAGATATACAATCATGTCATCTGCAAACAGGGACAATTTGACTTCCTCTTTTCCTAATTGAATACCCTTTATTTCCTTTTCCTGGCTGATTGCTCTGGCCAGAACTTCCAACACTATGTTGAATAGGAGTGGTGAGAGAGGGCATCCCTGTCTTGTGCCAGTTTTCAGAGGGAATGCTTCCAGTTTTTGCCCATTCAGTATGATATTGGCTGTGGGTTTGTTGTAGATAGCTCTTATTATTTTGAGATACGTCCCATCAATACCTAATTTATTGAGAGTTTTTAGCATGAAGGGTTGTTGAATTTTGTCAAAGGCCTTTTCTGCATCTATTGAGATAATCATGTGGTTTTTGTCTTTGGTTCTGTTTATATGCTGGATTACATTTATTGATTTGTGTATGTTGAACCAGCCTTGCATCCCAGGGATGAAGCCCACTTGATCATGGTGGATAAGCTTTTTGATGTGCTGCTGGATTCGGTTTGCCAGTATTTTATTGAGGATTTTTGCATCAATGTTCATCAAGGATATTGGTCTGAAATTCTCTTTTTTGGTTATGTCTCTGCCAGGTTTTGGTATCAGGATGATGCTGGCTTCATAAAATGTGTTAGGGAGGATTCCCTCTTTTTCTATCGATTGGAATAGTTTCAGAAGGAATGGTACCAGTTCCTCCTTGTACCTCTGGTAGAATTCAGCTGTGAATCCATCAGGTCCTGGACTCTTTTTGGTTGGTAAGCTATTGATTATTGCCACAATTTCAGAACCTGTTATTGGTCTATTCAGAGATTCAACTTCTTCCTGGTTTAGTCTTGGGAGGGTGTATTTGTCGAGGAATTTATCCATTTCTTCTAGATTTTCTAGTTTATTTGCATAGAGGTGTTTGTAGTATTCTCTGATGGTAGATTGTATTTCTGTGGGATCGGTGGTGATATCCCCTTTTTCGTTTTTTATTGCATCTATTTGATTCTTCTCTCTTTTCTTCTTTATTAGTCTTGCTAGTGGTCTATCAATTTTGTTGATCTTTTCAAAAAACCAGCTCCTGGATTCATTAATTTTTTGAAGGGTTTTTTGTGTCTCTATTTCCTTCAGTTCTGCTCTGATTTTAGTTATTTCTAGCCTTCTGCTAGCTTTTGAATGTGTTTGCTCTTGCTTTTCTAGTTCTTTTAATTGTGATGTTAGGGTGTCAATTTTGGATCTTTCCTGCTTTCTCTTGTGGGCATTTAGTGCTATAAATTTTCCTCTACACACTGCTTTGAATGTGTCCCAGAGATTCTGATATGTTGTGTCTTTGTTCTCGTTGGTTTCAAAGAACATCTTTATTTCTGCCTTCATTTCATTATGTACCTAGTAGTCATTCAGGAGTAGGTTGTTCAGTTTCCATGTAGTTGAGCAGTTTTGAGTGAGTTTCTCAATCCCGAGTTCTAGTTTGATTGCACTGTGGTCTGAGAGACAGTTTGTTATAATTTCTGTTCTTTTACATTTGCTGAGGATTGCTTTACTTCCAACTATGTGGTCAATTTTGGAATAGGTGTGGTGTGGTGCTGAAAAAAATGTATATTCTGTTGATTTGGGGTGGAGAGTTCTGTAGATGTCTATTAGGTCCACTTTGTGCAGAGCTAAGTTCAATTCCTGGATATCCTTGTTAACTTTCTGTCTCGTTGATCTGTCTAATGTTGACAGTGGGGTGTTAAAATCTCCCATTATTATTGTGTGGGAGTTTAAGTCCCTTTGTAGGTCACTCAGGACTTGCTTTATGAATCTGGGTGCTCCTGTGTTGGGTGCATATATATTTAGGATAGTTAGCTCTTCTTGTTGAATTGATCCCTTTACCATTATGTAATGGCCTTCTTTGTCTCTTTTGATCTTTGTTGGTTTAAAGTCTATTTTATCAGAGACTAGGATTGCAACCCCTGCCTTTTTTTGTTTTCCATTTGCTTGATAGATCTTCCTCCATCCTTTTATTTTAAGTCTATGTGTGTCTCTGCACTTGAGATGGGTTTCCTGAATACAGGACACTGATGGGTCTTGACTCCTTATCCAGTTTGCCAGTCTGTGTCTTTTAATTGGAGCATTTAGCCCATTTACATTTAAAGTTAGTATTGTTATGTGTGAATTTGATCCTGTCATTATGATATTAGTTGGTTATTTTGCTCGTTAGTTGATGCAGTTTCTTCCTAGCCTCGATGGTCTTTACAATTTGGCATGTTTTTGCAGGGGCTGGTACCAGTTGTTCCTTTCCATGTTTAGTGCTTCCTTCAGGAGCTCTTTTAGGGCAGGCCTGGTGGTGACAAAATCACTCAGCATTTGCTTGTCTGTATTTTATTTCTCCTTCACTTATGAAGCTTAGTTTGGCTGGATATGAAATTCTGGGTTGAAAATTCTTTTCTTTAAGAATGTTGAATATCGGCCCCCACTCTATTCTGGCCTGTAGAGTTTCTGCCAAGAGAGCAGCTGTTAGTCTGATGGGCTTCCCTTTGTGGGTAACCCGACCTTTCTCTCTGGCTGCCCTTAACATTTTTTCCTTCATTTCAACTTTGGTGAACCTGACAATTATGTGTCTTGGAGTTGCTCTTCTCGAGGAGTATCTTTGTGGCGTTCTCTGTATTTCCTGAATCTGAATGTTGGCCTGCCTTGCTAGATTGGGGAAGTTCTCCTGGATAATATCTTGCAGAGTATTTTCCAACTTGGTTCCGTTCTCCCTGTCATTTTCAAGTACACCAATCAGACGTAGGTTTGGTCTTTTCACATAGTCCCAAATTTCTTGGAGGCTTTGTTCGTTTCTTTTTATTCTTTTTTCTCTAAATTTCCCTTCTCACTTCATTTCATTCATTTCATCTTCCATCACTGATACCCTTTCTTCCAGTTGATCACATCGGCTACCGAGGCTTCTGCAATCTTTGCATAGTTCTCGAAACTTGGCTTTCAGCTCCATCAACTCCTTTAAGCCCTTCTCTTCATTAGTTATTCTAGTTATCCATTCATCTAATTTTCTGTCAAAGTTTTTAACTTCTTTGCTATTGTTTTGAATTTCCTCCCGTAGCTCGGAGTAGTTTGATCATCTGAAGCCTTCTTCTCTCAAGTCGTCAAAGTCATTCTCTGTGCAGCTTTGTTCTGTTGCTGGTGAGGAACTGCATTCCTTTGGAGGAGGAGAGGTGCTCTGCTTTTTAGAGTTTCCAGTTTTTCTGCTTTGTTTTTTCCCCATCTTTGTGGTTTTATCTGCTTTTAGTCTTTGATGATGGTGATGTACAGATGGGTTTTTGGTGTGGATGTCCTTTCTGTTTGTTAGTTTTCCTTCTACCAGACAGGACCCTCAGCTGCAGGTCTGTTGGAGTTTGCTAGAGGTCCACTCCAGACCCTGTTTGGCTGGGTGTCAGCAGCGGTAGCTGCAGAACAGCGGATTTTCGTGAGACCACAAATTCAGCTGTCTGATCGTTCCTCTGGAAGTTTTGTCTCAGAGGAGTACCTGGTCAAGTGAGGTGTCAGTCTGTCCCTACTGGGGGGTGCCTCCCAGTTAGGCTGCTCGGGGGTCAGGGACCCACTTTAGGAGGCAGTCTGTCCGTTCTCAGATCTCCAGCTGTGTGCTGGGAGAACCACTACTCTCTTCAAAGCTGTCAGACAGGGACATTTAAGTCTGCAGAGGTTCCTGCTGAATTTTTGTTTGTCTGTGCCCTGCCCCCAGAGGTGGAGCCTACAGAGACAGGTAGGCCTCCTTGAGCTGTGGTGGGCTCCACCCAGTTGAGCTTCCTGGCTGCTTTGTTTACCTAAGCAAGCCTGGGCAATGGCGGGCGCCCCTCCCCCAGCCTCGCTACCGCCTTGCAGGTTGATCTCAGACTGCTGTGCTAGCAATCAGTGAGACTCCGTGGGCATAGGACCCTCTGAGCCAGTTGCGGGACACAATCTCCTGGTGTGCCGTTTTCCAAGCCCGTTGGAAAAGCGCAGTATTAGGGTGGGACTGACCTGATTTTCCAGGTGCCGTCTGTTACCCCTTTCTTTGACTAGGAAAGGAAACTCCCTGACCCCTTGCACTTCCCGAGTGAGGCAATGCCTCGCCCTGCTTTGGCTTGCGCACAGTGCACTGCACCGGCTGTCCTGTACCCACTGTTTGGCACTCCCTAGTGAGATGAACCCGGTACCTCAAACGGAAATGCAGAAATCACACGTCTTCTGTATTGCTCACGCTGGGAGCTGTAGACTGGAGCTGTTCCTATTGGGCCATTTTGGCTCCACCCCCTAGAATTTTTATTTTAAGTTTATTGAAAGCACTGCTTTGGGCTTTTTTTTTTTTTTTTTTTTTTTTCTGAGATGGAGTCTTGTTCAGTAGCCCAGTCTGGAGTGCAGTGGTGTGATCTTGGCTCACTGCAAACTCCGCCTCCCTGGTTCATGCCATTCTCCTGCCTCAGCCTCCCCAGTAGCTGGGACTACAGGCGCCCGCCACCACGCCCAGCTAATTTTTTGTATTTTTAGTAGAGATGGGGTTTCACCGCGTTAGCCAGGATGGTCTCGATCTCCTGACCTCATGATCCGCCCACTTGGGATTACAGGCGTGAGCCACTGCGCCCGGCCTGCTTTGGGCTTATTTTAAGAGATTTTTGAACATCTATCATTCTTCAGCTTTTTTTTTTTTTTTGAGACAGAGTCTCACTCCCCTCATCCAGGCTGGAGTACAGTGGCATGTTCCTGGCTCACTGCAACCTCTGCTTCCTGGTTCAAGCAATTCTCTTGCCTCAGCTGGGATTACAGGCATGTGCCACCACGTCTGGCCTTTTTTTTTTTTTTTTTTTAAGTAGAGATGGGTTTTCATCATGTTGGCCAGGCTGGTCTCAAACTCCTGGCCTCAGGTGATGTGCCCGCCTTGGCCTCCCAAAGTGCTGGGTTTATAGGCCTGAGCCACCGCGCCTGACCTCATTCTTCTGCATTTATAAAAAAAGAAATAGCTTCATGTTCAGAGTTTTGCTCTTTTGGATCCCTTTCCAAGTCAAAGCTGCTGATGTCAGCATTTCTCTATGTAATACTATCCTCTGTACCAAAAAGCATGAGTAATAAGACCTTTTCCAAAAGAAGCGTCCATTATTGTCACTGTGATTTTTTCCAAACTTCTGACGTTTCGTTGGCAAGTTTTGATGCCGTAGCTTTCTTGTTCTTGCCAGCAGATGTCAATGGAAGGCTCCAGGCAAGTTCACACAGGCACAGGCACAGGTGATGATAACCGTCATGACAGCCCTGGCCAACGGCAATCATCAGCCTTATCCTGATTTCAGAGATGTTAAAATGTGAAAAAATATGCATCATGGAATCAATGAAATGTAGTAGTACACAACTAGAAAATTATAGATTAACCTCACACATGGAATACAGGCACAATCATTCTAGATAAGATATTAGCAGCTGGAAGCCTGCAATGTATCTAAAGAATAATGACCAAATACCCAGACCTTTATTTTGAGAAGCAGTTGGGCAGTTAACAGGAAGAGAAATTGAGTGAAGATAATGAAGTCGTGAAGTCATGCCTAGAACATTATTGCTGGTGGTGTCACTTTTTTTTTTTTTTTTTTTTTTTTAGAAAAACAGTATTTGCCTGGAGACCCAAGTTACAATCCTGGCTTAGTCACGTACCATCCATGTGACTTGGACCAATTCAAGTCATTCCTTGGTCCTGCGTCTTCAAGTAAAAGGAGAGCCTCCCTAAGGTTCTTTTCAGTTCTGATATTTAAGGAGTCCATGAGTCCAGGACAGTTTCTCCTCTACCAAGAATCCAGCTCGGGTTTTTTGTTTTTTTTTTTTTTTGTATTTATTTATTTTTTTCTTTTTTTTTTTTTTTTATTATACTTTAGGTTTTAGGGTACATGTGCACAATGTGCAGGTTTGTTACATATGTATCCATGTGCCATGTTGATTTCCTGCACCCATTAGCTCGTCATTTAGCATTAGGTATATCTCCTAATGCTGTCCCCGCCCCCCCCACCCCCCACCCCACAACAGTACCCGGAATGTGATGTTCCCCTTCCTGTGTCCATGAGTTCTCATTGTTCAATTCCCACCTATGAGTGAGAACATGCGGTGTTTGGTTTTTTGTCCTTGCGATAGTTTACTGAGAATGATGTTTTCCAGTTTCATCCATGTCCCTACAAAGGACACGAACTCATCATTTTTTATGGCTGCATAGTATTCCATGGTGTATATGTGCCACATTTTCTTAATCCAGTCTATTGTTGTTGGACATTTGGGTTGGTTCCAAGTCTTTGCTATTGTGAATAGTGCCGCAATAAACATACGTGTGCATGTGTCTTTATAGCAGCATGATTTATACTCCTTTGGGTATATACCCAGTAATGGGATGGCTGGGTCAAATGGTATTTCTAGTTCTAGATCCCTGAGGAATCGCCACACTGACTTCCACAA
>NW_026652279.1:41458085-41461635 GCF_009828535.3 Hylobates moloch
CCTACAGAATGGGAGAAAATGTTTGCAATCTACTCATCTGACAAAGGGCTAATATCCAGAATCTACAATGAACTCAAACAAATTTGCAAGAAAAAAACAAACAACCCCGTCAACAAGTGGGCGAAGGATATGAACAGACACTTCTCAAAACAAGACATTTATGCAGCCAAAAGACACATGAAAAAATGCTCATCATCACTGGCCATCAGACAAATGCAGATCAAAACCACAGTGAGATACCATCTCACTCCAGTTAGAATGGCGATCATTAAAAACTCAGGAAACAACAGGTACTGGAGAGGATATGGAGAAATAGGAACACTTTTACACTGTTGGTGGGACCGTAAACTAGTTCAACCATTGTGGAAGACAGTGTGGCGATTCCTCAAGGATCTAGAACTAGAAATACCATTTGGCCCAGCCATCCCATTACTGGGTATATACCTAAAGATTTATAAATCATGCTGCTATAAAGACACATGCACATGTATGTTTATTGCAGCACTATTCACAATAGCAAAGACTTGGAACCAACCCAAATGTCCATCAATGATAGAAAATGTGTCACATATACACCATGGAATACTATGCAGCCATAAAAAAGGATGAGTTCACGTCCTTTGTAGGGACATGGATGAAGCTGGAAATGATCATTCTGAGCAAACTATCACAAGGACAAAAAACCAAACACCGCATGTTCTCACTCATAGGTGGGAATTGAACAATGAGAACACTTGGACACAGGAAGGGGAACATCACACCCCGGGGCCTTTTGTGGGGTAAGGGGAGGGGGGAGGGATAGCATTGGGAGACATACCTAGTTTAAATGACGAGTTAATGGGTGCAGCACACCAACATGGTGCATGTATATATATGTGACAAACCTGCACATTGTGCACATATACCCTAGAACTTAAAGTATAATAATAAAATAAACAAATAAATAAAATAAAACATATTTCTTTATACAGGGCATTCTTCTCCACTGCAAATAAATCAACAGATGGCATCATTTTTTAAGATGAATAAAAATCTAACATCCAGTCAAAAAAAATTAAAATTAATAAAACCTATAAATAAACACATGTAATAATGTGTTTTAAGTGCTCTGTAGGAAAATGTACAGGGTATAGTGGAGGCCCAGAGAATAGTGGATGCTATGCTTCGTTCTCCCTGTGTGGGTTCAGAAAATACTTTATAAGTGGAATGATGCTGAGTCTCCAAAGATTAATTCACCAGGCCAATTGGGGAGGGGAGGGAAGGGAGAGGATGGGTAGGATATTCCAGACAGAACAAGCTATGGAAGCAGAGGCTTATGTTGTTTTATTGTTTTTAAGTATACTGTGTATATAATCACAATAACCACCTGCTTATAGAAAAACTTTTCTTGTGGAATTAAATAAACCTTCATGTTGACAGTAGTCTTAAGGTGATTTTTTTTTTTGGAGACAGGGTCTCACTCTGTCACCCAGGCTAGAGTACAGCAGTGTGATCATAGCTCACTGCAACCTCCAACTCCTGAGCTCAAGGGATCATCCTGCCTCAGCCTGCTGAGTAGCTAGGACTACAGACACAGGCCACCATGCCTGGCTAATTTCTTTAAAATTTATTTTTTGTAGAGATGCAGTCTTGCTATGTTGCCGAGGCTGGTCGCAAACTCCTGGGCTCAAGTGATCCTCCTGCCTCAGCCTCCCAAAGCACTGGGAGTACAGATGTGAGCCCCCGTGCCTGGCCCTCATTTGTGCATACTTTCTAGATTGTAAATATAACTTTTTATAATAAAAAATAAACAATAGGTTCATACACGGTATGATCAAAGAGATGATCTAAATTTTTGATAAAACTAGTGATTTGTAAAGATACCAACCATGCTTGTCATAATGGAATCCCAAAAATGCTGTTAAATGAATGAGTGAGTGACTCCACACATGGATGTAGAGGAAGAGCTCATTCCCCTTCCTCTTTATACAAATCTCTGAATACTACCCTTAGAATTAATAACTAGATTTCCCTGAGCCCAAGAAATCTAAAAGAAGATCAAATGGTGACTTAAAGGGCCATGATGTAGAAGAGGGAGTAGACCTTTTTTCCAAAAGGTAAGTCTGGGCTAAGTGGTTGGCTGCTTTTTTTAAATCACTATGTGGGAGAACTGGAGTGTCTAAATTTAGAATTGTGAAATGGTGAATCCCTCTCACTGACAGTATTCAAGCACAGTCTGGAAGACCCTCTAACAGGATGCCGTGGAGGGAACCTCAGCATTGGTTTGCAGGAGAGAGGGATTACTTCTCAGATCTGTTAAGATTCTACAATTCTAAAATAGGCTAAATTGATTAAATCATTCAAAAGGAAAGGGATTCATTAATATGAAATTGACCTGGACCAGTGGTTCTCAAAGTGAGACCCCTGGACCAGTATCAGTATCACTTGGGAACTTGTTAGAAATCTTGGGCCCCAAGACAGACACGCTAAATCAGGAAGTCTGGGGGTGGAGCCCAGCATTCCATGTTTTAACGCACCCTCCGGGTGATTCTGATGCTAAATTTGAGAGAACCACTGCCCTCTACCATCTTCACTTTATTCAGTGAAGCTTATATTGTTGGTATGGCATTCTAACAACTATGCTTTACTTAACATTATTCCTGTGTAGTATTAGTCTTACTCTTTCCAAAACAGATTTCAGCATTCTCTCTTACGTGACTAGAGTTCTCGTATCTCTTACAGGTGTTGGGAAATCTTCATTAGTCCATCTCCTATGCCAAAATCAAGTGCTGGGAAATCCATCATGGACTGTGGGCTGCTCAGTGGATGTCAGAGTATGTGTCTTTTATAGTTTAGTTTTTCAATAATGTACTAAAGATAACTGCTTCAAATTACATGATCAAATTACAGTACTATGGTCAAGATTAATAGTAATAGCTGGGATTTATTACAGTCATACTATGTGCCAGGTACTATGCCAGTTCCTTTACATGTCCCTTCTTATTTCACCTTTTTAAAACTGAGATGTGTAGATGCAGAAACTAAGGCAGAGTCAAGATTTGAACAGTTTGTCTGATGCCACACACTTCAGTTTTAATCACTGTGCCATATATCTAGGGTTCACATAGCATCCTCCGTAAATAATTCTGCCTAAGCTTGTGCTATTAAGACTGCCAACTTTCAGCTGGAAATATAATGTAAAGGCAAAAGCTCCTGGAGCTTCATGTCTGGGTCATTAGTTCCATCTTGTGTTTAGGAATTAGGTATAGTTTTAATTTTTTTTTTTTTTTTTTGAGACAGAGTCTCGCTCTGTGGCCCGGACTGGAGTGCAGTGGCGTGATCTCGGCTCACTGCAAGCTCCGCCTCCCGGGTTCACGCCATTCTCCTGCCTCAGCCTCTCCGAGTAGCTGGGACTACAGGTGCCCGCCACCACGCCCGGCTAATTTTTTTGTATTTTTAGTAGAGACGCGGTTTCACCGTGGTCTCGATCTCCTGACCTCGTGATCCGCCTGCCTCGGCCTCCCAAAGTGCTGGGATTACAAGCGTGAGCCACCGCGCCCGGCCCATGTAT
>NW_026652279.1:41461735-41466890 GCF_009828535.3 Hylobates moloch
TCGTGATCCGCCTGCCTCGGCCTCCCAAAGTGCTGGGATTACAAGCGTGAGCCACCGCGCCTGGCCCATGTATAGTTTTAATTAAATTAAATATCTTCCCAGATATCATTGGTCTTTGCTAATGCCAGCTAGTTCTGACAAGTCTCATCTGCTGGCACACCTCTCTCCTTTGAGTTAGGAAACACATACGGAAGGCAAGGTAGTTGGCTAGACTGATAGTTATTTTCCTTCTGTTCTTTGAAGCTATTGTTCCATGGCTCTGATTTACATTGCTGCTGATTAGAAATCTTCCATGAGACTAATTATTATTCCTTTTTAATGTAATTTCTTCTTTGGTTGCTTTTAAAATATTTTTTGTGTTTTTTTAAATCTTTGATATTTTGTTGTTTTGCTAACCTATGTCTAGGTGTAGATTCATTTTTATTCATCCTATTCAGAAGTAGTCATTGTTCTCATGTCTTTATTTTTCAGAATTTTAAGCCATTATCTGTCTTCCCTCATTTCTTCTATCCCTTCCTCTTGACTTTCTATGAGATTTTTGTTCTTTATAACTGTTAATATTTCTCCTTGCTGCCTTCTGGATAATGTACTCATATCTGCCTTCCAGTTAACTAAGAATCTCTTCAATTATATCTAATCCGCTTTTTAATATATCTATACAGTTTTTCATTCCAAGTACCTATACTTTTTAATTTCTAGATGTTCCTTTTAGTTCTTTTTAAAATGTAAAAATTTTCCAAAATGTCCTGATCCTTCATTATGGTGTCTGCTTTTTATTTTAATAATTTCCAACATACTTATTTCATGGTTTCTTTTGGATTATTTTATTTTTTCTGGAGGAGAGGTAGCTATGCTCCTTGCTGTATATGCTACTCTACTTCATGGAAATGTATCTCCTTGTATGGCTTGTAATTCTTTAGGATGATCACATCTTCAACAGGATTTTTTTCCTCTCCCTTTGGAAGTCCTGTATGCTATATTGTGAAAGTATCCCTATACAGTGCCTTTTCGTTTCTGTCACTGCCAAGACCATAAGGATTTCAATTTCTCAGCTCAGGTAATGTAAATCTAGATAATGTAAATTCCCCCAGCATCTGATTGTAGCACAGACCTATAGTTTCCATTTCTTGTGGACCATTTATCTTCTCTCTACCTTCTGTCTGAGGTCCCTGACAGAAAGTTTTTGCCGTTTCCCTGAGCCTGTGGACAATGTTTTTCCAACTCTCTCTTTTCACTGACTGGGCAGCTCATCAAAGGTCCAGATTTCAAAAAGGCATCTATAGTCTAGTCTTCATCACTCACCCACACATACTTTTGCCTTGAATGCTGGAAAACAGGTCTGCTATTCCTGGATGGGCATTAAGACTCCAGGCACCAACCCCTGAAGCTATATCCGAATCTATGTCAGTTCTCACTTCTCACTCTGATTTTAAGTTTTTTCTTCATTTCTAGCATTTGAGGATATTCCTTTCTTTCTCCTAACTTTCTCTTGAGCTAGTCTTCTCTGTCTCTCCTCTCTCTACTCTTTCTCTCTGTCTCAAAATATTTTTATAGCATTTCTATAAGTTTGAAGTAGGAGCGGACCTATTTTGTGTCATTTTAGCCAACGATGTTCCTAAATTCAGTGGCAACTTTATTTAGGTTTGGGAGACCCAATAGCAAGTTCTGGACAAATTTTCCCTTTGGATTTTTCTAGCTCTGATTCTGTGAAAGAGCATGACATATTGAAAAGAAACTTAGATTTAAACCCTCACCTCCTGAGTCAATTGCCCTTCTCTTCTGAAAGAGTGACCTTAGACTAATCAGTTTACCTCTTTGAGGCATAGTTATGTCATCTGGAAAACAGAGGTCAATAATATATGCTTTATTGAGTCTACAGGCTTGTAGGAAGGATCAGAGAAGCTTAATAAATGGGAAGTTATGGTCTAGTGCTTTACAATGTGAAGTTGTAATTGAACTTTAGTCCAATTTTCTGCCCCTTCCCTTCCTCCTGCCCTACTCCTTTTCCTATCCCCACCCAGTGCCCATTCTATTCATGTTGTTCACCTTTTGTCTTGGTTTTCTTTCCCACTTGTCTTATTGGATTAGCTAAAACTCCAGTACAATGTTGAATAGAAATGGCACCAACAAGCATCTTTGTTTCATTCCCATCTCATGGGAAATTTTCAGTATAACACTATTTAGTAAAGTATTTGCTGGAGGATTTTTTATCGGTATATTTGATTAGATTAAAGAAATGTCCTTCTATTCCTATTACAATGAGTTCGTATCATGAATGGGTATTCAATTTTACCAGTTGCCTCTTTATGATAATCATGATTTTCCTGATTTATTCCATTACTGTGGTAAATTATGTTGATTAATTTTTTGAATGTTAAACCAACCTTGCAATCCTGTAATAACTCTAACTTGGTCTTGTGCTGCCCTTTTCATATATCACTAGATTTAATTTGCTAATATTTTTCTTAGACATTTGCATCTAAATTCATTAGAAAGATTGTCCCATCATTTTCTTTTCTTGTAATCTCCTTGTGGGTTTTCTATCAGGCTTATGCTAGCCTTATAAAATAAGCTGGGAAGTATTAATCTCTATTCTCTGAAAGATTTTGTTTAAGATTGGTATTATTTTTTTCTTAGATATTTGAAAGAATTCACAGGTGAAACCATCTGGACCTAAGTTTTTCTTTGTGGGAAATTTTTAAGTAACATTAAAGAAAATAATAAAATAACTATATTCTTTCTCGGGTCAGTTTTGATAGTTTATGTTTTTGAAAGAATTTTATGTAAATTGACACAAAAAAATTTTTTCCGTCTTACTGTTTTTCAATAAGATAATTGAACAATATTCCCTTTTTCATTTCTGGTAGAATAATTTGTGGCTTTTCTCTTACTTTCTTGATCAGTCTTACCAGAGGTCTATCAAAGACCAGTTTCTGCCTTGTTGATTTTCTCTATTGTATGTTTGTTCTGTGCATTGTTAGTTTCTGCTCTTATCTTTATGAACATACTTTCTCTGGGTTTAATTTACTGTCTTCTAACTTGTTGAAATGAGTAATTGCTTAATTTTTTTCAGACTTTTTTTTAGAGCTCTAAGACTCTGAAATTTCTATCTAAGCACAGTGTTAACTGCATTCCTAAAATTTTTTTCGTTATTATTCAGTTCAAACTATTGTCTAGTTTCCATTGCAATTTTTTCTTTGACTCATGGGTTGTGTAGAATATGCTTCTTAATTTCCAAACATTTGACAATGTTTATTATCTTTTAATGATTTATTTCAGTTACCTTTCATTGTGCTTAGAGAACATACACTGTATGCTTTCATCCTTTGAAATTTGTTGAGATTTGCTCCATGTCCAGTTTTTTTTTTTATGTCTTATTTATTTATTTATTTAATTTATTTTTTTGAGATGGAGTCCCACTCTGTTGCTCAGGCTGGAGTGCGGTGGCACAATCTTGGCTCACTGCAGCCCCTGCCTCCCGGGTTCAAGTGATTCTCCTGCCTCAGCCTCCCGAGTAGCTGGGATTACAGGCACAACACCACCATGGCCGGCTAATTTTTTTGTACTTTTAATAGAGATGGGGTTTCGCCATGTTGGCTAGGCTGGTCTCAAACTCCTGACCTCAGATACTCTGCCCTGGGATTACAGGCATGAGCCACTGAGCCTGGCCCAACTTTTTTTATTTTATACAGGTGGCGTTGCACTGTGTTGCCCAAGCCTGGTCTCCAACTCCTAGACTCAAGCAATCCTGCAACCTTGGCCTCCCAAAGTGCTGGGATTACAGGCGTGAGCCACCATGCTGGGCCCTAAACTCTTCTTTTGAATAAAAGCACAGATAGCAAACAAAGTTAAATTTTAAATCAAGAGTTTTTTTTTAACAGGAATCAAAAGGCTTATATGTTCTCCTCCCCTTGTTATGAAATGCACCTTACTTTGGGCAATCAAATTCTACCTGTCTTAAAAAAGCAATAGGAAATACTGCTAGTCTCTTCTCTATGAGACAGAAAAACTTTTACCCAGAAGTGTTGAGTAGGCCAGACATGGTGGTTCATGCCTATAATTCCATTGCTTCGGGAGGCCAAGATGGGAGGATCACCCGAGCGCAAGAGTTAAAGACCAGCCTGGGCAACACGGTGAGACCCCCGCCTCCATAAAAAAATGTTAAAAAAAATTTTTTTAATTTAGTTTTTTTCTTTAATTTCTTTTTTTATTATACTTTAAGTTTTAGGGTACATGTGCACAATGTGCAGGTTTGTTACATATGTATACATGTTCCATGTTGGTGTGCTGCACCTATTAACTCATCATTTAACATTAGGTATATCCCCTAATGCTAACCTTCCCCCCTCCCTCCACCCCACAACAGGCCCGGGTGTGTGATGTTCCCCTTCCTGTGTCCATGTGTTCTCATCATTCAATTCCCACCTATGAGTGAGAACATGCAGTGTTTGGTTTTTGGTCCTTGCGACAGTTTGCTCAGAATGATCATTTCCAGCTTCATCCATGTCCCTACAAAGGACATGAACTCATCATTTTTTATGGCTGCATAGTATTCCATGGTGTATATGTGCCACATTTTCTTAATCCAGTTTATCATTGATGGACATTTGGGTTGGTTCCAAGTCTTTGCTATTGTGAATAGTGCTGCAATAAACATACGTGTGCATGTGTCTTTATAGCAGCATGATTTATAATCCTTTGGGTATATACCCAGTAATGGGATGGCTGGGCCAAATGGTATTTCTAGTTCTAGATCCTTGAGGAATCGCCACACTGTCTTCCACAATGGTTGAACTAGTTTACAGTCCCACCAACAGTGTAAAAGTGTTCCTATTTCTCCACATCCTCTCCAGCACCTGTTGTTTCCTGACTTTCTAATGATCGCCATTCTAACTGGAGTGAGATGGTATCTCATTGTGGTTTTGATTTGCATTTGTCTGATGGCCAGTGATGATGAGCATTTTTTCATGTGTCTTTTGGCTGCATAAATGTCTTCAAATGTCTTCTTTTGAGAAGTGTCTGTTCATATCCTTCGCCCACTTGTTGATGGGGTTGTTTGTTTTTTTCTTGTAATTTGTTTGAGTTCATTGTAGATTCTGGATATTAGGCCTTTGTCAGATGAGTAGATTGCAAACATTTTCTCCCATTCTGTAGG